>NW_027663732.1:600000-958000 GCF_964034855.1 Anser brachyrhynchus
CGCGTGCTTTGACGACCCGCTGCGACGCCCCAGCTCCGTGAGGGAAGCTTTGAAGCGGCTCTGGGAAAACCTCTGCGGAAGAAACCGCTGCTAGTGACTTGCGGAAAAGGGACTCCACAATCAGTGAGATTGTAAAGTAGGTATGTTTATTCAGCGCTGGGCAGCACGGGA
Organism: Anser brachyrhynchus; assembly: GCF_964034855.1. Taxonomy (NCBI): domain Eukaryota; kingdom Metazoa; phylum Chordata; class Aves; order Anseriformes; family Anatidae; genus Anser; species Anser brachyrhynchus. The sequence continues at coordinate 600,172 of NW_027663732.1, forward strand.
GGTCGTGGGCATGAAGATTGATGACTCTTCCTCGTCACCGCTAGTTGACCTCTTGTCTTTGCACAGACTCAGTTGCTCCTTGGCTCTTGTCCATCTGCAGGACCAGTTTCTCCCAGTTTCTTAAGACAGGCTCACTCTCTTATCAGGAGACTGACCTTGGTAAGGGGCCCAAGGCTTCTTGCCTTAGTTAATTGGCACAATGCACCATAGTTAGCAAAGACGCTAAGTAGCATCCTAGTTTAACGCTGTCAGCGCTCTATCTCTACTTGATAAGATTCTCCTAACTCCCTCTCTCACTGGAGCCCACGCAGCCCTCCGTCCTGCCGAAGGACTTCACGGGGACTTCTGCCGGCTCCGGGTGCCCGCACACAGACAGAAATGGCTTTGAGAGAAAACAATCAGGAGGAGGAGAGCTCAGAGACTGCGGCCAGCTTCGGCCATCTTCCCCTCGCTTTCCCTCTCCGTGTTCAAACCGAGCACTGTTCTGCCGTCAACCTTCGCTGCCTCTGCCCGCGGCGCTGGGCTTTCGCGTGTGCCATTGCTCCTCTACATATTTTATCCTTCCTTTTGTAAGGAATGGTCCAGCAATTCGTGTCACTAAGGGGATTTGAAGGGTTACCATCGAGGCCCGGGTCTAGGTGATAAGAGAACAAAGGGGTTTTTAGGGAAAAGTGCTGACTACTGCAGGGGATGTTGCTAGAGTTTCTGAAATCCGGCGCAGAGGCTCCCAAACGAGGAGGAAGGGGGAGCTGAAGGACAATTGAAGGACAAAAAGCCTGAGAGGAAGACAACCAGCATTCAGCCCGAGCAAGCCCCGAGAGACCACCAGAGACTGGTACGCAGGCGCCCCTGGGAGGGGTTTCGGATTCCGGAAACCAATTCTAATAACCCTGCCTCTTCTCGAAGTAGTAATGAATATGTATTAGCCTGGGAGCATCAAAACCAGCCGCCTTACGTAACAGGCGTGCGTCCTGGGGGAGCAGAGACTCCCGGCGCACCCAGCGCTGCTTGCTTGCCTCTATTCGTTTAATAAATTGTAAACTTTGATTGTAATCCTATTTGGATTTATAACAGCCATTTATAACACTTTTTATATTTGTATTTTATTTAAGGCTGTCTTGCCCCCTCCCCCCCCCAGCCTCGCTGCTCGCCAATAAAGCTGGCGCAGGGGGCTAAGGGATTTGAAGGCCTGCTTGTACACCTAAGGGATTTGAGGGCCTGCTTGTACACCTTTGGGACTGCCTCTTTTGGGGGGGGTGGGGGGGGGTGTTAGGAGCTGCTTGTATACTTTTTTAGGCATTCCTCTGAGAGGGGGTTGGGAGCTTCGTGTATACTGGGGGGGGGAGCCTCCCTCGAGGTGGAAGCGGGGGGGGGTTGGAGCGTTTCTACACTGTAGGGGCCTGCCTGTACACTTTTGGGGCCTGCCTTGGAGGGGTTGGGAACTGCTTGTACACCTTTGGGGCCTGCGTTCTGCGCGGGGCGGGGGGGGGGTTGGGGGGGTTGGAGCTGGTTTTAACCTTTCGGGCTTGCATCTGGAGGGGGTTGGGGCCCTGCCTTTGGGGGGGTGGTTGTGAGCTGCTTGTATACTGTAGGGGCCTGCTTGTACACCTTTGGGGCCTGCGTCTGGGGGGGGGTGGGAGCTGCTTGTACACTGTTAGGGCCTGCCTTGGGGGAGGGGTTGGGGCATGTGCCTTGGGGGCATGGGGTTGGGAGCTGCTTCTACGCTGTAGGGGTCTGGGGTCTTGGGGGTTGGGGCTGTTTGTACACCTTTGGGGGCGTGCCTCTGGGGAGGATGGGGAGTTGCTTGTACACCTTTGGGGCCTGTGTCTGGGGTGTGGGCGCTGGGGCTGAGGCCTGGGGCCTGGGGCATGCATCTGGGGTGGTGGTGGGGGGGGGTCCAGTTCATGGGGGGGGGTGGGTTGGGAGCTGCTTGTGGACAGTTGGGGTCTGCATCCGGGTGTGGCTGGGGCCTGCTTGTAGACTTCTGCAGCCTGTGTCTGGTGTTTGGGGCTTTTCTGTAGTGTTTGGGGATTGCATTTTGGCTTTGGGATGTGTCTAGAGCTTCTGGGGGCCTAGCTGTAGTGCTTGGAGCCTGCGTCTGGGGCTTTTCTGTAGCATTTTGGTAGCGTGTTTGTGATTTTGGGGTCTGTATCCAGGGTTTTGCCTTTTTTGTAGTTTCCAGCTTTGTGTCTGTTTCTTTGTTGGTTGCCTGGGGTTTGGGGTTTGGATCATTAGTCAGTGTCATTAGCGTCGGGGGGTTGATATGAAGGGGTTAGGGTTGTGGTTAGAGTTGTTAGGGTTAAACAGAATAAGGATTTTAGGGTAAGGGGATCAAGGTTGTGGGAATAAAAATGTTTTTGCACAGAGTTACATCGTTTAGAGGGAAGGAGGGTGGTATTGATATATGCTTGCAGTGATAAGAAAGCTTAACAGACAACCTTGTAAAATGCAGACAACCAGAATCCTTAAGAGCAATTGGGTGGAAATCACGGTGTAAGAAACATTACCACCTCAAAGAGGAAAACAGTCAAGAAAAAAATAAAACTGACTAGTAACAGGCCAGCAGCTGTGTATTTTCTGTGAAGCACTGGATAGATCGTGAACATGGATTACCCAGTCAATGGGGAAACTGGGGAGGGTCCTGGTCACCGAGAGGAAAAAAAAAATTATATAAACTGTGTTATGGAACTAGTAGGTGGCTTGTGGGACGCCTGCCATTGCAATCGTGAATAAAAATGCTACCTCACTGAGATACTTGCCTGAGCCTATGGTATTGGTTACAGAGTGTTTCTAATAAGGTGTTAGGGTTTTAAGGTTTCAGGGCTAAGGCACTAGGGTTGGGTTTCAGGGTTAGGGTTTCCAGGGTTTAGGGTTAGGATTTTAAGGTTGTTAGGGTTGGAGTTATAAGGGTTAGGGTTTGGGGGTTAGTGTGTTAAGGTTTTAAAGTATTTTGTGGTTTTAGTGTTGATAGGGTTTTTAGGGTTAGGGTCTTAGGGTTTTAGTTATGGTCAGGTATTTAGGGTTAGGGTTTTAAGGTCTTATTTTTTTTTTTTTTAAGGTTAGGGTCTCCAGCGTTAGGGCTTTGAGAATCTTTACGTTTTGGGTTAGGGTTTAGAGGGTCTTAATTTTTAGGGTTAGGGCTTTTAGGCGTAGGTCTAGTGTGGTAAATTTTATCGGGTTAGGACTGTAAGGGTTTTTAGGGTTAGGGTTTCTAGGGTTTGTTGGGGTAGGGGTTAGGGTTAGATCCGTGGTTGCCATAGGCTTAGGGGTCAAGGTTCTTAGGGGTTAGGCCCAATATTAGGGTGGAAGGCCAAACTAAGGGGGGAGCCCCCCCCAAAATTGAAGGGTCGAAGCCCCAATTTAGGGGAAGAAACGTCAAAATTGTGGGGTCCCCCAAAAATTGGGCGGAAGAGCTCTTAATATTGGGGGAAACCCAAAAAAGGAGGGTGGGGGACTCTAAAATTGGGGGGACCCCCCCAAATTGGTTGTGCCCCCCCCCAAATTGGTTGTGTCCCCCCCCAAAATTGGTTGTGTCCCCCCCAATTAGGGGAGGAACCCCCAAAATTGGGTGGGCGAACCCCCATATTGGGGGGGCAGAACACTTAAATGGAAGTGTGAAATTCCAGAATTGAATGTGGACCCCCCAGAACAGTCTTCAGGGGTTTAGTGTGGTAAATTTTATCGGGTTAGGGCTGCAAGGGTTTTTAGGGTTAGGGTTTCTAGGGTTTGTTGGGGTAGGGGTTAGGGTTAGATCCGTGGTTGCCATAGGCATAGGGGTCAAGGTTCTTAGGGGTTAGGCCTAATATTAGGACGGAAGGCCAAAATAAGAGGGGGGGAGCCCCCCCCAAAATTGAAGGGTTGAAGCCCCAAGTTAGGGGAAGGAACGTCAAAATTGTGGGGTCCCCCAAAATTGGGCGGAAGAACTTTTAATATTAGGGTGGAACCCAAAAAAGGAGGGTGGGGGACTCTAAAATTGGTTGTGTCCCCCCCAAAATTGGTTGTGTCCCCCCCAAAATTGGTTGTGTCCCCCCCAATTAGGGGAGGAACCCCCAAAATTGGGTGGGCAAACCCCCATATTGGGGGGGAAGAACACTTAAATGGAAGTGTGAAATTCCAGAATTGAATGTGGACCCCCCAGAACAGTCTTCAGGGGTTTAGTGTGGTAAATTTTATCGGGTTAGGGCTGCAAGGGTTTTTAGGGTTAGGGTTTCTAGGGTTTGTTGGGGTAGGGGTTAGGGTTAGATCCGTGGTTGCCATAGGCTTAGGGGTCAAGGTTCTTAGGGGTTAGGCCTAATATTAGGGCGGAAGGCCAAAATAAGAGGGGGGGAGCCCCCCCCAAAATCGAAGGGTTGAAGCCCAAAGTTAGGGGAAGGAACGGCCAAATTGTGGGGTCCCCCAAAATTGGGCGGAAGAACTCTTTAATATTAGGGGGGAACCCAAAAAAGGAGGGTGGGGGACTCTACAATTGGGGGGGACCCCCAAAATTGGTCGGGTCCCCCCAAATTAGGGGAGGAACCCCCAAAATTGGGTGCGTGAACCCCCAAATTGGGGGGAAGAAGACTTAAATGGAAGTGTGAAATTCCAGAATTGAATGTGGACCCCCCCCAGACCTGGGGAGGAATCCCCAAACTTGGGGGGGACCCTCAAAATTGGGGTTAAAGCCCCAGATCCCGGGGAGCTAAGCCCCAAATTAAGGGAAGGAACCTCAAACATGTGGTGAGAACCCCAACATTGGGGGAAAGAACCTTAATATTAGGGTGGCAGGCCAAGAAAGGATGGTGGGGGCCTCCAAAATTGTGGGGGGCTTGGAATTGGGGGGAATCCCCAAAATGGAGGGGGAACCCCAAAAGTGGGGGGGGGGCGAAGCACCAAATTAGGGGAAGGAACCCCAAAATTGCGGGGAAGAACTCTGAAATGGAGAGCTGAAAACCCGAAATTGAGGGGAAACCCCCCAAAACGGCGGGAAAACCCTCCATAAACACAAAACCGGTAATGTAACAGAGCAAAAAATGGCGTCCTACGGCATGGTGCGAGGCTCAATTTTCTGGGGAGTGCTGGGAAATGTAGTTCTTGGCCACTGGGTTTCCGGGAGTCCATATTGTTTTCCCAGAGCATGCCGGGAGATGTAGTTCTCGGACACTGGGCTTCCGGGAGGCCATGTTGGTTTCCCATCTTTGCTAGACTCCGGGTGCTCTGGCTTCACAGAGAAACCCCCAAACTGAAAAATGTACCTGCTAATATACTGGGCTCTAAATGTAGCCCTGGGTTAATTGAATAACAATCCCTGGGTAAGATTGAAGTGCAGGAGGGGTTGGCTACGGTTTTAAGAGCCGGTTTGCAGAAAAGGGATTTCCCGTTAAGAAATGGCATATACTGATTGTTCTCTTCCTTGCTCTGCCAAGACCTGAGGCACATCTTGGAAGCCAGGCAGAATCCGTGGAGCCAATGGAGTTCTCAAGCTCGACTTCAGCTTCTTCCCAGCTAGAAGAAGCAAGGACACGCCGGCTGAGTTCCACAGGCAACGCGCCCGTATCTGTAGACGAGGATTTAGAGATGCTACTTTGGGAACTCTCAGACGGCATACTGGAAGCCGAGCTCGACTTGGACCCAGGGAAGGATGAGGATGACCTCCTCCTTGAGCTTTCCAAGATGATTGATGATTGAACTGCATAGTCGTACGGTATATTAAAAACAAAAAAAAAAAAAAAAGAAAACAACTCTTCTTCTTGTTGGATACCCTGAGGTGATCCTTTTTCTAACTGAGGCTTTGCAATGAGACTTAAAGCACAGTTGGAACTGGTAGAAATTGGCAGGATCTGCACTCAGTTGTCCTAAGTTTTCCTGCTGGTCAGAGTTAAGGTCTTGTGCATAGTTCCGTAAGTATAGGTGGCTACCTTTGATATCAAGAGGACAAAACACTTGTTTCTTTTGGCACAGAAAGATGTCCATCGGCACGCTGTGGTGGCTGTGAATTGACGTAGTGATGGAGCGATGCTCTGAAGGCTTAAACGGAAAGCTTCTTCCTTCCGCCCCCCCTTGGCACAGCTCGATGTTGGGCACATTGTGAAGCCTGGGTGTTCTGATTTCTCGGACAGTTGATACCCAAATCCCGGAGTTACTATGTCAACTCTTGACTTTTATTTGTGTATGCCATTGTTTTGACTGTAATCTTTTCAGATGATGAAGCTGTAAGGGCGGGAGGGAGCAAAATAATTATTCTAGCGTTGTGGACCAAACATGCTGCCAGGAGTGGTGGTGGTGGGGTCAGCCCACCCGGCCTTACTTTCAATTATCGGGGATGATAAAATGGTGTGAAAAGCAGCAGCTCTGCGATACGGCTACGCTACCCCCACTCCCTTCTCTTGTGCTGTACCAAAGTTCCCCCAAGCTTTGGTTGGTGCTTTTTGCTGGTGACAGTAGGACTCCAGGGCGAGTAGTCGGGACTCTCCTGCAGTAACTGGGTCAATTAAGGGTTGGTTTAAGTGCCTCCTGGTTATTAAAATAGCTCCCCTGAGCTGCTGGCTCTGCTGCCTGCTACAGCAAATGTTCGGGTGCCATCAGCGTCGCACTTGGGCGTGGGCACTGACCCTGCGGAGGAGAGCTGAGACTCGCGTGTATTGTGTACCCTGCCGCCAGTGATCGTTTTCCCCTAGCAGATCTATTTTGAATCATTTCCCTAAATTTTAGAGGAACTTTAGGCTCTTTGTGCTATGGTTTGTGAAGCTGTAGGGGCCCTCAGGCATTTGCTGCTGGCAGAGGAAAACCGCTTGTCGAATTTGTTGTAAATACTTTCTGTTTGGACAACAACGCCTGTGTGTGTGTGTGTGTGTGTGTGTGTGTGTGTGTGTGTGCGTGCTTTGACGACCCCCTGCGACGCCCCAGCTCCGCGAGGGGAGCTTTGAAGCGGCTCTGGGAAAACCTCTGCGGAAGAAACCGCTGCTAGTGACTTGCGGAAAAGGGACTCCACAATCAGTGAGATTGTAAAGTAGGTATGTTTATTCAGCGCTGGGCAGCACGGGAGGTCGTGGGCATGAAGATTGATGACTCTTCCTCGTCACCGCTAGTTGACCTCTTGTCTTTGCACAGACTCAGTTGCTCCTTGGCTCTTGTCCATCTGCAGGACCAGTTTCTCCCAGTTTCTTAAGACAGGCTCACTCTCTTATTAGGAGACTGACCTTGGTAAGGGGCCCAAGGCTTCTTGCTTTAGTTAATTGGCACAATGCACCATAGTTAGCAAAGACACTAAGTAGCATCCTAGTTTAACGCTGTCAGCGCTCTATCTCTACTTGATAAGATTCTCCTAACTCCCTCTCTCACTGGAGCCCACGCAGCCCTCCGTCCTGCCGAAGGACTTCACGGGGACTTCTGCCGGCTCCGGGTGCCCGCACACAGACAGAAATGGCTTTGAGAGAAAACAATCAGGAGGAGGAGAGCTCAGAGACTGCGGCCGGCTTCGGCCACCTTCCCCTCGCTTTCCCTCTACGTGTTCAAACCGAGCACTGTTCTGCCGTCAACCTTCGCTGCCTCTGCCCGCGGCGCCGGGCTTTCGCGGGTGCCATTGCTCCTCTACATATTTTATCCTTCCTTTTGTAAGGAATGGTCCAGCAATTCGTGTCACTAAGGGATTTGAAGGGTTACCATCGAGGCCCGGGTCTAGGTGATAAGAGAACAAAGGGGTTTTTAGGGAAAAGTGCTGACTACTGCAGGGGATGTTGCTAGAGTTTCTGAAATCCGGCGCAGAGGCTCCCAAACGAGGAGGAAGGGGGAGCTGAAGGACAATTGAAGGACAAAAGCCTGAGAGGAAGACAACCAGCATTCAGCCCGAGCAAGCCCCGAGAGACCACCAGAGACTGGTACGCAGGCGCCCCTGGGAGGGGTTTCGGATTCCGGAAACCAATTCTAATAACCCTGCCTCTTCTCGAAGTAGTAATGAATATGTATTAGCCTGGGAGCATCAAAACCAGCCGCCTTACGTAACAGGCGTGCGTCCTGGGGGAGCAGAGACTCCCGGCGCACCCAGCGCTGCTTGCTTGCCTCTATTCGTTTAATAAATTGTAAACTTTGATTGTAATCCTATTTGGATTTATAACAGCCATTTATAACACTTTTTATATTTGTATTTTATTTAAGGCTGTCTTGCCCCCCTCCCCCCCCAGCCTCGCTGCTCGCCAATAAAGCTGGCGCAGGGGCTAAGGGATTTGAAGGGCCTGCTTGTACACCTAAGGGATTTGAGGGCCTGCTTGTACACCTTTGGGGACTGCCTCTTTTGGGGGGGGTGGGGGGGTGTTAGGAGCTGCTTGTATACTTTTTTAGGCATTCCTCTGAGAGGGGGTTGGGAGCTTCGTGTATACTGGGGGGGGAGGGCCTCCCTCGAGGTGGAAGCGGGGGGGGTTGGAGCGTTTCTACACTGTAGGGGCCTGCCTGTACACTTTTGGGGCCTGCCTTGGAGGGGTTGGGAACTGCTTGTACACCTTTGGGGCCTGCGTCTGCGCGGGGCGTGGGGGGTTGGGGGGTTGGAGCTGGTTTTAACCTTTCGGGCTTGCATCTGGAGGGGGTTGGGGCCTGCCTTTGGGGGGGTGGTTGTGAGCTGCTTGTATACTGTAGGGGCCTGCTTGTACACCTTTGGGTCCTGTGTCTGGGGGGGGGGTTGGAGCTGCTTGTACACTGTTAGGGCCTGCCTTGGGGGAGGGGTTGAGGCATGTGCCTTGGGGGCATGGGGTTGGGAGCTGCTTCTACGCTGTAGGGGTCTGGGTCTTGGGGGGTTGGGGCTGTTTGTACACCTTTGGGGCGTGCCTCTGGGGAGGATGGGGAGTTGCTTGTACACCTTTGGGGCCTGTGTCTGGGGTGTGGGCGCTGGGGCTGAGGCCTGGGGCCTGGGGCATGCATCTGGGTGGTGGTGGTGGGGGGGTCCAGTTCATGGGGGGGGGTGGGTTGGGAGCTGCTTGTGGACAGTTGGGGTCTGCATCCGGGTGTGGCTGGGGCCTGCTTGTAGACTTCTGCAGCCTGTGTCTGGTGTTTGGGGGCTTTTCTGTAGTGTTTGGGGATTGCATTTTGGCTTTGGGATGTGTTTAGAGCTTCTGGAGCCTAGCTGTAGTGCTTGGGGCCTGCGTCTGGGGCTTTTCTTTAGCATTTTGGTAGCGTGTTTGTGATTTGAGGTCTGTATCCAGGGTTTTGCCTTTTTTGTAGTTTTCAGCTTTGTGTCTGTTTCTTTGTTGGTTGCCTGGGGTTTGGGGTTTGGATCATTAGTCAGTGTCATTAGCGTCGGGGGGTTGATATGAAGGGTTAGGGTTGTGGTTAGAGTTGTTACGGTTAAAGAGAATAAGGATTTTAGGGTAAGGGGATCAAGGTTGTGGGAATAAAAATGTTTTTGCACGGAGTTACATAGTTTAGAGGGAAGGAGGGTGGTATTGATATATGCTTGCAGTGATAAGAAAGCTTAACAGACAACCTTGTAAAATGCAGACAACCAGAATCCTTAGAGCAATTGGGTGGAAATCACGGTGTAAGAAACATTACCACCTCAAAGAGGAAAACAGTCAAGAAAAAAATAAAATTGACTAGTAACAGGCCAGCAGCTGTGTATTTTCTGTGAAGCACTGGATAGATTGTGAACATGGATTACCCAGTCAATGGGGAAACTGGGGAGGGTCCTGGTCACCGAGAGGAAAAAAAAAATTATATAAACTGTGTTATGGAACTAGTAGGTGGCTTGTGGGACGCCTGCCATTGCAATCGTGAATAAAAATGCTACCTCACTGAGATACTTGCCTGAGCCTATGGTATTGGTTACAGAGTGTTTCTAATAAGGTGTTAGGGTTTTAAGGTTTCAGGGCTAAGGCACTAGGGTTGGGTTTCAGGGTTAGGGTTTCCAGGGTTTAGGGTTAGGATTTTAAGGTTGTTAGGGTTGGAGTTATAAGGGTTAGGGTTTGGGGGTTAGTGTGTTAAGGTTTTAAAGTATTTTGTGGTTTTAGTGTTGATAGGGTTTTTAGGGTTAGGGTCTTAGGGTTTTAGTTATGGTCAGGTATTTAGGGTTAGGGTTTAAAGGTCTTTTTTTTTTTTTTTTAAGGTTAGGGTCTCCAGCGTTAGGGCTTTAAGAATCTTTACGTTTTGGATTAGGGTTTAGAGGGTCTTAATTTTTAGGGTTAGGGCTTTTAGGCGTAGGTCTAGTGTGGTAAATTTTATCGGGTTAGGACTGTAAGGGTTTTTAGGATTAGGGTTTCTAGGGTTTTTTGGGGTAGGGGTTAGGGTTAGATCCGTGGGAGCCGTAGTGTTAGGGGTCAGGGTTCTTAGGGGTAAGGCCCAATATTAGGGTGGAAGGCCAAACTAAGGGGGGAGCCCCCCCCAAAATTGAAGGGTCGAAGCCCCAATTTAGGGGAAGAAACGTCAAAATTGTGGGGTCCCCCAAAATAGGGCGGAAGAGCTCTTAATATTGGGGGAAACCCAAAAAAGGAGGGTGGGGGACTCTAAAATTGGGGAGACCCCCCCAAATTGGTTGTGTCCCCCCCAAAATTGGTTGTGTCCCCCCCAATTAGGGGAGGAACCCCCAAAATTGGGTGGGCGAACCCCCAAATTGGGGGGAAGAAGACTTAAATGGAAGTGTGAAATTCCAGAATTGGATGTGGACCCCCCAGAACAGTCTTCAGGGGTTTAGTGTGGTAAATTTTATCGGGTTAGGGCTGTAAGGGTTTTTAGGGTTAGGGTTTCTAGGGTTTGTTGGGGTAGGGGTTAGGGTTAGATCCGTGGTTGCCATAGCGTTAGGGGTCAAGGTTCTTAGGGGTTAGGCCTAATATTAGGGCGGAAGGCCAAAATAAGAGGGGAGGAGCCCACCCAAAATTGAAGGGTTGAAGCCCCAAGTTAGGGGAAGGAACGTCAAAATTGTGGGGTCCCCCAAAATTGAGCGGAAGAGCTCTTAATATTGGGGGAAACCCAAAAAAAGGAGGGTGGGGGACTCTAAAATTGGTTGTGTCCCCCCCAAAATTGGTTGTGTCCCCCCCAATTAGGGGAGGAACCCCCAAAATTGGGTGGGCGAATCCCCATATTGGGGGGGAAGAACACTTAAATGGAAGTGTGAAATTCCAGAATTGAATGTGGACCCCCCAGAACAGTCTTCAGGGGTTTAGTGTGGTAAATTTTATCGGGTTAGGGCTGCAAGGGTTTTTAGGGTTAGGGTTTCTAGGGTTTGTTGGGGTAGGGGTTAGGGTTAGATCCGTGGTTGCCATAGGCTTAGGGGTCAAGGTTCTTAGGGGTTAGGCCTAATATTAGGGCGGAAGGCCAAAATAAGAGGGGGGGAGCCCCCCCCAAAATCGAAGGGTTGAAGCCCAAAGTTAGGGGAAGGAACGGCCAAATTGTGGGGTCCCCCAAAATTGGGCGGAAGAACTCTTTAATATTAGGGGGGAACCCAAAAAAGGAGGGTGGGGGACTCTACAATTGGGGGGGACCCCCAAAATTGGTCAGGTCCCCCCAAATTATGGGAGGAACCCCCAAAATTGGGTGGGTGAACCCCCAAATTGGGGGGAAGAAGACTTAAATGGAAGTGTGAAATTCCAGAATTGAATGTGGACCCCCCCCAGACCTGGGGAGGAATCCCCAAACTTGGGGGGGACCCCCAAAATTGGGGTTAAAGCCCCAGATCCCGGGGAGCTAAGCCCCAAATTAAGGGAAGGAACCTCAAACATGTGGTGAGAACCCCAACATTGGGGGAAAGAACCTTAATATTAGGGTGGCAGGCCAAGAAAGGATGGTGGGGGCCTCCAAAATTGTGGGGAGCTTGGAATTGGGGGGAATCCCCAAAATGGAGGGGGAACCCCAAAAGTGGGGGGGGGGCGAAGCACCAAATTAGGGGAAGGAACCCCAAAATTGCGGGTAAGAACTCTGAAATGGAGAGCTGAAAACCCGAAATTGAGGGGAAACCCCCCAAAACGGCGGGAAAACCCTCCATAAACACGAAACCGGTAATGTAACAGAGCAAAAAATGGCGTCCTACGGCATGGTGCGAGGCTCAATTTTCTGGGGAGTGCTGGGAAATGTAGTTCTTGGCCACCGGGTTTCCGGGAGTCCATATTGTTTTCCCAGAGCATGCCGGGAGATGTAGTTCTCGGACACTGGGCTTCCGGGAGGCCATGTTGGTTTCCCATCTTTGCTAGACTCCGGGTGCTCTGGCTTCACAGAGAAACCCCCAAACTGAAAAATGTACCTGCTAATATATTGGGCTCTAAATGTAGCCCTGGGTTAATTGAATAACAATCCCTGGGTAAGATTGAAGTGCAGGAGGGGTTGGCTACGGTTTTAAGAGCCGGTTTGCAGAAAAGGGATTTCCCGTTAAGAAATGGCATATACTGATTGTTCTCTTCCTTGCTCTGCCAAGACCTGAGGCACATCTTGGAAGCCAGGCAGAATCCGTGGAGCCAATGGAGTTCTCAAGCTCGACTTCAGCTTCTTCCCAGCTAGAAGAAGCAAGGACACGCTGGCTGAGTTCCACAGGCAACGCGCCCGTATCTGTAGACGAGGATTTAGAGATGCTACTTTGGGAACTCTCAGACGGCATACTGGAAGCCGAGCTCGACTTGGACCCAGGGAAGGATGAGGATGACCTCCTCCTTGAGCTTTCCAAGATGATTGATGATTGAACTGCATAGTCCTATGGTATATTAAAAAAAAAAAAAAAAAAAGAAAAAAAAGAAAACAACTCTTCTTCTTGTTGGATACCCTGAGGTGATCCTTTTTCTAACTGAGGCTTTGCAATGAGACTTAAAGCACAGTTGGAACTGGTAGAAATTGGCAGGATCTGCACTCAGTTGTCCTAAGTTTTCCTGCTGGTCAGAGTTAAGGTCTTGTGCATGGTTCCATAACTATAGGTGGCTACCTTTGATATCAAGAGGACAAAGCACTTGTTTCTTTTGGCACAGAAAGATGTCCATCGGCACGCTGTGGTGGCTGTGAATTGACGTAGTGATGGAGCGATGCTCTGAAGGCTTAAACGGAAAGCTTCTTCCTTCCGCCCCCCTTGGCACAGCTCGATGTTGGGCACATTGTGAAGCCTGGGTGTTCTGATTTCTCGGACAGTTGATACCCAAATCCCGGAGTTACTATGTCAACTCTTGACTTTTATTTGTGTATGCCATTGTTTTGACTGTAATCTTTTCAGATGATGAAGCTGTAGGGGCGGGAGGGAGCAAAATAATTATTCTAGCGTTGTGGACCAAACATGCTGCCAGGAGTGGTGGTGGTGGGGTCAGCCCACCCGGCCTTACTTTCAATTATCGGGGATGATAAAATGGTGTGAAAAGCAGCAGCTCTGCGATACGGCTACGCTACCCCCACTCCCTTCTCTTGTGCTGTACCAAAGTTCCCCCAAGCTTTGGTTGGTGCTTTTTGTTGGTGACAGTAGGACTCCAGGGCGAGTAGTCGGGACTCTCCTGCAGTAACTGGGTCAATTAAGGGTTGGTTTAAGTGCCTCCTGGTTTTTAAAATTGCTCCCCTGAGCTGCTGGCTCTGCTGCCTGCTACAGCAAATGTTTGGGTGCCATCAGCGTCGCACTTGGGCATGGGCACTGACCCTGCGGAGGAGAGCTGAGACTCGCGTGTATTGTGTACCCTGCCGCCAGTGATCGTTTTCCCCTAGCAGATCTATTTTGAATCATTTCCCTAAATTTTAGAGGAACTTTAGGCTCTTTGTGCTATGATTTGTGAAGCTGTAGGGGCCCTCAGGCATTTGCTGCTGGCAGAGGAAAACCGCTTGTCGAATTTGTTGTAAATACTTTCTGTTTGGACAACAACGCCTGTGTGTGTGTGTGTGTGTGTGTGTGTGTGCTTTGACGACCCCCTGCGACGCCCCAGCTCCGCGAGGGAAGCTTTGAAGCGGCTCTGGGAAAACCTCTGCGGAAGAAACCGCTGCTAGTGACTTCCGGAAAAGGGACTCCACAATCAGTGAGATTGTAAAGTAGGTATGTTTATTCAGCGCTGGGCAACACGGGAGGTCGTGGGCATGAAGATTGATGACTCTTCCTCGTCACCGCTAGTTGACCTCTTGTCTTTGCACAGACTCAGTTGCTCCTTGGCTCTTGTCCATCTGCAGGACCAGTTTCTCCCAGTTTCTTAAGACAGGCTCACTCTCTTATTAGGAGACTGACCTTGGTAAGGGGCCCAAGGCTTCTTGCTTTAGTTAATTGGCACAATGCACCATAGTTAGCAAAGACACTAAGTAGCATCCTAGTTTAACGCTGTCAGCGCTCTATCTCTACTTGATAAGATTCTCCTAACTCCCTCTCTCACTGGAGCCCACGCAGCCCTCCGTCCTGCCGAAGGACTTCACGGGGACTTCTGCCGGCTCCGGGTGCCCGCACACAGACAGAAATGGCTTTGAGAGAAAACAATCAGGAGGAGGAGAGCTCAGAGACTGCGGCCGGCTTCGGCCACCTTCCCCTCGCTTTCCCTCTCCGTGTTCAAACCGAGCACTGTTCTGCCGTCAACCTTCGCTGCCTCTGCCCGCGGCGCTGGGCTTTCGCGTGTGCCATTGCTCCTCTACATATTTTATCCTTCCTTTTGTAAGGAATGGTCCAGCAATTCGTGTCACTAAGGGATTTGAAGGGTTACCATCGAGGCCCGGGTCTAGGTGATAAGAGAACAAAGGGGTTTTTAGGGAAAAGTGCTGACTACTGCAGGGGATGTTGCTAGAGTTTCTGAAATCCGGCGCAGAGGCTCCCAAACGAGGAGGAAGGGGGAGCTGAAGGACAATTGAAGGACAAAAGCCTGAGAGGAAGACAACCAGCATTCAGCCCGAGCAAGCCCCGAGAGACCACCAGAGACTGGTACGCAGGCGCCCCTGGGAGGGGTTTCGGATTCCGGAAACCAATTCTAATAACCCTGCCTCTTCTCGAAGTAGTAATGAATATGTATTAGCCTGGGAGCATCAAAACCAGCCGCCTTACGTAACAGGCGTGCGTCCTGGGGGAGCAGAGACTCCCGGCGCACCCAGCGCTGCTTGCTTGCCTCTATTCGTTTAATAAATTGTAAACTTTGATTGTAATCCTATTTGGATTTATAACAGCCATTTATAACACTTTTTATATTTGTATTTTATTTAAGGCTGTCTTGCCCCCCTCCCCCCCCAGCCTCGCTGCTCGCCAATAAAGCTGGCGCAGGGGCTAAGGGATTTGAAGGGCCTGCTTGTACACCTAAGGGATTTGAGGGCCTGCTTGTACACCTTTGGGGACTGCCTCTTTTGGGGGGGGGGGGGGGGTGTTAGGAGCTGCTTGTATACATTTTTAGGCATTCCTCTGAGAGGGGGTTGGGAGCTTCGTGTATACTGGGGGGGGAGGGCCTCCCTCGAGGTGGAAGCGGGGGGGGTTGGAGCGTTTCTACACTGTAGGGGCCTGCCTGTACACTTTTGGGGCCTGCCTTGGAGGGGTTGGGAACTGCTTGTACACCTTTGGGGCCTGCGTCTGCGCGGGGCGGGGGGGGTTAGGGGGTTGGAGCTGGTTTTAACCTTTCGGGCTTGCATCTGGAGGGGCTTGGGGCCTGCCTTTGGGGGGGTGGTTGTGAGCTGCTTGTATACTCTAGGGGCCTGCTTGTACACCTTTGGGGCCTGCGTCTGAGGGGGGGTGGGAGCTGCTTGTACACTGTTAGGGCCTGCCTTGGGGGAGGGGTTGGGGCATGTGCCTTGGGGGCATGGGGTTGGGAGCTGCTTCTACGCTGTAGGGGTCTGGGTCTTGGGGGGTTGGGGCTGTTTGTACACCTTTGGGGCGTGCCTCTGGGGAGGATGGGGAGTTGCTTGTACACCTTTGGGGCCTGTGTCTGGGGTGTGGGCGCTGGGGCTGAGGCCTGGGGCCTGGGGCATGCATCTGGGTGGTGGTGGTGGGGGGGTCCAGTTCATGGGGGGGGGTGGGTTGGGAGCTGCTTGTGGACAGTTGGGGTCTGCATCCGGGTGTGGCTGGGGCCTGCTTGTAGACTTCTGCAGCCTGTGTCTGGTGTTTGGGGGCTTTTCTGTAGTGTTTGGGGATTGCATTTTGGCTTTGGGATGTGTCTAGAGCTTCTGGAGCCTAGCTGTAGTGCTTGGGGCCTGCGTCTGGGGCTTTTCTGTAGCATTTTGGTAGCGTGTTTGTGATTTGGGGTCTGTATCCAGGGTTTTGCCTTTTTTGTAGTTTTCAGCTTTGTGTCTGTTTCTTTGTTGGTTGCCTGGGGTTTGGGGTTTGGATCATTAGTCAGTGTCATTAGCGTCGGGGGGTTGATATGAAGGGTTAGGGTTGTGGTTAGAGTTGTTACGGTTAAAGAGAATAAGGATTTTAGGGTAAGGGGATCAAGGTTGTGGGAATAAAAATGTTTTTGCACGGAGTTACATCGTTTAGAGGGAAGGAGGGTGGTATTGATATATGCTTGCAGTGATAAGAAAGCTTAACAGACAACCTTGTAAAATGCAGACAACCAGAATCCTTAGAGCAATTGGGTGGAAATCACGGTGTAAGAAACATTACCACCTCAAAGAGGAAAACAGTCAAGAAAAAAATAAAATTGACTAGTAACAGGCCAGCAGCTGTGTATTTTCTGTGAAGCACTGGATAGATTGTGAACATGGATTACCCAGTCAATGGGGAAACTGGGGAGGGTCCTGGTCACCGAGAGGAAAAAAAAAATTATATAAACTGTGTTATGGAACTAGTAGGTGGCTTGTGGGACGCCTGCCATTGCAATCGTGAATAAAAATGCTACCTCACTGAGATACTTGCCTGAGTCTATGGTATTGGTTACAGAGTGTTTCTAATAAGGTGTTAGGGTTTTAAGGTTTCAGGGCTAAGGCACTAGGGTTGGGTTTCAGGGTTAGGGTTTCCAGGGTTTAGGGTTAGGATTTTAAGGTTGTTAGGGTTGGAGTTATAAGGGTTAGGGTTTGGGGGTTAGTGTGTTAAGGTTTTAAAGTATTTTGTGGTTTTAGTGTTGATAGGGTTTTTAGGGTTAGGGTCTTAGGGTTTTAGTTATGGTCAGGTATTTAGGGTTAGGGTTTTAAGGTCTTTTTTTTTTTTTTTTTAAGGTTAGGGTCTCCAGCGTTAGGGCTTTGAGAATCTTTACGTTTTGGATTAGGGTTTAGAGGGTCTTAATTTTTAGGGTTAGGGCTTTTAGGCGTAGGTCTAGTGTGGTAAATTTTATCGGGTTAGGACTGTAAGGGTTTTTAGGGTTAGGGTTTCTAGGGTTTTTTGGGGTAGGGGTTAGGGTTAGATCCGTGGGAGCCGTAGTGTTAGGGGTCAGGGTTCTTAGGGGTAAGGCCCAATATTAGGGTGGAAGGCCAAACTAAGGGGGGAGCCCCCCCCAAAATTGAAGGGTCGAAGCCCCAATTTAGGGGAAGAAACGTCAAAATTGTGGGGTCCCCCAAAATTGGGCGGAAGAGCTCTTAATATTGGGGGAAACCCAAAAAAGGAGGGTGGGGGACTCTAAAATTGGGGGGACCCCCCCAAATTGGTTGTGTCCCCCCCAAAATTGGTTGTGTCCCCCCCAATTAGGGGAGGAACCCCCAAAATTGGGTGGGCGAACCCCCAAATTGGGGGGAAAGAACACTTAAATGGAAGTGTGAAATTCCAGAATTGAATGTGGACCCCCCAGAACAGTCTTCAGGGGTTTAGTGTGGTAAATTTTATCGGGTTAGGGCTGTAAGGGTTTTTAGGGTTAGGGTTTCTACGGTTTGTTGGGGTAGGGGTTAGGGTTAGATCCATGGTTGCCATAGGCTTAGGGGTCAAGGTTCTTAGGGGTTAGGCCTAATATTAGGGCGGAAGGCCAAAATAAGAGGGGGGGAGCCCCCCCCAAAATCGAAGGGTTGAAGCCCAAAGTTAGGGGAAGGAACGGCCAAATTGTGGGGTCCCCCAAAATTGGGCGGAAGAACTCTTTAATATTAGGGGGGAACCCAAAAAAGGAGGGTGGGGGACTCTACAATTGGGGGGGACCCCCAAAATTGGTCGGGTCCCCCCAAATTAGGGGAGGAACCCCCAAAATTGGGTGGGTGAACCCCCAAATTGGGGGGAAGAAGACTTAAATGGAAGTGTGAAATTCCAGAATTGAATGTGGACCCCCCCCAGACCTGGGGAGGAATCCCCAAACTTGGGGGGGACCCCCAAAATTGGGGTTAAAGCCCCAGATCCCGGGGAGCTAAGCCCCAAATTAAGGGAAGGAACCTCAAACATGTGGTGAGAACCCCAACATTGGGGGAAAGAACCTTAATATTAGGGTGGCAGGCCAAGAAAGGATGGTGGGGGCCTCCAAAATTGTGGGGGGCTTGGAATTGGGGGGAATCCCCAAAATGGAGGGGGAACCCCAAAAGTGGGGGGGGGGGAGAAGCACCAAATTAGGGGAAGGAACCCCAAAATTGCGGGGAAGAACTCTGAAATGGAGAGCTGAAAACCCGAAATTGAGGGGAAACCCCCCAAAACGGCGGGAAAACCCTCCATAAACACGAAACCGGTAATGTAACAGAGCAAAAAATGGCGTCCTACGGCATGGTGCGAGGCTCAATTTTCTGGGGAGTGCTGGGAAATGTAGTTCTTGGCCACCGGGTTTCCGGGAGTCCATATTGTTTTCCCAGAGCATGCCGGGAGATGTAGTTCTCGGACACTGGGCTTCCGGGAGGCCATGTTGGTTTCCCATCTTTGCTAGACTCCGGGTGCTCTGGCTTCACAGAGAAACCCCCAAACTGAAAAATGTACCTGCTAATATATTGGGCTCTAAATGTAGCCCTGGGTTAATTGAATAACAATCCCTGGGTAAGATTGAAGTGCAGGAGGGGTTGGCTACGGTTTTAAGAGCCGGTTTGCAGAAAAGGGATTTCCCGTTAAGAAATGGCATATACTGATTGTTCTCTTCCTTGCTCTGCCAAGACCTGAGGCACATCTTGGAAGCCAGGCAGAATCCGTGGAGCCAATGGAGTTCTCAAGCTCGACTTCAGCTTCTTCCCAGCTAGAAGAAGCAAGGACACGCTGGCTGAGTTCCACAGGCAACGCGCCCGTATCTGTAGATGAGGATTTAGAGATGCTACTTTGGGAACTCTCAGACGGCATACTGGAAGCCGAGCTCGACTTGGACCCAGGGAAGGATGAGGATGACCTCCTCCTTGAGCTTTCCAAGATGATTGATGATTGAACTGCATAGTCCTAGGGTATATTAAAAAAAAAAAAAAAAAAAAAAAAACTCTTCTTCTTGTTGGATACCCTGAGGTGATCCTTTTTCTAACTGAGGCTTTGCAATGAGACTTAAAGCACAGTTGGAACTGGTAGAAATTGGCAGGATCTGCACTCAGTTGTCCTAAGTTTTCCTGCTGGTCATAGTTAAGGTCTTGTGCATGGTTCCATAACTATAGGTGGCTACCTTTGATATCAAGAGGACAAAGCACTTGTTTCTTTTGGCACAGAAAGATGTCCATCGGCACGCTGTGGTGGCTGTGAATTGACGTAGTGATGGAGCGATGCTCTGAAGGCTTAAACGGAAAGCTTCTTCCTTCCGCCCCCCCTTGGCACAGCTCGATGTTGGGCACATTGTGAAGCCTGGGTGTTCTGATTTCTCGGACAGTTGATACCCAAATCCCGGAGTTACTACGTCAACTCTTGACTTTTATTTGTGTATGCCATTGTTTTGACTGTAATCTTTTCAGATGATGAAGCTGTAAGGGCGGGAGGGAGCAAAATAATTATTCTAGCGTTGTGGACCAAACATGCTGCCAGGAGTGGTGGTGGTGGGGTCCGCCCACCCGGCCTTACTTTCAATTATCAGGGATGATAAAATGGTGTGAAAAGCAGCAGCTCTGCGATACGGCTACGCTACCCCCACTCCCTTCTCTTGTGCTGTACCAAAGTTCCCCCAAGCTTTGGTTGGTGCTTTTTGTTGGTGACAGTAGGACTCCAGGGCGAGTAGTCGGGACTCTCCTGCAGTAACTGGGTCAATTAAGGGTTGGTTTAAGTGCCTCCTGGTTATTAAAATAGCTCCCCTGAGCTGCTGGCTCTGCTGCCTGCTACAGCAAATGTTCGGGTGCCATCAGCGTCGCACTTGGGCGTGGGCACTGACCCTGCGGAGGAGAGCTGAGACTCGCGTGTATTGTGTACCCTGCCGCCAGTGATCGTTTTCCCCTAGCAGATCTATTTTGAATCATTTCCCTAAATTTTAGAGGAACTTTAGGCTCTTTGTGCTATGGTTTGTGAAGCTGTAGGGGCCCTCAGGCATTTGCTGCTGGCAGAGGAAAACCGCTTGTCGAATTTGTTGTAAATACTTTCTGTTTGGACAACAACGCCTGTGTGTGTGTGTGTGTGTGTGTGTGTGTGTGCGCGCGTGCTTTGACGACCCGCTGCGACGCCCCAGCTCCGCGAGGGAAGCTTTGAAGCGGCTCTGGGAAAACCTCTGCGGAAGAAACCGCTGCTAGTGACTTGCGGAAAAGGGACTCCACAATCAGTGAGATTGTAAAGTAGGTATGTTTATTCAGCGCTGGGCAGCACGGGAGGTCGTGGGCATGAAGATTGATGACTCTTCCTCGTCACCGCTAGTTGACCTCTTGTCTTTGCACAGACTCAGTTGCTCCTTGGCTCTTGTCCATCTGCAGGACCAGTTTCTCCCAGTTTCTTAAGACAGGCTCACTCTCTTATCAGGAGACTGACCTTGGTAAGGGGCCCAAGGCTTCTTGCCTTAGTTAATTGGCACAATGCACCATAGTTAGCAAAGACGCTAAGTAGCATCCTAGTTTAACGCTGTCAGCGCTCTATCTCTACTTGATAAGATTCTCCTAACTCCCTCTCTCACTGGAGCCCACGCAGCCCTCCGTCCTGCCGAAGGACTTCACGGGGACTTCTGCCGGCTCCGGGTGCCCGCACACAGACAGAAATGGCTTTGAGAGAAAACAATCAGGAGGAGGAGAGCTCAGAGACTGCGGCCGGCTTCGGCCATCTTCCCCTCGCTTTCCCTCTCCGTGTTCAAACCGAGCACTGTTCTGCCGTCAACCTTCGCTGCCTCTGCCCGCGGCGCTGGGCTTTCGCGTGTGCCATTGCTCCTCTACATATTTTATCCTTCCTTTTGTAAGGAATGGTCCAGCAATTCGTGTCACTAAGGGATTTGAAGGGTTACCATCGAGGCCCGGGTCTAGGTGATAAGAGAACAAAGGGGTTTTTAGGGAAAAGTGCTGACTACTGCAGGGGATGTTGCTAGAGTTTCTGAAATCCGGCGCAGAGGCTCCCAAACGAGGAGGAAGGCGGAGCTGAAGGACAATTGAAGGACAAAAGCCTGAGAGGAAGACAACCAGCATTCAGCCCGAGCAAGCCCCGAGAGACCACCAGAGACTGGTACGCAGGCGCCCCTGGGAGGGGTTTCGGATTCCGGAAACCAATTCTAATAACCCTGCCTCTTCTCGAAGTAGTAATGAATATGTATTAGCCTGGGAGCATCAAAACCAGCCGCCTTACGTAACAGGCGTGCGTCCTGGGGGAGCAGAGACTCCCGGCGCACCCAGCGCTGCTTGCTTGCCTCTATTCGTTTAATAAATTGTAAACTTTGATTGTAATCCTATTTGGATTTATAACAGCCATTTATAACACTTTTTATATTTGTATTTTATTTAAGGCTGTCTTGCCCCCCTCCCCCCCCAGCCTCGCTGCTCGCCAATAAAGCTGGCGCAGGGGCTAAGGGATTTGAAGGGCCTGCTTGTACACCTAAGGGATCTGAGGGCCTGCTTGTACACCTTTGGGGACTGCCTCTTTTGGGGGGGGGGGGGGTGTTAGGAGCTGCTTGTATACTTTTTTAGGCATTCCTCTGAGAGGGGGTTGGGAGCTTCGTGTATACTGGGGGGGGAGGGCCTCCCTCGAGGTGGAAGCGGGGGGGGTTGGAGCGTTTCTACGCTGTAGGGGCCTGCCTGTACACTTTTGGGGCCTGCCTTGGAGGGGTTGGGAACTGCTTGTACACCTTTGGGGCCTGCGTCTGCGCGGGGCGGGGGGGGTTAGGGGGTTGGAGCTGGTTTTAACCTTTTGGGCTTGCATCTGGAGGGGCTTGGGGCCTGCCTTTGGGGGGGTGGTTGTGAGCTGCTTGTATACCGTAGGGGCCTGCTTGTACACCTTTGGGGCCTGCGTCTGGGGGGGGGTGGGAGCTGCTTGTACACTGTTAGGGCCTGCCTTGGGGGAGGGGTTGGGGCATGTGCCTTGGGGGCATGGGGTTGGGAGCTGCTTCTACGCTGTAGGGGTCTGGGTCTTGGGGGGTTGGGAGCTGCTTCTACGCTGTAGGGGTCTGGGTCTTGGGGGGTTGGGGCTGTTTGTACACCTTTGGGGCGTGCCTCTGGGGAGGATGGGGAGTTGCTTGTACACCTTTGGGGCCTGTGTCTGGGGTGTGGGCGCTGGGGCTGAGGCCTGGGGCCTGGGGCATGCATCTGGGTGGTGGTGGGGGGGGGTCCAGTTCATGGGGGGGGTGGGTTGGGAGCTGCTTGTGGACAGTTGGGGTCTGCATCCGGGTGTGGCTGGGGCCTGCTTGTAGACTTCTGCAGCCTGTGTCTGGTGTTTGGGGGCTTTTCTGTAGTGTTTGGGGATTGCATTTTGGCTTTGGGATGTGTCTAGAGCTTCTGGGGCCTAGCTGTAGTGCTTGGGGCCTGCGTCTGGGGCTTTTCTGTAGCATTTTGGTAGCGTGTTTGTGATTTGGGGTCTGTATCCAGGGTTTTGCCTTTTTTGTAGTTTCCAGCTTTGTGTCTGTTTCTTTGTTGGTTGCCTGGGGTTTGGGGTTTGGATCATTAGTCAGTGTCATTAGCGTCGGGGGGTTGATATGAAGGGTTAGGGTTGTGGTTAGAGTTGTTAGGGTTAAACAGAATAAGGATTTTAGGGTAAGGGGATCAAGGTTGTGGGAATAAAAATGTTTTTGCACAGAGTTACATCGTTTAGAGGGAAGGAGGGTGGTATTGATATATGCTTGCAGTGATAAGAAAGCTTAACAGACAACCTTGTAAAATGCAGACAACCAGAATCCTTAGAGCAATTGGGTGGAAATCACGGTGTAAGAAACATTACCACCTCAAAGAGGAAAACAGTCAAGAAAAAAATAAAACTGACTAGTAACAGGCCAGCAGCTGTGTATTTTCTGTGAAGCACTGGATAGATCGTGAACATGGATTACCCAGTCAATGGGGAAACTGGGGAGGGTCCTGGTCACCGAGAGGAAAAAAAAAATTATATAAACTGTGTTATGGAACTAGTAGGTGGCTTGTGGGACGCCTGCCATTGCAATCGTGAATAAAAATGCTACCTCACTGAGATACTTGCCTGAGCCTATGGTATTGGTTACAGAGTGTTTCTAATAAGGTGTTAGGGTTTTAAGGTTTCAGGGCTAAGGCACTAGGGTTGGGTTTCAGGGTTAGGGTTTCCAGGGTTTAGGGTTAGGATTTTAAGGTTGTTAGGGTTGGAGTTATAAGGGTTAGGGTTTGGGGGTTAGTGTGTTAAGGTTTTAAAGTATTTTGTGGTTTTAGTGTTGATAGGGTTTTTAGGGTTAGGGTCTTAGGGTTTTAGTTATGGTCAGGTATTTAGGGTTAGGGTTTTAAGGTCTTATTTTTTTTTTTTTTAAGGTTAGGGTCTCCAGCGTTAGGGCTTTGAGAATCTTTACGTTTTGGGTTAGGGTTTAGAGGGTCTTAATTTTTAGGGTTAGGGCTTTTAGGCGTAGGTCTAGTGTGGTAAATTTTATCGGGTTAGGACTGTAAGGGTTTTTAGGGTTAGGGTTTCTAGGGTTTGTTGGGGTAGGGGTTAGGGTTAGATCCGTGGTTGCCATAGGCTTAGGGGTCAAGGTTCTTAGGGGTTAGGCCCAATATTAGGGTGGAAGGCCAAACTAAGGGGGGAGCCCCCCCGAAAATTGAAGGGTCGAAGCCCCAATTTAGGGGAAGAAACGTCAAAATTGTGGGGTCCCCCAAAATTGGGCGGAAGAGCTCTTAATATTGGGGGAAACCCAAAAAAGGAGGGTGGGGGACTCTAAAATTGGGGGGACCCCCCCAAATTGGTTGTGCCCCCCCCCAAATTGGTTGTGTCCCCCCCAAAATTGGTTGTGTCCCCCCCAATTAGGGGAGGAACCCCCAAAATTGGGTGGGCGAACCCCCATATTGGGGGGGCAGAACACTTAAATGGAAGTGTGAAATTCCAGAATTGAATGTGGACCCCCCAGAACAGTCTTCAGGGGTTTAGTGTGGTAAATTTTATCGGGTTAGGGCTGCAAGGGTTTTTAGGGTTAGGGTTTCTAGGGTTTGTTGGGGTAGGGGTTAGGGTTAGATCCGTGGTTGCCATAGGCATAGGGGTCAAGGTTCTTAGGGGTTAGGCCTAATATTAGGACGGAAGGCCAAAATAAGAGGGGGGGAGCCCCCCCCAAAATTGAAGGGTTGAAGCCCCAAGTTAGGGGAAGGAACGTCAAAATTGTGGGGTCCCCCAAAATTGGGCGGAAGAACTTTTAATATTAGGGTGGAACCCAAAAAAGGAGGGTGGGGGACTCTAAAATTGGTTGTGTCCCCGCCAAAATTGGTTGTGTCCCCCCCAAAATTGGTTGTGTCCCCCCCAATTAGGGGAGGAACCCCCAAAATTGGGTGGGCGAATCCCCATATTGGGGGGGAAGAACACTTAAATGGAAGTGTGAAATTCCAGAATTGAATGTGGACCCCCCAGAACAGTCTTCAGGGGTTTAGTGTGGTAAATTTTATCGGGTTAGGGCTGCAAGGGTTTTTAGGGTTAGGGTTTCTAGGGTTTGTTGGGGTAGGGGTTAGGGTTAGATCCGTGGTTGCCATAGGCTTAGGGGTCAAGGTTCTTAGGGGTTAGGCCTAATATTAGGGCGGAAGGCCAAAATAAGAGGGGGGGAGCCCCCCCCAAAATCGAAGGGTTGAAGCCCAAAGTTAGGGGAAGGAACGGCCAAATTGTGGGGTCCCCCAAAATTGGGCGGAAGAACTCTTTAATATTAGGGGGGAACCCAAAAAAGGAGGGTGGGGGACTCTACAATTGGGGGGGACCCCCAAAATTGGTCGGGTCCCCCCAAATTAGGGGAGGAACCCCCAAAATTGGGTGGGTGAACCCCCAAATTGGGGGGAAGAAGACTTAAATGGAAGTGTGAAATTCCAGAATTGAATGTGGACCCCCCCCAGACCTGGGGAGGAATCCCCAAACTTGGGGGGGACCCCCAAAATTGGGGTTAAAGCCCCAGATCCCGGGGAGCTAAGCCCCAAATTAAGGGAAGGAACCTCAAACATGTGGTGAGAACCCCAACATTGGGGGAAAGAACCTTAATATTAGGGTGGCAGGCCAAGAAAGGATGGTGGGGGCCTCCAAAATTGTGGGGGGCTTGGAATTGGGGGGAATCCCCAAAATGGAGGGGGAACCCCAAAAGTGGGGGGGGGGGCGAAGCACCAAATTAGGGGAAGGAACCCCAAAATTGCGGGGAAGAACTCTGAAATGGAGAGCTGAAAACCCGAAATTGAGGGGAAACCCCCCAAAACGGCGGGAAAACCCTCCATAAACACGAAACCGGTAATGTAACAGAGCAAAAAATGGCGTCCTACGGCAAGGTGCGAGGCTCAATTTTCTGGGGAGTGCTGGGAAATGTAGTTCTTGGCCACCGGGTTTCCGGGAGTCCATATTGTTTTCCCAGAGCATGCCGGGAGATGTAGTTCTCGGACACTGGGCTTCCGGGAGGCCATGTTGGTTTCCCATCTTTGCTAGACTCCGGGTGCTCTGGCTTCACAGAGAAACCCCCAAACTGAAAAATGTACCTGCTAATATATTGGGCTCTAAATGTAGCCCTGGGTTAATTGAATAACAATCCCTGGGTAAGATTGAAGTGCAGGAGGGGTTGGCTACGGTTTTAAGAGCCGGTTTGCAGAAAAGGGATTTCCCGTTAAGAAATGGCATATACTGATTGTTCTCTTCCTTGCTCTGCCAAGACCTGAGGCACATCTTGGAAGCCAGGCAGAATCCGTGGAGCCAATGGAGTTCTCAAGCTCGACTTCAGCTTCTTCCCAGCTAGAAGAAGCAAGGACACGCCGGCTGAGTTCCACAGGCAACGCGCCCGTATCTGTAGATGAGGATTTAGAGATGCTACTTTGGGAACTCTCAGACGGCATACTGGAAGCCGAGCTCGACTTGGACCCAGGGAAGGATGAGGATGACCTCCTCCTTGAGCTTTCCAAGATGATTGATGATTGAACTGCATAGTCCTACGGTATATTAAAAAAAAAAAAAAAAAAAAAGAGAAAACAACTCTTCTTCTTGTTGGATACCCTGAGGTGATCCTTTTTCTAACTGAGGCTTTGCAATGAGACTTAAAGCACAGTTGGAACTGGTAGAAATTGGCAGGATCTGCACTCAGTTGTCCTAAGTTTTCCTGCTGGTCAGAGTTAAGGTCTTGTGCATAGTTCCGTAAGTATAGGTGGCTACCTTTGATATCAAGAGGACAAAACACTTGTTTCTTTTGGCACAGAAAGATGTCCATCGGCACGCTGTGGTGGCTGTGAATTGACGTAGTGATGGAGCGATGCTCTGAAGGCTTAAACGGAAAGCTTCTTCCTTCCGCCCCCCCTTGGCACAGCTCGATGTTGGGCACATTGTGAAGCCTGGGTGTTCTGATTTCTCGGACAGTTGATACCCAAATCCCGGAGTTACTATGTCAACTCTTGACTTTTATTTGTGTATGCCATTGTTTTGACTGTAATCTTTTCAGATGATGAAGCTGTAAGGGCGGGAGGGAGCAAAATAATTATTCTAGCGTTGTGGACCAAACATGCTGCCAGGAGTGGTGGTGGTGGGGTCAGCCCACCCGGCCTTACTTTCAATTATCGGGGATGATAAAATGGTGTGAAAAGCAGCAGCTCTGCGATACGGCTACGCTACCCCCACTCCCTTCTCTTGTGCTGTACCAAAGTTCCCCCAAGCTTTGGTTGGTGCTTTTTGCTGGTGACAGTAGGACTCCAGGGCGAGTAGTCGGGACTCTCCTGCAGTAACTGGGTCAATTAAGGGTTGGTTTAAGTGCCTCCTGGTTATTAAAATAGCTCCCCTGAGCTGCTGGCTCTGCTGCCTGCTACAGCAAATGTTCGGGTGCCATCAGCGTCGCACTTGGGCGTGGGCACTGACCCTGCGGAGGAGAGCTGAGACTCGCGTGTATTGTGTACCCTGCCGCCAGTGATCGTTTTCCCCTAGCAGATCTATTTTGAATCATTTCCCTAAATTTTAGAGGAACTTTAGGCTCTTTGTGCTATGGTTTGTGAAGCTGTAGGGGCCCTCAGGCATTTGCTGCTGGCAGAGGAAAACCGCTTGTCGAATTTGTTGTAAATACTTTCTGTTTGGACAACAACGCCTGTGTGTGTGTGTGTGTGTGTGTGTGTGTGTGCGCGCGTGCTTTGACGACCAGCTGCGACGCCCCAGCTCCGCGAGGGAAGCTTTGAAGCGGCTCTGGGAAAACCTCTGTGGAAGAAACCGCTGCTAGTGACTTGCGGAAAAGGGACTCCACAATCAGTGAGATTGTAAAGTAGGTATGTTTATTCAGCGCTGGGCAGCACGGGAGGTCGTGGGCATGAAGATTGATGACTCTTCCTCGTCACCGCTAGTTGACCTCTTGTCTTTGCACAGACTCAGTTGCTCCTTGGCTCTTGTCCATCTGCAGGACCAGTTTCTCCCAGTTTCTTAAGACAGGCTCACTCTCTTATTAGGAGACTGACCTTGGTAAGGGGCCCAAGGCTTCTTGCTTTAGTTAATTGGCACAATGCACCATAGTTAGCAAAGACGCTAAGTAGCATCCTAGTTTAACGCTGTCAGCGCTCTATCTCTACTTGATAAGATTCTCCTAACTCCCTCTCTCACTGGAGCCCACGCAGCCCTCCGTCCTGCCGAAGGACTTCACGGGGACTTCTGCCGGCTCCGGGTGCCCGCACACAGACAGAAATGGCTTTGAGAGAAAACAATCAGGAGGAGGAGAGCTCAGAGACTGCGGCCGGCTTCGGCCACCTTCCCCTCGCTTTCCCTCTCCGTGTTCAAACCGAGCACTGTTCTGCCGTCAACCTTCGCTGCCTCTGCCCGCGGCGCTGGGCTTTCGCGTGTGCCATTGCTCCTCTACATATTTTATCCTTCCTTTTGTAAGGAATGGTCCAGCAATTCGTGTCACTAAGGGATTTGAAGGGTTAACATCGAGGCCCGGGTCTAGGTGATAAGAGAACAAAGGGGTTTTTAGGGAAAAGTGCTGACTACTGCAGGGGATGTTGCTAGAGTTTCTGAAATCCGGCGCAGAGGCTCCCAAACGAGGAGGAAGGGGGAGCTGAAGGACAATTGAAGGACAAAAGCCTGAGAGGAAGACAACCAGCATTCAGCCCGAGCAAGCCCCGAGAGACCACCAGAGACTGGTACGCAGGCGCCCCTGGGAGGGGTTTCGGATTCCGGAAACCAATTCTAATAACCCTGCCTCTTCTCGAAGTAGTAATGAATATGTATTAGCCTGGGAGCATCAAAACCAGCCGCCTTACGTAACAGGTGTGCGTCCTGGGGGAGCAGAGACTCCCGGCGCACCCAGCGCTGCTTGCTTGCCTCTATTCGTTTAATAAATTGTAAACTTTGATTGTAATCCTATTTGGATTTATAACAGCCATTTATAACACTTTTTATATTTGTATTTTATTTAAGGCTGTCTTGCCCCCCTCCCCCCCCAGCCTCGCTGCTCGCCAATAAAGCTGGCGCAGGGGCTAAGGGATTTGAAGGGCCTGCTTGTACACCTAAGGGATTTGAGGGCCTGCTTGTACACCTTTGGGGACTGCCTCTTTTGGGGGGGGGGGGTGTGTTAGGAGCTGCTTGTATACTTTTTTAGGCATTCCTCTGAGAGGGGGTTGGGAGCTTCGTGTATACTGGGGGGGGAAGGCCTCCCTCGAGGTGGAAGCGGGGGGGGTTGGAGCGTTTCTACACTGTAGGGGCCTGCCTGTACACTTTTGGGGCCTGCCTTGGAGGGGTTGGGAACTGCTTGTACACCTTTGGGGCCTGCGTCTGCGCGGGGCGGGGGGGGGGGGGGGGTGGTTGGAGCTGGTTTTAACCTTTCGGGCTTGCATCTGGAGGGGGTTGGGGCCTGCCTTTGGGGGGGTGGTTGTGAGCTGCTTGTATACTGTAGGGGCCTGCTTGTACACCTTTGGGGCCTGCGTCTGGGGGGGGGTGGGAGCTGCTTGTACACTGTTAGGGCCTGCCTTGGGGGAGGGGTTGGGGCATGTGCCTTGGGGGCATGGGGTTGGGAGCTGCTTCTACGCTGTAGGGGTCTGGGTCTTGGGGGGTTGGGGCTGTTTGTACACCTTTGGGGCGTGCCTCTGGGGAGGATGGGGAGTTGCTTGTACACCTTTGGGGCCTGTGTCTGGGGTGTGGGCGCTGGGGCTGAGGCCTGGGGCCTGGGGCATGCATCTGGGTGGTGGTGGGGGGGGGTCCAGTTCATGGGGGGGGTGGGTTGGGAGCTGCTTGTGGACAGTTGGGGTCTGCATCCGGGTGTGGCTGGGGCCTGCTTGTAGACTTCTGCAGCCTGTGTCTGGTGTTTGGGGGCTTTTCTGTAGTGTTTGGGGATTGCATTTTGGCTTTGGGATGTGTCTAGAGCTTCTGGGGCCTAGCTGTAGTGCTTGGGGCCTGCGTCTGGGGCTTTTCTGTAGCATTTTGGTAGCGTGTTTGTGATTTGGGGTCTGTATCCAGGGTTTTGCCTTTTTTGTAGTTTCCAGCTTTGTGTCTGTTTCTTTGTTGGTTGCCTGGGGTTTGGGGTTTGGATCATTAGTCAGTGTCATTAGCGTCGGGGGGTTGATATGAAGGGTTAGGGTTGCGGTTAGAGTTGTTAGGGTCAAAGAGAATAAGGATTTTAGGGTAAGGGGATCAAGGTTGTGGGAATAAAAATGTTTTTGCACAGAGTTACATCGTTTAGAGGGAAGGAAGGTGGTATTGATATATGCTTGCAGTGATAAGAAAGCTTAACAGACAACCTTGTAAAATGCAGACAACCAGAATCCTTAGAGCAATTGGGTGGAAATCACGGTGTAAGAAACATTACCACCTCAAAGAGGAAAACAGTCAAGAAAAAAATAAAATTGACTAGTAACAGGCCAGCAGCTGTGTATTTTCTGTGAAGCACTGGATAGATTGTGAACATGGATTACCCAGTCAATGGGGAAACTGGGGAGGGTCCTGGTCACCGAGAGGAAAAAAAAAATTATATAAACTGTGTTATGGAACTAGTAGGTGGCTTGTGGGACGCCTGCCATTGCAATCGTGAATAAAAATGCTACCTCACTGAGATACTTGCCTGAGCCTATGGTATTGGTTACAGAGTGTTTCTAATAAGGTGTTAGGGTTTTAAGGTTTCAGGGCTAAGGCACTAGGGTTGGGTTTCAGGGTTAGGGTTTCCAGGGTTTAGGGTTAGGATTTTAAGGTTGTTAGGGTTGGAGTTATAAGGGTTAGGGTTTGGGGGTTAGTGTGTTAAGGTTTTAAAGTATTTTGTGGTTTTAGTGTTGATAGGGTTTTTAGGGTTAGGGTCTTAGGGTTTTAGTTATGGTCAGGTATTTAGGGTTAGGGTTTTAAGGTCTTTTTTTTTTTTTTTTAAGGTTAGGGTCTCCAGCGGTAGGGCTTTGAGAATCTTTACGTTTTGGGTTAGGGTTTAGAGGGTCTTAATTTTTAGGGTTAGGGCTTTTAGGCGTAGGTCTAGTGTGGTAAATTTTATCGGGTTAGGACTGTAAGGGTTTTTAGGGTTAGGGTTTCTAGGGTTTTTTGGGGTAGGGGTTAGGGTTAGATCCGTGGGAGCCGTAGTGTTAGGGGTCAGGGTTCTGAGGGGTAAGGCCCAATATTAGGGTGGAAGGCCAAACTAAGGGGGGAGCCCCCCCCAAAATTGAAGGGTCGAAGCCCCAAGTTAGGGGAATAAACGTCAAAATTGTGGGGTCCCCCAAAATAGGGCAGAAGAGCTCTTAATATTGGGGGAAACCCAAAAAGGAGGGTGGGGGACTCTAAAATTGGGGGGACCCCCCCAAATTGGTTGTGTCCCCCCCAAAATTGGTTGTGTCCCCCCCAATTAGGGGAGGAACCCCCAAAATTGGGTGGGCGAACCCCCAAATTGGGGGGAAGAAGACTTAAATGGAAGTGTGAAATTCCAGAATTGGATGTGGACCCCCCAGAACAGTCTTCAGGGGTTTAGTGTGGTAAATTTTATCGGGTTAGGGCTGTAAGGGTTTTTAGGGTTAGGGTTTCTAGGGTTTGTTGGGGTAGGGGTTAGGGTTAGATCCGTGGTTGCCATAGCGTTAGGGGTCAAGGTTCTTAGGGGTTAGGCCTAATATTAGGGCGGAAGGCCAAAATAAGAGGGTGGGAGCCCCCCCCAAAATTGAAGGGTTGAAGCCCCAAGTTAGGGGAAGGAACGTTAAAATTGTGGGGTCCCCCAAAATTGGGCGGAAGAACTTTTAATATTAGGGGGGAACCCAAAAAAGGAGGGTGGGGGACTCTAAAATCGGTTGTGTCCCCCCCAAATTAGGGGAGGAACCCCCAAAATTGGGTGGGCGAACCCCCAAATTGGGGGGAAGAAGACTTAAATGGAAGTGTGAAATTCCAGAATTGGATGTGGACCCCCCAGAACAGTCTTCAGGGGTTTAGTGTGGTAAATTTTATCGGGTTAGGGCTGTAAGGGTTTTTAGGGTTAGGGTTTCTAGGGTTTGTTGGGGTAGGGGTTAGGGTTAGATCCGTGGTTGCCATAGGGTTAGGGGTCAAGGTTCTTAGGGGTTAGGCCTAATATTAGGGCGGAAGGCCAAAATAAGAGGGGAGGAGCCCACCCAAAATTGAAGGGTTGAAGCCCCAAGTTAGGGGAAGGAACGTCAAAATTGTGGGGTCCCCCAAAATTGAGCGGAAGAGCTCTTAATATTGGGGGAAACCCAAAAAAAGGAGGGTGGGGGACTCTAAAATTGGTTGTGTCCCCCCCAAAATTGGTTGTGTCCCCCCCAATTAGGGGAGGAACCCCCAAAATTGGGTGGGCGAATCCCCATATTGGGGGGGAAGAACACTTAAATGGAAGTGTGAAATTCCAGAATTGAATGTGGACCCCCCAGAACAGTCTTCAGGGGTTTAGTGTGGTAAATTTTATCGGGTTAGGGCTGCAAGGGTTTTTAGGGTTAGGGTTTCTAGGGTTTGTTGGGGTAGGGGTTAGGGTTAGATCCGTGGTTGCCATAGGCTTAGGGGTCAAGGTTCTTAGGGGTTAGGCCTAATATTAGGGCGGAAGGCCAAAATAAGAGGGGGGGAGCCCCCCCCAAAATCGAAGGGTTGAAGCCCAAAGTTAGGGGAAGGAACGGCCAAATTGTGGGGTCCCCCAAAATTGGGCGGAAGAACTCTTTAATATTAGGGGGGAACCCAAAAAAGGAGGGTGGGGGACTCTACAATTGGGGGGGACCCCCAAAATTGGTCGGGTCCCCCCAAATTAGGGGAGGAACCCCCAAAATTGGGTGGGTGAACCCCCAAATTGGGGGGAAGAAGACTTAAATGGAAGTGTGAAATTCCAGAATTGAATGTGGACCCCCCCCAGACCTGGGGAGGAATCCCCAAACTTGGGGGGGACCCCCAAAATTGGGGTTAAAGCCCCAGATCCCGGGGAGCTAAGCCCCAAATTAAGGGAAGGAACCTCAAACATGTGGTGAGAACCCCAACATTGGGGGAAAGAACCTTAATATTAGGGTGGCAGGCCAAGAAAGGATGGTGGGGGCCTCCAAAATTGTGGGGGGCTTGGAATTGGGGGGAATCCCCAAAATGGAGGGGGAACCCCAAAAGTGGGGGGGGGGGCGAAGCACCAAATTAGGGGAAGGAACCCCAAAATTGCGGGGAAGAACTCTGAAATGGAGAGCTGAAAACCCGAAATTGAGGGGAAACCCCCCAAAACGGCGGGAAAACCCTCCATAAACACGAAACCGGTAATGTAACAGAGCAAAAAATGGCGTCCTACGGCAAGGTGCGAGGCTCAATTTTCTGGGGAGTGCTGGGAAATGTAGTTCTTGGCCACCGGGTTTCCGGGAGTCCATATTGTTTTCCCAGAGCATGCCGGGAGATGTAGTTCTCGGACACTGGGCTTCCGGGAGGCCATGTTGGTTTCCCATCTTTGCTAGACTCCGGGTGCTCTGGCTTCACAGAGAAACCCCCAAACTGAAAAATGTACCTGCTAATATATTGGGCTCTAAATGTAGCCCTGGGTTAATTGAATAACAATCCCTGGGTAAGATTGAAGTGCAGGAGGGGTTGGCTACGGTTTTAAGAGCCGGTTTGCAGAAAAGGGATTTCCCGTTAAGAAATGGCATATACTGATTGTTCTCTTCCTTGCTCTGCCAAGACCTGAGGCACATCTTGGAAGCCAGGCAGAATCCGTGGAGCCAATGGAGTTCTCAAGCTCGACTTCAGCTTCTTCCCAGCTAGAAGAAGCAAGGACACGCCGGCTGAGTTCCACAGGCAACGCGCCCGTATCTGTAGACGAGGATTTACAGATGCTACTTTGGGAACTCTCAGACGGCATACTGGAAGCCGAGCTCGACTTGGACCCAGGGAAGGATGAGGATGACCTCCTCCTTGAGCTTTCCAAGATGATTGATGATTGAACTGCATAGTCCTATGGTATATTAAAAAAAAAAAAAAAAAAAAAAGAAAACAACTCTTCTTCTTGTTGGATACCCTGAGGTGATCCTTTTTCTAACTGAGGCTTTGCAATGAGACTTAAAGCACAGTTGGAACTGGTAGAAATTGGCAGGATCTGCACTCAGTTGTCCTAAGTTTTCCTGCTGGTCAGAGTTAAGGTCTTGTGCATGGTTCCGTAACTATAGGTGGCTACCTTTGATATCAAGAGGACAAAGCACTTGTTTCTTTTGGCACAGAAAGATGTCCATCGGCACGCTGTGGTGGCTGTGAATTGACGTAGTGATGGAGCGATGCTCTGAAGGCTTAAACGGAAAGCTTCTTCCTTCCGCCCCCCTTGGCACAGCTCGATGTTGGGCATATTGTGAAGCCTGGGTGTTCTGATTTCTCGGACAGTTGATACCCAAATCCCGGAGTTACTATGTCAACTCTTGACTTTTATTTGTGTATGCCATTGTTTTGACTGTAATCTTTTCAGATGATGAAGCTGTAGGGGCGGGAGGGAGCAAAATAATTATTCTAGCGTTGTGGACCAAACATGCTGCCAGGAGTGGTGGTGGTGGGGTCAGCCCACCCGGCCTTACTTTCAATTATCGGGGATGATAAAATGGTGTGAAAAGCAGCAGCTCTGCGATACGGCTACGCTACCCCAACTCCCTTCTCTTGTGCTGTACCAAAGTTCCCCCAAGCTTTGGTTGGTGCTTTTTGTTGGTGACAGTAGGACTCCAGGGCGAGTAGTCGGGACTCTCCTGCAGTAACTGGGTCAATTAAGGGTTGGTTTAAGTTCCTCCTGGTTTTTAAAATTGCTCCCCTGAGCTGCTGGCTCTGCTGCCTGCTACAGCAAATGTTCGGGTGCCATCAGCGTCGCACTTGGGCATGGGCACTGACCCTGCGGAGGAGAGCTGAGACTCGCGTGTATTGTGTACCCTGCCGCCAGTGATCGTTTTCCCCTAGCAGATCTATTTTGAATCATTTCCCTAAATTTTAGAGGAACTTTAGGCTCTTTGTGCTATGATTTGTGAAGCTGTAGGGGCCCTCAGGCATTTGCTGCTGGCAGAGGAAAACCGCTTGTCGAATTTGTTGTAAATACTTTCTGTTTGGACAACAACGCCTGTGTGTGTGTGTGTGTGTGTGTGTGTGTGTGCGTGCTTTGACGACCCCCTGCGACGCCCCAGCTCCGCGAGGGAAGCTTTGAAGCGGCTCTGGGAAAACCTCTGCGGAAGAAACTGCTGCTAGTGACTTGCGGAAAAGGGACTCCACAATCAGTGAGATTGTAAAGTAGGTATGTTTATTCAGCGCTGGGCAGCACGGGAGGTCGTGGGCATGAAGATTGATGACTCTTCCTCGTCACCGCTAGTTGACCTCTTGTCTTTGCACAGACTCAGTTGCTCCTTGGCTCTTGTCCATCTGCAGGACCAGTTTCTCCCAGTTTCTTAAGACAGGCTCACTCTCTTATTAGGAGACTGACCTTGGTAAGGGGCCCAAGGCTTCTTGCTTTAGTTAATTGGCACAATGCACCATAGTTAGCAAAGACACTAAGTAGCATCCTAGTTTAACGCTGTCAGCGCTCTATCTCTACTTGATAAGATTCTCCTAACTCCCTCTCTCACTGGAGCCCACGCAGCCCTCCGTCCTGCCGAAGGACTTCACGGGGACTTCTGCCGGCTCCGGGTGCCCGCACACAGACAGAAATGGCTTTGAGAGAAAACAATCAGGAGGAGGAGAGCTCAGAGACTGCGGCCGGCTTCGGCCACCTTCCCCTCGCTTTCCCTCTCCGTGTTCAAACCGAGCACTGTTCTGCCGTCAACCTTCGCTGCCTCTGCCCGCGGCGCCGGGCTTTCGCGGGTGCCATTGCTCCTCTACATATTTTATCCTTCCTTTTGTAAGGAATGGTCCAGCAATTCGTGTCACTAAGGGATTTGAAGGGTTACCATCGAGGCCCGGGTCTAGGTGATAAGAGAACAAAGGGGTTTTTAGGGAAAAGTGCTGACTACTGCAGGGGATGTTGCTAGAGTTTCTGAAATCCGGCGCAGAGGCTCCCAAACGAGGAGGAAGGGGGAGCTGAAGGACAATTGAAGGACAAAAGCCTGAGAGGAAGACAACCAGCATTCAGCCCGAGCAAGCCCCGAGAGACCACCAGAGACTGGTACGCAGGCGCCCCTGGGAGGGGTTTCGGATTCCGGAAACCAATTCTAATAACCCTGCCTCTTCTCGAAGTAGTAATGAATATGTATTAGCCTGGGAGCATCAAAACCAGCCGCCTTACGTAACAGGCGTGCGTCCTGGGGGAGCAGAGACTCCCGGCGCACCCAGCGCTGCTTGCTTGCCTCTATTCGTTTAATAAATTGTAAACTTTGATTGTAATCCTATTTGGATTTATAACAGCCATTTATAACACTTTTTATATTTGTATTTTATTTAAGGCTGTCTTGCCCCCCTCCCCCCCCCAGCCTCGCTGCTCGCCAATAAAGCTGGCGCAGGGGCTAAGGGATTTGAAGGGCCTGCTTGTACACCTAAGGGATTTGAGGGCCTGCTTGTACACCTTTGGGGACTGCCTCTTTTGGGGGGGGTGGGGGGGTGTTAGGAGCTGCTTGTATACTTTTTTAGGCATTCCTCTGAGAGGGGGTTGGGAGCTTCGTGTATACTGGGGGGGGAGGGCCTCCCTCGAGGTGGAAGCGGGGGGGGTTGGAGCGTTTCTACACTGTAGGGGCCTGCCTGTACACTTTTGGGGCCTGCCTTGGAGGGGTTGGGAACTGCTTGTACACCTTTGGGGCCTGCGTCTGCGCGGGGCGGGGGGGGTTGGGGGGTTGGAGCTGGTTTTAACCTTTCGGGCTTGCATCTGGAGGGGGTTGGGGCCTGCCTTTGGGGGGGTGGTTGTGAGCTGCTTGTATACTGTAGGGGCCTGCTTGTACACCTTTGGGGCCTGTGTCTGGGGGGGGGTTGGAGCTGCTTGTACACTGTTAGGGCCTGCCTTGGGGGAGGGGTTGAGGCATGTGCCTTGGGGGCATGGGGTTGGGAGCTGCTTCTACGCTGTAGGGGTCTGGGTCTTGGGGGGTTGGGGCTGTTTGTACACCTTTGGGGCGTGCCTCTGGGGAGGATGGGGAGTTGCTTGTACACCTTTGGGGCCTGTGTCTGGGGTGTGGGCGCTGGGGCTGAGGCCTGGGGCCTGGGGCATGCATCTGGGTGGTGGTGGTGGGGGGGTCCAGTTCATGGGGGGGGGTGGGTTGGGAGCTGCTTGTGGACAGTTGGGGTCTGCATCCGGGTGTGGCTGGGGCCTGCTTGTAGACTTCTGCAGCCTGTGTCTGGTGTTTGGGGGCTTTTCTGTAGTGTTTGGGGATTGCATTTTGGCTTTGGGATGTGTTTAGAGCTTCTGGAGCCTAGCTGTAGTGCTTGGGGCCTGCGTCTGGGGCTTTTCTGTAGCATTTTGGTAGCGTGTTTGTGATTTGGGGTCTGTATCCAGGGTTTTGCCTTTTTTGTAGTTTTCAGCTTTGTGTCTGTTTCTTTGTTGGTTGCCTGGGGTTTGGGGTTTGGATCATTAGTCAGTGTCATTAGCGTCGGGGGGTTGATATGAAGGGTTAGGGTTGTGGTTAGAGTTGTTACGGTTAAAGAGAATAAGGATTTTAGGGTAAGGGGATCAAGGTTGTGGGAATAAAAATGTTTTTGCACGGAGTTACATCGTTTAGAGGGAAGGAGGGTGGTATTGATATATGCTTGCAGTGATAAGAAAGCTTAACAGACAACCTTGTAAAATGCAGACAACCAGAATCCTTAGAGCAATTGGGTGGAAATCACGGTGTAAGAAACATTACCACCTCAAAGAGGAAAACAGTCAAGAAAAAAATAAAATTGACTAGTAACAGGCCAGCAGCTGTGTATTTTCTGTGAAGCACTGGATAGATTGTGAACATGGATTACCCAGTCAATGGGGAAACTGGGGAGGGTCCTGGTCACCGAGAGGAAAATAAAATTATATAAACTGTGTTATGGAACTAGTAGGTGGCTTGTGGGACGCCTGCCATTGCAATCGTGAATAAAAATGCTACCTCACTGAGATACTTGCCTGAGCCTATGGTATTGGTTACAGAGTGTTTCTAATAAGGTGTTAGGGTTTTAAGGTTTCAGGGCTAAGGCACTAGGGTTGGGTTTCAGGGTTAGGGTTTCCAGGGTTTAGGGTTAGGATTTTAAGGTTGTTAGGGTTGGAGTTATAAGGGTTAGGGTTTGGGGGTTAGTGTGTTAAGGTTTTAAAGTATTTTGTGGTTTTAGTGTTGATAGGGTTTTTAGGGTTAGGGTCTTAGGGTTTTAGTTATGGTCAGGTATTTAGGGTTAGGGTTTTAAGGTCTTTTTTTTTTTTTTTAAGGTTAGGGTCTCCAGCGTTAGGGCTTTAAGAATCTTTACGTTTTGGGTTAGGGTTTAGAGGGTCTTAATTTTTAGGGTTAGGGCTTTTAGGCGTAGGTCTAGTGTGGTAAATTTTATCGGGTTAGGACTGTAAGGGTTTTTAGGGTTAGGGTTTCTAGGGTTTTTTGGGGTAGGGGTTAGGGTTAGATCCGTGGGAGCCGTAGTGTTAGGGGTCAGGGTTCTTAGGGGTAAGGCCCAATATTAGGGTGGAAGGCCAAACTAAGGGGGGAGCCCCCCCCAAAATTGAAGGGTCGAAGCCCCAATTTAGGGGAAGAAACGTCAAAATTGTGGGGTCCCCCAAAATAGGGCGGAAGAGCTCTTAATATTGGGGGAAACCCAAAAAAGGAGGGTGGGGGACTCTAAAATTGGGGAGACCCCCCCAAATTGGTTGTGTCCCCCCCAAAATTGGTTGTGTCCCCCCCAATTAGGGGAGGAACCCCCAAAATTGGGTGGGCGAACCCCCATATTGGGGGGGCAGAACACTTAAATGGAAGTGTGAAATTCCAGAATTGAATGTGGACCCCCCAGAACAGTCTTCAGGGGTTTAGTGTGGTAAATTTTATCGGGTTAGGGCTGTAAGGGTTTTTAGGGTTAGGGTTTCTAGGGTTTGTTGGGGTAGGGGTTAGGGTTAGATCCGTGGTTGCCATAGCGTTAGGGGTCAAGGTTCTTAGGGGTTAGGCCTAATATTAGGGCGGAAGGCCAAAATAAGAGGGTGGGAGCCCCCCCCAAAATTGAAGGGTTGAAGCCCCAAGTTAGGGGAAGGAACGTCAAAATTGTGGGGTCCCCCAAAATTGGGCGGAAGAACTTTTAATATTAGGGGGGAACCCAAAAAAGGAGGGTGGGGGACTCTAAAATCGGTTGTGTCCCCCCCAAATTAGGGGAGGAACCCCCAAAATTGGGTGGGCGAACCCCCAAATTGGGGGGAAGAAGACTTAAATGGAAGTGTGAAATTCCAGAATTGGATGTGGACCCCCCAGAACAGTCTTCAGGGGTTTAGTGTGGTAAATTTTATCGGGTTAGGGCTGTAAGGGTTTTTAGGGTTAGGGTTTCTAGGGTTTGTTGGGGTAGGGGTTAGGGTTAGATCCGTGGTTGCCATAGGGTTAGGGGTCAAGGTTCTTAGGGGTTAGGCCTAATATTAGGGCGGAAGGCCAAAATAAGAGGGGAGGAGCCCACCCAAAATTGAAGGGTTGAAGCCCCAAGTTAGGGGAAGGAACGTCAAAATTGTGGGGTCCCCCAAAATTGAGCGGAAGAGCTCTTAATATTGGGGGAAACCCAAAAAAAGGAGGGTGGGGGACTCTAAAATTGGTTGTGTCCCCCCCAAAATTGGTTGTGTCCCCCCCAATTAGGGGAGGAACCCCCAAAATTGGGTGGGCGAATCCCCATATTGGGGGGGAAGAACACTTAAATGGAAGTGTGAAATTCCAGAATTGAATGTGGACCCCCCAGAACAGTCTTCAGGGGTTTAGTGTGGTAAATTTTATCGGGTTAGGGCTGCAAGGGTTTTTAGGGTTAGGGTTTCTAGGGTTTGTTGGGGTAGGGGTTAGGGTTAGATCCGTGGTTGCCATAGGCTTAGGGGTCAAGGTTCTTAGGGGTTAGGCCTAATATTAGGGCGGAAGGCCAAAATAAGAGGGGGGGAGCCCCCCCCAAAATCGAAGGGTTGAAGCCCAAAGTTAGGGGAAGGAACGGCCAAATTGTGGGGTCCCCCAAAATTGGGCGGAAGAACTCTTTAATATTAGGGGGGAACCCAAAAAAGGAGGGTGGGGGACTCTACAATTGGGGGGGACCCCCAAAATTGGTCAGGTCCCCCCAAATTATGGGAGGAACCCCCAAAATTGGGTGGGTGAACCCCCAAATTGGGGGGAAGAAGACTTAAATGGAAGTGTGAAATTCCAGAATTGAATGTGGACCCCCCCCAGACCTGGGGAGGAATCCCCAAACTTGGGGGGGACCCCCAAAATTGGGGTTAAAGCCCCAGATCCCGGGGAGCTAAGCCCCAAATTAAGGGAAGGAACCTCAAACATGTGGTGAGAACCCCAACATTGGGGGAAAGAACCTTAATATTAGGGTGGCAGGCCAAGAAAGGATGGTGGGGGCCTCCAAAATTGTGGGGAGCTTGGAATTGGGGGGAATCCCCAAAATGGAGGGGGAACCCCAAAAGTGGGGGGGGGGGCGAAGCACCAAATTAGGGGAAGGAACCCCAAAATTGCGGGGAAGAACTCTGAAATGGAGAGCTGAAAACCCGAAATTGAGGGGAAACCCCCCAAAACGGCGGGAAAACCCTCCATAAACACGAAACCGGTAATGTAACAGAGCAAAAAATGGCGTCCTACGGCAAGGTGCGAGGCTCAATTTTCTGGGGAGTGCTGGGAAATGTAGTTCTTGGCCACCGGGTTTCCGGGAGTCCATATTGTTTTCCCAGAGCATGCCGGGAGATGTAGTTCTCGGACACTGGGCTTCCGGGAGGCCATGTTGGTTTCCCATCTTTGCTAGACTCCGGGTGCTCTGGCTTCACAGAGAAACCCCCAAACTGAAAAATGTACCTGCTAATATATTGGGCTCTAAATGTAGCCCTGGGTTAATTGAATAACAATCCCTGGGTAAGATTGAAGTGCAGGAGGGGTTGGCTACGGTTTTAAGAGCCGGTTTGCAGAAAAGGGATTTCCCGTTAAGAAATGGCATATACTGATTGTTCTCTTCCTTGCTCTGCCAAGACCTGAGGCACATCTTGGAAGCCAGGCAGAATCCGTGGAGCCAATGGAGTTCTCAAGCTCGACTTCAGCTTCTTCCCAGCTAGAAGAAGCAAGGACACGCTGGCTGAGTTCCACAGGCAACGCGCCCGTATCTGTAGACGAGGATTTAGAGATGCTACTTTGGGAACTCTCAGACGGCATACTGGAAGCCGAGCTCGACTTGGACCCAGGGAAGGATGAGGATGACCTCCTCCTTGAGCTTTCCAAGATGATTGATGATTGAACTGCATAGTCCTATGGTATATTAAAAAAAAAAAAAAAAAAAAAGAAAAAAAAGAAAACAACTCTTCTTCTTGTTGGATACCCTGAGGTGATCCTTTTTCTAACTGAGGCTTTGCAATGAGACTTAAAGCACAGTTGGAACTGGTAGAAATTGGCAGGATCTGCACTCAGTTGTCCTAAGTTTTCCTGCTGGTCAGAGTTAAGGTCTTGTGCATGGTTCCGTAACTATAGGTGGCTACCTTTGATATCAAGAGGACAAAGCACTTGTTTCTTTTGGCACAGAAAGATGTCCATCGGCACGCTGTGGTGGCTGTGAATTGACGTAGTGATGGAGCGATGCTCTGAAGGCTTAAACGGAAAGCTTCTTCCTTCCGCCCCCCTTGGCACAGCTCGATGTTGGGCACATTGTGAAGCCTGGGTGTTCTGATTTCTCGGACAGTTGATACCCAAATCCCGGAGTTACTATGTCAACTCTTGACTTTTATTTGTGTATGCCATTGTTTTGACTGTAATCTTTTCAGATGATGAAGCTGTAGGGGCGGGAGGGAGCAAAATAATTATTCTAGCGTTGTGGACCAAACATGCTGCCAGGAGTGGTGGTGGTGGGGTCAGCCCACCCGGCCTTACTTTCAATTATCGGGGATGATAAAATGGTGTGAAAAGCAGCAGCTCTGCGATACGGCTACGCTACCCCCACTCCCTTCTCTTGTGCTGTACCAAAGTTCCCCCAAGCTTTGGTTGGTGCTTTTTGCTGGTGACAGTAGGACTCCAGGGCGAGTAGTCGGGACTCTCCTGCAGTAACTGGGTCAATTAAGGGTTGGTTTAAGTGCCTCCTGGTTTTTAAAATTGCTCCCCTGAGCTGCTGGCTCTGCTGCCTGCTACAGCAAATGTTCGGGTGCCATCAGCGTCGCACTTGGGCATGGGCACTGACCCTGCGGAGGAGAGCTGAGACTCGCGTGTATTGTGTACCCTGCCGCCAGTGATCGTTTTCCCCTAGCAGATCTATTTTGAATCATTTCCCTAAATTTTAGAGGAACTTTAGGCTCTTTGTGCTATGATTTGTGAAGCTGTAGGGGCCCTCAGGCATTTGCTGCTGGCAGAGGAAAACCGCTTGTCGAATTTGTTGTAAATACTTTCTGTTTGGACAACAACGCCTGTGTGTGTGTGTGTGTGTGTGTGTGTGTGCTTTGACGACCCCCTGCGACGCCCCAGCTCCACGAGGGAAGCTTTGAAGCGGCTCTGGGAAAACCTCTGCGGAAGAAACCGCTGCTAGTGACTTGCGGAAAAGGGACTCCACAATCAGTGAGATTGTAAAGTAGGTATGTTTATTCAGCGCTGGGCAACACGGGAGGTCGTGGGCATGAAGATTGATGACTCTTCCTCGTCACCGCTAGTTGACCTCTTGTCTTTGCACAGACTCAGTTGCTCCTTGGCTCTTGTCCATCTGCAGGACCAGTTTCTCCCAGTTTCTTAAGACAGGCTCACTCTCTTATTAGGAGACTGACCTTGGTAAGGGGCCCAAGGCTTCTTGCTTTAGTTAATTGGCACAATGCACCATAGTTAGCAAAGACACTAAGTAGCATCCTAGTTTAACGCTGTCAGCGCTCTATCTCTACTTGATAAGATTCTCCTAACTCCCTCTCTCACTGGAGCCCACGCAGCCCTCCGTCCTGCCGAAGGACTTCACGGGGACTTCTGCCGGCTCCGGGTGCCCGCACACAGACAGAAATGGCTTTGAGAGAAAACAATCAGGAGGAGGAGAGCTCAGAGACTGCGGCCGGCTTCGGCCACCTTCCCCTCGCTTTCCCTCTCCGTGTTCAAACCGAGCACTGTTCTGCCGTCAACCTTCGCTGCCTCTGCCCGCGGCGCTGGGCTTTCGCGTGTGCCATTGCTCCTCTACATATTTTATCCTTCCTTTTGTAAGGAATGGTCCAGCAATTCGTGTCACTAAGGGATTTGAAGGGTTACCATCGAGGCCCGGGTCTAGGTGATAAGAGAACAAAGGGGTTTTTAGGGAAAAGTGCTGACTACTGCAGGGGATGTTGCTAGAGTTTCTGAAATCCGGCGCAGAGGCTCCCAAACGAGGAGGAAGGGGGAGCTGAAGGACAATTGAAGGACAAAAGCCTGAGAGGAAGACAACCAGCATTCAGCCCGAGCAAGCCCCGAGAGACCACCAGAGACTGGTACGCAGGCGCCCCTGGGAGGGGTTTCGGATTCCGGAAACCAATTCTAATAACCCTGCCTCTTCTCGAAGTAGTAATGAATATGTATTAGCCTGGGAGCATCAAAACCAGCCGCCTTACGTAACAGGCGTGCGTCCTGGGGGAGCAGAGACTCCCGGCGCACCCAGCGCTGCTTGCTTGCCTCTATTCGTTTAATAAATTGTAAACTTTGATTGTAATCCTATTTGGATTTATAACAGCCATTTATAACACTTTTTATATTTGTATTTTATTTAAGGCTGTCTTGCCCCCCTCCCCCCCCAGCCTCGCTGCTCGCCAATAAAGCTGGCGCAGGGGCTAAGGGATTTGAAGGGCCTGCTTGTACACCTAAGGGATTTGAGGGCCTGCTTGTACACCTTTAGGGACTGCCTCTTTTGGGGGGGGGGGGGGGGTGTTAGGAGCTTGTATACTTTTTTAGGCATTCCTCTGAGAGGGGGTTGGGAGCTTCGTGTATACTGGGGGGGGAGGGCCTCCCTCGAGGTGGAAGCGGGGGGGGGTTGGAGCGTTTCTACACTGTAGGGGCCTGCCTGTACACTTTTGGGGCCTGCCTTGGAGGGGTTGGGAACTGCTTGT
The DNA here is from genome assembly GCF_964034855.1 of Anser brachyrhynchus. Taxonomy (NCBI): domain Eukaryota; kingdom Metazoa; phylum Chordata; class Aves; order Anseriformes; family Anatidae; genus Anser; species Anser brachyrhynchus. The sequence continues at coordinate 643,923 of NW_027663732.1, forward strand.
ACACCTTTGGGGCCTGCGTCTGCGCGGGGCGGGGGGGGTTAGGGGGTTGGAGCTGGTTTTAACCTTTCGGGCTTGCATCTGGAGGGGCTTGGGGCCTGCCTTTGGGGGGGTGGTTGTGAGCTGCTTGTATACTGTAGGGGCCTGCTTGTACACCTTTGGGGCCTGCGTCTGGGGGGGGGTGGGAGCTGCTTGTACACTGTTAGGGCCTGCCTTGGGGGAGGGGTTGGGGCATGTGCCTTGGGGGCATGGGGTTGGGAGCTGCTTCTACGCTGTAGGGGTCTGGGTCTTGGGGGGTTGGGGCTGTTTGTACACCTTTGGGGCGTGCCTCTGGGGAGGATGGGGAGTTGCTTGTACACCTTTGGGGCCTGTGTCTGGGGGGGGGTTGGGGCCTGTGCCAGGGGGGTTGGGAGCTGCTTGTACGCTCTAGGGTCCTCTGGCAGGCTTTGGGGCCTCCCTTTGAGGGGGGCAGTTGGGAGCTGGTTGTACACCTTTGGGGCCTGAGCCTGGGGTGTGGGGGCTGGGGCTGAGGCCTGGGGCCTGGGGCATGCATCTGGGTGGTGGTGGGGGGGGGTCCAGTTCATGGGGGGGGGTGGGTTGGGAGCTGCTTGTGGACAGTTGGGGTCTGCATCCGGGTGTGGCTGGGGCCTGCTTGTAGACTTCTGCAGCCTGTGTCTGGTGTTTGGGGGCTTTTCTGTAGTGTTTGGGGATTGCATTTTGGCTTTGGGATGTGTCTAGAGCTTCTGGGGCCTAGCTGTAGTGCTTGGGGCCTGCGTCTGGGGCTTTTCTGTAGCATTTTGGTAGCGTGTTTGTGATTTGGGGTCTGTATCCAGGGTTTTGCCTTTTTTGTAGTTTTCAGCTTTGTGTCTGTTTCTTTGTTGGTTGCCTGGGGTTTGGGGTTTGGATCATTAGTCAGTGTCATTAGCGTCGGGGGGTTGATATGAAGGGTTAGGGTTGTGGTTAGAGTTGTTAGGGTTAAACAGAATAAGGATTTTAGGGTAAGGGGATCAAGGTTGTGGGAATAAAAATGTTTTTGCACAGAGTTACATCGTTTAGAGGGAAGGAAGGTGGTATTGATATATGCTTGCAGTGATAAGAAAGCTTAACAGACAACCTTGTAAAATGCAGACAACCAGAATCCTTAGAGCAATTGGGTGGAAATCACGGTGTAAGAAACATTACCACCTCAAAGAGGAAAACAGTCAAGAAAAAAAATAAAATTGACTAGTAACAGGCCAGCAGCTGTGTATTTTCTGTGAAGCACTGGATAGATTGTGAACATGGATTACCCAGTCAATGGGGAAACTGGGGAGGGTCCTGGTCACCGAGAGGAAAAAAAAAATTATATAAACTGTGTTATGGAACTAGTAGGTGGCTTGTGGGACGCCTGCCATTGCAATCGTGAATAAAAATGCTACCTCACTGAGATACTTGCCTGAGCCTATGGTATTGGTTACAGAGTGTTTCTAATAAGGTGTTAGGGTTTTAAGGTTTCAGGGCTAAGGCACTAGGGTTGGGTTTCAGGGTTAGGGTTTCCAGGGTTTAGGGTTAGGATTTTAAGGTTGTTAGGGTTGGAGTTATAAGGGTTAGGGTTTGGGGGTTAGTGTGTTAAGGTTTTAAAGTATTTTGTGGTTTTAGTGTTGATAGGGTTTTTAGGGTTAGGGTCTTAGGGTTTTAGTTATGGTCAGGTATTTAGGGTTAGGGTTTTAAGGTCTTTTTTTTTTTTTTTTAAGGTTAGGGTCTCCAGCGGTAGGGCTTTGAGAATCTTTACGTTTTGGGTTAGGGTTTAGAGGGTCTTAATTTTTAGGGTTAGGGCTTTTAGGCGTAGGTCTAGTGTGGTAAATTTTATCGGGTTAGGACTGTAAGGGTTTTTAGGGTTAGGGTTTCTAGGGTTTTTTGGGGTAGGGGTTAGGGTTAGATCCGTGGGAGCCGTAGTGTTAGGGGTCAGGGTTCTTAGGGGTAAGGCCCAATATTAGGGTGGAAGGCCAAACTAAGGGGGGAGCCCCCCCCAAAATTGAAGGGTCGAAGCCCCAATTTAGGGGAAGAAACGTCAAAATTGTGGGGTCCCCCAAAATAGGGCGGAAGAGCTCTTAATATTGGGGGAAACCCAAAAAAGGAGGGTGGGGGACTCTAAAATTGGGGGGACCCCCCCAAATTGGTTGTGTCCCCCCCAAAATTGGTTGTGTCCCCCCCAATTAGGGGAGGAACCCCCAAAATTGGGTGGGCGAACCCCCGTATTGGGGGGGCAGAACACTTAAATGGAAGTGTGAAATTCCAGAATTGAATGTGGACCCCCCAGAACAGTCTTCAGGGGTTTAGTGTGGTAAATTTTATCGGGTTAGGGCTGTAAGGGTTTTTAGGGTTAGGGTTTCTAGGGTTTGTTGGGGTAGGGGTTAGGGTTAGATCCGTGGTTGCCATAGCGTTAGGGGTCAAGGTTCTTAGGGGTTAGGCCTAATATTAGGGCGGAAGGCCAAAATAAGAGGGTGGGAGCCCCCCCCAAAATTGAAGGGTTGAAGCCCCAAGTTAGGGGAAGGAACGTCAAAATTGTGGGGTCCCCCAAAATTGGGCGGAAGAACTTTTAATATTAGGGGGGAACCCAAAAAAGGAGGGTGGGGGACTCTAAAATCGGTTGTGTCCCCCCCAAATTAGGGGAGGAACCCCCAAAATTGGGTGGGCGAACCCCCAAATTGGGGGGAAGAAGACTTAAATGGAAGTGTGAAATTCCAGAATTGGATGTGGACCCCCCAGAACAGTCTTCAGGGGTTTAGTGTGGTAAATTTTATCGGGTTAGGGCTGTAAGGGTTTTTAGGGTTAGGGTTTCTAGGGTTTGTTGGGGTAGGGGTTAGGGTTAGATCCGTGGTTGCCATAGGGTTAGGGGTCAAGGTTCTTAGGGGTTAGGCCTAATATTAGGGCGGAAGGCCAAAATAAGAGGGGAGGAGCCCACCCAAAATTGAAGGGTTGAAGCCCCAAGTTAGGGGAAGGAACGTCAAAATTGTGGGGTCCCCCAAAATTGAGCGGAAGAGCTCTTAATATTGGGGGAAACCCAAAAAAAGGAGGGTGGGGGACTCTAAAATTGGTTGTGTCCCCCCCAAAATTGGTTGTGTCCCCCCCAATTAGGGGAGGAACCCCCAAAATTGGGTGGGCGAATCCCCATATTGGGGGGGAAGAACACTTAAATGGAAGTGTGAAATTCCAGAATTGAATGTGGACCCCCCAGAACAGTCTTCAGGGGTTTAGTGTGGTAAATTTTATCGGGTTAGGGCTGCAAGGGTTTTTAGGGCCCAAAATTGGGGTTAAAGCCCCAGATCCCGGGGAGCTAAGCCCCAAATTAAGGGAAGGAACCTCAAACATGTGGTGAGAACCCCAACATTGGGGGAAAGAACCTTAATATTAGGGTGGCAGGCCAAGAAAGGATGGTGGGGGCCTCCAAAATTGTGGGGGGCTTGGAATTGGGGGGAATCCCCAAAATGGAGGGGGAACCCCAAAAGTGGGGGGGGGGCGAAGCACCAAATTAGGGGAAGGAACCCCAAAATTGCGGGGAAGAACTCTGAAATGGAGAGCTGAAAACCCGAAATTGAGGGGAAACCCCCCAAAACGGCGGGAAAACCCTCCATAAACACGAAACCGGTAATGTAACAGAGCAAAAAATGGCGTCCTACGGCAAGGTGCGAGGCTCAATTTTCTGGGGAGTGCTGGGAAATGTAGTTCTTGGCCACCGGGTTTCCGGGAGTCCATATTGTTTTCCCAGAGCATGCCGGGAGATGTAGTTCTCGGACACTGGGCTTCCGGGAGGCCATGTTGGTTTCCCATCTTTGCTAGACTCCGGGTGCTCTGGCTTCACAGAGAAACCCCCAAACTGAAAAATGTACCTGCTAATATATTGGGCTCTAAATGTAGCCCTGGGTTAATTGAATAACAATCCCTGGGTAAGATTGAAGTGCAGGAGGGGTTGGCTACGGTTTTAAGAGCCGGTTTGCAGAAAAGGGATTTCCCGTTAAGAAATGGCATATACTGATTGTTCTCTTCCTTGCTCTGCCAAGACCTGAAGCACATCTTGGAAGCCAGGCAGAATCCGTGGAGCCAATGGAGTTCTCAAGCTCGACTTCAGCTTCTTCCCAGCTAGAAGAAGCAAGGACACGCCGGCTGAGTTCCACAGGCAACGCGCCCGTATCTGTAGACGAGGATTTAGAGATGCTACTTTGGGAACTCTCAGACGGCATACTGGAAGCCGAGCTCGACTTGGACCCAGGGAAGGATGAGGATGACCTCCTCCTTGAGCTTTCCAAGATGATTGATGATTGAACTGCATAGTCCTATGGTATATTAAAAAAAAAAAAAAAAAAAAAAAAAAAAAGAAAACAACTCTTCTTCTTGTTGGATACCCTGAGGTGATCCTTTTTCTAACTGAGGCTTTGCAATGAGACTTAAAGCACAGTTGGAACTGGTAGAAATTGGCAGGATCTGCACTCAGTTGTCCTAAGTTTTCCTGCTGGTCAGAGTTAAGGTCTTGTGCATGGTTCCGTAAGTATAGGTGGCTACCTTTGATATCAAGAGGACAAAACACTTGTTTCTTTTGGCACAGAAAGATGTCCATCGGCACGCTGTGGTGGCTGTGAATTGATGTAGTGATGGAGCGATGCTCTGAAGGCTTAAACGGAAAGCTTCTTCCTTCCGCCCCCCCTTGGCACAGCTCGATGTTGGGCACATTGTGAAGCCTGGGTGTTCTGATTTCTCGGACAGTTGATACCCAAATCCCGGAGTTACTATGTCAACTCTTGACTTTTATTTGTGTATGCCATTGTTTTGACTGTAATCTTTTCAGATGATGAAGCTGTAAGGGCGGGAGGGAGCAAAATAATTATTCTAGCGTTGTGGACCAAACATGCTGCCAGGAGTGGTGGTGGTGGGGTCAGCCCACCCGGCCTTACTTTCAATTATCAGGGATGATAAAATGGTGTGAAAAGCAGCAGCTCTGCGATACGGCTACGCTACCCCCACTCCCTTCTCTTGTGCTGTACCAAAGTTCCCCCAAGCTTTGGTTGGTGCTTTTTGCTGGTGACAGTAGGACTCCAGGGCGAGTAGTCGGGACTCTCCTGCAGTAACTGGGTCAATTAAGGGTTGGTTTAAGTGCCTCCTGGTTTTTAAAATTGCTCCCCTGAGCTGCTGGCTCTGCTGCCTGCTACAGCAAATGTTCGGGTGCCATCAGCGTCGCACTTGGGCGTGGGCACTGACCCTGCGGAGGAGAGCTGAGACTCGCGTGTATTGTGTACCCTGCCGCCAGTGATCGTTTTCCCCTAGCAGATCTATTTTGAATCATTTCCCTAAATTTTAGAGGAACTTTAGGCTCTTTGTGCTATGATTTGTGAAGCTGTAGGGGCCCTCAGGCATTTGCTGCTGGCAGAGGAAAACCGCTTGTCGAATTTGTTGTAAATACTTTCTGTTTGGACAACAATGCCTCTGTGTGTGTGTGTGTGTGTGTGTGTGTGTGCGTGCTTTGACGACCCCCTGCGACGCCCCAGCTCCGCGAGGGAAGCTTTGAAGCGGCTCTGGGAAAACCTCTGCGGAAGAAACCGCTGCTAGTGACTTGCGGAAAAGGGACTCCACAATCAGTGAGATTGTAAAGTAGGTATGTTTATTCAGCGCTGGGCAGCACGGGAGGTCGTGGGCATGAAGATTGATGACTCTTCCTCGTCACCGCTAGTTGACCTCTTGTCTTTGCACAGACTCAGTTGCTCCTTGGCTCTTGTCCATCTGCAGGACCAGTTTCTCCCAGTTTCTTAAGACAGGCTCACTCTCTTATTAGGAGACTGACCTTGGTAAGGGGCCCAAGGCTTCTTGCTTTAGTTAATTGGCACAATGCACCATAGTTAGCAAAGATGCTAAGTAGCATCCTAGTTTAAAGCTGTCAGCGCTCTATCTCTACTTGATAAGATTCTCCTAACTCCCTCTCTCACTGGAGCCCACGCAGCCCTCCGTCCTGCCGAAGGACTTCACGGGGACTTCTGCCGGCTCCGGGTGCCCGCACACAGACAGAAATGGCTTTGAGAGAAAACAATCAGGAGGAGGAGAGCTCAGAGACTGCGGCCGGCTTCGGCCACCTTCCCCTCGCTTTCCCTCTCCGTGTTCAAACCGAGCACTGTTCTGCCGTCAACCTTCGCTGCCTCTGCCCGCGGCGCTGGGCTTTCGCGTGTGCCATTGCTCCTCTACATATTTTATCCTTCCTTTTGTAAGGAATGGTCCAGCAATTCGTGTCACTAAGGGATTTGAAGGGTTACCATCGAGGCCCGGGTCTAGGTGATAAGAGAACAAAGGGGTTTTTAGGGAAAAGTGCTGACTACTGCAGGGGATGTTGCTAGAGTTTCTGAAATCCGGCGCAGAGGCTCCCAAACGAGGAGGAAGGGGGAGCTGAAGGACAATTGAAGGACAAAAGCCTGAGAGGAAGACAACCAGCATTCAGCCCGAGCAAGCCCCGAGAGACCACCAGAGACTGGTACGCAGGCGCCCCTGGGAGGGGTTTCGGATTCCGGAAACCAATTCTAATAACCCTGCCTCTTCTCGAAGTAGTAATGAATATGTATTAGCCTGGGAGCATCAAAACCAGCCGCCTTACGTAACAGGCGTGCGTCCTGGGGGAGCAGAGACTCCCGGCGCACCCAGCGCTGCTTGCTTGCCTCTATTCGTTTAATAAATTGTAAACTTTGATTGTAATCCTATTTGGATTTATAACAGCCATTTATAACACTTTTTATATTTGTATTTTATTTAAGGCTGTCTTGCCCCCCTCCCCCCCCAGCCTCGCTGCTCGCCAATAAAGCTGGCGCAGGGGCTAAGGGATTTGAAGGGCCTGCTTGTACACCTAAGGGATTTGAGGGCCTGCTTGTACACCTTTGGGGACTGCCTCTTTTGGGGGGGGGGGGGGGGGGGTGTTAGGAGCTGCTTGTATACTTTTTTAGGCATTCCTCTGAGAGGGGGTTGGGAGCTTCGTGTATACTGGGGGGGGAGGGCCTCCCTCGAGGTGGAAGCGGGGGGGGTTGGAGCGTTTCTACACTGTAGGGGCCTGCCTGTACACTTTTGGGGCCTGCCTTGGAGGGGTTGGGAACTGCTTGTACACCTTTGGGGCCTGCGTCTGCGCGGGGCGGGGGGGGTTGGGGGGTTGGAGCTGGTTTTAACCTTTCGGGCTTGCATCTGGAGGGGGTTGGGGCCTGCCTTTGGGGGGGTGGTTGTGAGCTGCTTGTATACTGTAGGGGCCTGCTTGTACACCTTTGGGGCCTGCATCTGGGGGGGGGTTGGAGCTGCTTGTACACTGTTAGGGCCTGCCTTGGGGGAGGGGTTGGGGCATGTGCCTTGGGGGCATGGGGTTGGGAGCTGCTTCTACGCTGTAGGGGTCTGGGTCTTGGGGGGTTGGGGCTGTTTGTACACCTTTGGGGCGTGCCTCTGGGGAGGATGGGGAGTTGCTTGTATACCTTTGGGGCCTGTGTCCGGGGGGGGGTTGGGGCCTGTGCCGGGGGGGTTGGGAGCTGCTTGTACGCTCTAGGGTCCTCTGGCAGGCTTTGGGGCCTCCCTTTGAGGGGGGCAGTTGGGAGCTGGTTGTACACCTTTGGGGCCTGAGTCTGGGGTGTGGGGGCTGGGGCTGAGGCCTGGGGCCTGGGGCATGCATCTGGGTGGTGGTGGTGGGGGGTCCAGTTCATGGGGGGGGTGGGTTGGGAGCTGCTTGTGGACAGTTGGGGTCTGCATCCGGGTGTGGCTGGGGCCCGCTTGTAGAGTTCTGCAGCCTGTGTCTGGTGTTTGGGGGCTTTTCTGTAGTGTTTGGGGATCGCATTTTGGCTTTGGGATGTGTCTAGAGCTTCTGGGGCCTAGCTGTAGTGCTTGGGGCCTGCGTCTGGGGCTTTTCTGTAGCATTTTTGTAGCGTGTTTGTGATTTGGGGTCTGTATCCAGGGTTTTGCCTTTTTTGTAGTTTTCAGCTTTGTGTCTGTTTCTTTGTTGGTTGCCTGGGGTTTGGGGTTTGGATCATTAGTCAGTGTCATTAGCGTCGGGGGGTTGATATGAAGGGTTAGGGTTGTGGTTAGAGTTGTTAGGGTTAAAGAGAATAAGGATTTTAGGGTAAGGGGATCAAGGTTGTGGGAATAAAAATGTTTTTGCACAGAGTTACATCGTTTAGAGGGAAGGAGGGTGGTATTGATATATGCTTGCAGTGATAAGAAAGCTTAACAGACAACCTTGTAAAATGCAGACAACCAGAATCCTTAGAGCAATTGGGTGGAAATCACGGTGTAAGAAACATTACCACCTCAAAGAGGAAAACAGTCAAGAAAAAAATAAAATTGACTAGTAACAGGCCAGCAGCTGTGTATTTTCTGTGAAGCACTGGATAGATTGTGAACATGGATTACCCAGTCAATGGGGAAACTGGGGAGGGTCCTGGTCACCGAGAGGAAAAAAAAAATTATATAAACTGTGTTATGGAACTAGTAGGTGGCTTGTGGGACGCCTGCCATTGCAATCGTGAATAAAAATGCTACCTCACTGAGATACTTGCCTGAGCCTATGGTATTGGTTACAGAGTGTTTCTAATAAGGTGTTAGGGTTTTAAGGTTTCAGGGCTAAGGCACTAGGGTTGGGTTTCAGGGTTAGGGTTTCCAGGGTTTAGGGTTAGGATTTTAAGGTTGTTAGGGTTGGAGTTATAAGGGTTAGGGTTTGGGGGTTAGTGTGTTAAGGTTTTAAAGTATTTTGTGGTTTTAGTGTTGATAGGGTTTTTAGGGTTAGGGTCTTAGGGTTTTAGTTATGGTCAGGTATTTAGGGTTAGGGTTTTAAGGTCTTATTTTTTTTTTTTTAAGGTTAGGGTCTCCAGCGGTAGGGCTTTGAGAATCTTTACGTTTTGGGTTAGGGTTTAGAGGGTCTTAATTTTTAGGGTTAGGGCTTTTAGGCGTAGGTCTAGTGGGGTAAATTTTATCGGGTTAGGACTGTAAGGGTTTTTAGGGTTAGGGTTTCTAGGGTTTGTTGGGGTAGGGGTTAGGGTTAGATCCGTGGGAGCCGTAGTGTTAGGGGTCAGGGTTCTTAGGGGTAAGGCCCAATATTAGGGTGGAAGGCCAAACTAAGGGGGGAGCCCCCCCCAAAATTGAAGGGTCGAAGCCCCAATTTAGGGGAAGAAACGTCAAAATTGTGGGGTCCCCCAAAATTGAGCGGAAGAGCTCTTAATATTGGGGGAAACCCAAAAAAGGAGGGTGGAGGACTCTAAAATTGGGGGGACCCCCCAAATTGGTTGTGTCCCCCCCAAAATTGGTTGTGTCCCCCCCAAAATTGGTTGTGTCCCCCCCAATTAGGGGAGGAACCCCCTAAAATTGGGTGGGCGAACCCCCATATTGGGGGGGCAGAACACTTAAATGGAAGTGTGAAATTCCAGAATTGAATGTGGACCCCCCAGAACAGTCTTCAGGGGTTTAGTGTGGTAAATTTTATCGGGTTAGGGCTGTAAGGGTTTTTAGGGTTAGGGTTTCTAGGGTTTGTTGGGGTAGGGGTTAGGGTTAGATCCGTGGTTGCCATAGGGTTAGGGGTCAAGGTTCTTAGGGGTTAGGCCTAATATTAGGGCGGAAGGCCAAAATAAGAGGGTGGGAGCCCCCCCCAAAATCGAAGGGTTGAAGCCCCAAGTTAGGGGAAGGAACGTCAAAATTGTGGGGTCCCCCAAAATTGGGCGGAAGAACTTTTAATATTAGGGTGGAACCCAAAAAAGGAGGGTGGGGGACTCTAAAATCGGTTGTGTCCCCCCCAAATTAGGGGAGGAACCCCCAAAATTGGGTGGGCGAACCCCCAAATTGGGGGGAAGAAGACTTAAATGGAAGTGTGAAATTCCAGAATTGGATGTGGACCCCCCAGAACAGTCTTCAGGGGTTTAGTGTGGTAAATTTTATCGGGTTAGGGCTGTAAGGGTTTTTAGGGTTAGGGTTTCTAGGGTTTGTTGGGGTAGGGGTTAGGGTTAGATCCGTGGTTGCCATAGGCTTAGGGGTCAAGGTTCTTAGGGGTTAGGCCTAATATTAGGGCGGAAGGCCAAAATAAGAGGGGAGGAGCCCACCCAAAATTGAAGGGTTGAAGCCCAAAGTTAGGGGAAGGAACGTCAAAATTGTGGGGTCCCCCAAAATTGAGCGGAAGAGCTCTTAATATTGGGGGAAACCCAAAAAAGGAGGGTGGGGGACTCTAAAATTGGTTGTGTCCCCCCCAAAATTGGTTGTGTCCCCCCCAATTAGGGGAGGAACCCCCAAAATTGGGTGGGCGAACCCCCATATTGGGGGGGAAGAACACTTAAATGGAAGTGTGAAATTCCAGAATTGAATGTGGACCCCCCAGAACAGTCTTCAGGGGTTTAGTGTGGTAAATTTTATCGGGTTAGGGCTGCAAGGGTTTTTAGGGTTAGGGTTTCTAGGGTTTGTTGGGGTAGGGGTTAGGGTTAGATCCGTGGTTGCCATAGCGTTAGGGGTCAAGGTTCTTAGGGGTTAGGCCTAATATTAGGGCGGAAGGCCAAAATAAGAGGGGGGGAGCCCCCCCCAAAATCGAAGGGTTGAAGCCCAAAGTTAGGGGAAGGAACGGCCAAATTGTGGGGTCCCCCAAAATTGGGCGGAAGAACTCTTTAATATTAGGGGGGAACCCAAAAAAGGAGGGTGGGGGACTCTACAATTGGGGGGGACCCCCAGAATTGGTCGGGTTCCCCCTAAATTAGGGGAGGAACCCCCAAAATTGGGTGGGTGAACCCCCAAATTGGGGGGAAGAAGACTTAAATGGAAGTGTGAAATTCCAGAATTGAATGTGGACCCCCCCCAGACCTGGGGAGGAATCCCCAAACTTGGGGGGGACCCCCAAAATTGGGGTTAAAGCCCCAGATCCCGGGGAGCTAAGCCCCAAATTAAGGGAAGGAACCTCAAACATGTGGTGAGAACCCCAACATTGGGGGAAAGAACCTTAATATTAGGGTGGCAGGCCAAGAAAGGATGGTGGGGGCCTCCAAAATTGTGGGGGGCTTGGAATTGGGGGGAATCCCCAAAATGGAGGGGGAACCCCAAAAGTGGGGGGGGGGCGAAGCACCAAATTAGGGGAAGGAACCCCAAAATTGCGGGGAAGAACTCTGAAATGGAGAGCTGAAAACCCGAAATTGAGGGGAAACCCCCCAAAACGGCGGGAAAACCCTCCATAAACACGAAACCGGTAATGTAACAGAGCAAAAAATGGCGTCCTACGGCAAGGTGCGAGGCTCAATTTTCTGGGGGGTGCTGGGAAATGTAGTTCTTGGCCACCGGGTTTCCGGGAGTCCATATTGTTTTCCCAGAGCATGCCGGGAGATGTAGTTCTCGGACACTGGGCTTCCGGGAGGCCATGTTGGTTTCCCATCTTTGCTAGACTCCGGGTGCTCTGGCTTCACAGAGAAACCCCCAAACTGAAAAATGTACCTGCTAATATATTGGGCTCTAAATGTAGCCCTGGGTTAATTGAATAACAATCCCTGGGTAAGATTGAAGTGCAGGAGGGGTTGGCTACGGTTTTAAGAGCCGGTTTGCAGAAAAGGGATTTCCCGTTAAGAAATGGCATATACTGATTGTTCTCTTCCTTGCTCTGCCAAGACCTCAAGCACATCTTGGAAGCCAGGCAGAATCCGTGGAGCCAATGGAGTTCTCAAGCTCGACTTCAGCTTCTTCCCAGCTAGAAGAAGCAAGGACACGCCGGCTGAGTTCCACAGGCAACGCGCCCATATCTGTAGACGAGGATTTAGAGATGCTACTTTGGGAACTCTCAGACGGCATACTGGAAGCCGAGCTCGACTTGGACCCAGGGAAGGATGAGGATGACCTCCTCCTTGAGCTTTCCAAGATGATTGATGATTGAACTGCATAGTCCTATGGTATAAAAAAAAAAAAAAAAAAAAAAAAAAAAAAGAAAAAAAAGAAAACAACTCTTCTTCTTGTTGGATACCCTGAGGTGATCCTTTTTCTAACTGAGGCTTTGCAATGAGACTTAAAGCACAGTTGGAACTGGTAGAAATTGGCAGGATCTGCACTCAGTTGTCCTAAGTTTTCCTGCTGGTCAGAGTTAAGGTCTTGTGCATGGTTCCGTAAGTATAGGTGGCTACCTTTGATATCAAGAGGACAAAACACTTGTTTCTTTTGGCACAGAAAGATGTCCATCGGCACGCTGTGGTGGCTGTGAATTGACGTAGTGATGGAGCGATGCTCTGAAGGCTTAAACGGAAAGCTTCTTCCTTCCGCCCCCCCTTGGCACAGCTCGATGTTGGGCACATTGTGAAGCCTGGGTGTTCTGATTTCTCGGACAGTTGATACCCAAATCCCGGAGTTACTATGTCAACTCTTGACTTTTATTTGTGTATGCCATTGTTTTGACTGTAATCTTTTCAGATGATGAAGCTGTAAGGGTGGGAGGGAGCAAAATAATTATTCTAGCGTTGTGGACCAAACATGCTGCCAGGAGTGGTGGTGGTGGGGTCAGCCCACCCGGCCTTACTTTCAATTATCAGGGATGATAAAATGGTGTGAAAAGCAGCAGCTCTGCGATACGGCTACGCTACCCCCACTCCCTTCTCTTGTGCTGTACCAAAGTTCCCCCAAGCTTTGGTTGGTGCTTTTTGCTGGTGACAGTAGGACTCCAGGGCGAGTAGTCGGGACTCTCCTGCAGTAACTGGGTCAATTAAGGGTTGGTTTAAGTGCCTCCTGGTTTTTAAAATTGCTCCCCTGAGCTGCTGGCTCTGCTGCCTGCTACAGCAAATGTTCGGGTGCCATCAGCGTCGCACTTGGGCGTGGGCAATGACCCTGCGGAGGAGAGCTGAGACTCGCGTGTATTGTGTACCCTGCCGCCAGTGATCGTTTTCCCCTAGCAGATCTATTTTGAATCATTTCCCTAAATTTTAGAGGAACTTTAGGCTCTTTGTGCTATGATTTGTGAAGCTGTAGGGGCCCTCAGGCATTTGCTGCTGGCAGAGGAAAACCGCTTGTCGAATTTGTTGTAAATACTTTCTGTTTGGACAACAACGCCTGTGTGTGTGTGTGTGTGTGTGTGTGTGTGTGTGCGTGCTTTGACGACCCCCTGCGACGCCCCAGCTCCGCGAGGGAACCTTTGAAGCGGCTCTGGGAAAACCTCTGCGGAAGAAACCGCTGCTAGTGACTTGCGGAAAAGGGACTCCACAATCAGTGAGATTGTAAAGTAGGTATGTTTATTCAGCGCTGGGCAGCACGGGAGGTCGTGGGCATGAAGATTGATGACTCTTCCTCGTCACCGCTAGTTGACCTCTTGTCTTTGCACAGACTCAGTTGCTCCTTGGCTCTTGTCCATCTGCAGGACCAGTTTCTCCCAGTTTCTTAAGACAGGCTTACTCTCTTATTAGGAGACTGACCTTGGTAAGGGGCCCAAGGCTTCTTGCTTTAGTTAATTGGCACAATGCACCATAGTTAGCAAAGACGCTAAGTAGCATCCTAGTTTAACGCCGTCAGCGCTCTATCTCTACTTGATAAGATTCTCCTAACTCCCTCTCTCACTGGAGCCCACGCAGCCCTCCGTCCTGCCGAAGGACTTCACGGGGACTTCTGCCGGCTCCGGGTGCCCGCACACAGACAGAAATGGCTTTGAGAGAAAACAATCAGGAGGAGCAGAGCTCAGAGACTGCGGCCGGCTTCGGCCACCTTCCCCTCGCTTTCCCTCTCCGTGTTCAAACCGAGCACTGTTCTGCCGTCAATAAAGCTGGCGCAGGGGCTAAGGGATTTGAAGGGCCTGCTTGTACACCTAAGGGATTTGAGGGCCTGCTTGTACACATTTGGGGACTGCCTCTTTTGGGGGGGGGGGGGGGGTGTTAGGAGCTGCTTGTATACTTTTTTAGGCATTCCTCTGAGAGGGGGTTGGGAGCTTCGTGTATACTGGGGGGGGAGGGCCTCCCTCGAGGTGGAAGCGGGGGGGGTTGGAGCGTTTCTACACTGTAGGGGCCTGCCTGTACACTTTTGGGGCCTGCCTTGGAGGGGTTGGGAACTGCTTGTACACCTTTGGGGCCTGCGTCTGCGCGGGGCGGGGGGGGTTGGGGGGTTGGAGCTGGTTTTAACCTTTCGGGCTTGCATCTGGAGGGGGTTGGGGCCTGCCTTTGGGGGGGTGGTTGTGAGCTGCTTGTATACTGTAGGGGCCTGCTTGTACACCTTTGGGGCCTGCATCTGGGGGGGGGTGGGAGCTGCTTGTACACTGTTAGGGCCTGCCTTGGGGGAGGGGTTGAGGCATGTGCCTTGGGGGCATGGGGTTGAGAGCTGCTTCTACGCTGTAGGGGTCTGGGTCTTGGGGGGTTGGGGCTGTTTGTACACCTTTGGGGCGTGCCTCTGGGGAGGATGGGGAGTTGCTTGTACACCTTTGGGGCCTGTGTCTGGGGGGGGGGTTGGGGCCTGTGCCGGGGGGGTTGGGAGCTGCTTGTACGCTCTAGGGTCCTCTGGCAGGCTTTGGGGCCTCCCTTTGAGGGGGGCAGTTGGGAGCTGGTTGTACACCTTTGGGGCCTGAGTCTGGGGTGTGGGGGCTGGGGCTGAGGCCTGGGGCCTGGGGCATGCATCTGGGTGGTGGTGGTGGGGGGTCCAGTTCATGGGGGGGGTGGGTTGGGAGCTGCTTGTGGACAGTTGGGGTCTGCATCCGGGTGTGGCTGGGGCCCGCTTGTAGACTTCTGCAGCCTGTGTCTGGTGTTTGGGGGCTTTTCTGTAGTGTTTGGGGATCGCATTTTGGCTTTGGGATGTGTCTAGAGCTTCTGGGGCCTAGCTGTAGTGCTTGGGGCCTGCGTCTGGGGCTTTTCTGTAGCATTTTTTGTAGCGTGTTTGTGATTTGGGGTCTGTATCCAGGGTTTTGCCTTTTTTGTAGTTTTCAGCTTTGTGTCTGTTTCTTTGTTGGTTGCCTGGGGTTTGGGGTTTGGATCATTAGTCAGTGTCATTAGCGTCGGGGGGTTGATATGAAGGGTTAGGGTTGTGGTTAGAGTTGTTAGGGTTAAAGAGAATAAGGATTTTAGGGTAAGGGGATCAAGGTTGTGGGAATAAAAATGTTTTTGCATAGAGTTACATCGTTTAGAGGGAAGGAAGGTGGTATTGATATATGCTTGCAGTGATAAGAAAGCTTAACAGACAACCTTGTAAAATGCAGACAACCAGAATCCTTAGAGCAATTGGGTGGAAATCACGGTGTAAGAAACATTACCACCTCAAAGAGGAAAACAGTCAAGAAAAAAATAAAATTGACTAGTAACAGGCCAGCAGCTGTGTATTTTCTGTGAAGCACTGGATAGATTGTGAACATGGATTACCCAGTCAATGGGGAAACTGGGGAGGGTCCTGGTCACCGAGAGGAAAAAAAAAATTATATAAACTGTGTTATGGAACTAGTAGGTGGCTTGTGGGACGCCTGCCATTGCAATCGTGAATAAAAATGCTACCTCACTGAGATACTTGCCTGAGCCTATGGTATTGGTTACAGAGTGTTTCTAATAAGGTGTTAGGGTTTTAAGGTTTCAGGGCTAAGGCACTAGGGTTGGGTTTCAGGGTTAGGGTTTCCAGGGTTTAGGGTTAGGATTTTAAGGTTGTTAGGGTTGGAGTTATAAGGGTTAGGGTTTGGGGGTTAGTGTGTTAAGGTTTTAAAGTATTTTGTGGTTTTAGTGTTGATAGGGTTTTTAGGGTTAGGGTCTTAGGGTTTTAGTTATGGTCAGGTATTTAGGGTTAGGGTTTTAAGGTCTTATTTTTTTTTTTTTAAGGTTAGGGTCTCCAGCGGTAGGGCTTTGAGAATCTTTACGTTTTGGGTTAGGGTTTAGAGGGTCTTAATTTTTAGGGTTAGGGCTTTTAGGCGTAGGTCTAGTGGGGTAAATTTTATCGGGTTAGGACTGTAAGGGTTTTTAGGGTTAGGGTTTCTAGGGTTTTTTGGGGTAGGGGTTAGGGTTAGATCCGTGGGAGCCGTAGTGTTAGGGGTCAGGGTTCTTAGGGGTAAGGCCCAATATTAGGGTGGAAGGCCAAACTAAGGGGGGAGCCCCCCCCAAAATTGAAGGGTCGAAGCCCCAATTTAGGGGAAGAAACGTCAAAATTGTGGGGTCCCCCAAAATTGGGCGGAAGAGCTCTTAATATTGGGGGAAACCCAAAAAAGGAGGGTGGGGGACTCTAAAATTGGGGGGACCCCCCAAATTGGTTGTGTCCCCCCCCAAATTGGTTGTGTCCCCCCCAAAATTGGTTGTGTCTCCCCCAATTAGGGGAGGAACCCCCAAAATTGGGTGGGCGAACCCCCATATTGGGGGGGCAGAACACTTAAATGGAAGTGTGAAATTCCAGAATTGAATGTGGACCCCCCAGAACAGTCTTCAGGGGTTTAGTGTGGTAAATTTTATCGGGTTAGGGCTGTAAGGGTTTTTAGGGTTAGGGTTTCTAGGGTTTGTTGGGGTAGGGGTTAGGGTTAGATCCGTGGTTGCCATAGGCTTAGGGGTCAAGGTTCTTAGGGGTTAGGCCTAATATTAGGGCGGAAGGCCAAAATAAGAGGGGGGGAGCCCCCCCCAAAATTGAAGGGTTGAAGCCCCAAGTTAGGGGAAGGAACGTCAAAATTGTGGGGTCCCCCAAAATTGGGCGGAAGAACTTTTAATATTAGGGGGAAACCCAAAAAAGGAGGGTGGGGGACTCTAAAATCGTTGTGTCCCCCCCAAATTAGGGGAGGAACCCCCAAAATTGGGTGGGTGAACCCCCAAATTGGGGGGAAGAAGACTTAAATGGAAGTGTGAAATTCCAGAATTGGATGTGGACCCCCCAGAACAGTCTTCAGGGGTTTAGTGTGGTAAATTTTATCGGGTTAGGGCTGCAAGGGTTTTTAGGGTTAGGGTTTCTAGGGTTTGTTGGGGTAGGGGTTAGGGTTAGATCCGTGGTTGCCATAGGCTTAGGGGTCAAGGTTCTTAGGGGTTAGGCCTAATATTAGGGCGGAAGGCCAAAATAAGAGGGGAGGAGCCCACCCAAAATTGAAGGGTTGAAGCCCAAAGTTAGGGGAAGGAACGTCAAAATTGTGGGGTCCCCCAAAATTGAGCGGAAGAGCTCTTAATATTGGGGGAAACCCAAAAAAGGAGGGTGGGGGACTCTAAAATTGGTTGTGTCCCCCCCAAAATTGGTTGTGTCCCCCCCAATTAGGGGAGGAACCCCCAAAATTGGGTGGGCGAACCCCCATATTGGGGGGGAAGAACACTTAAATGGAAGTGTGAAATTCCAGAATTGAATGTGGACCCCCCAGAACAGTCTTCAGGGGTTTAGTGTGGTAAATTTTATCGGGTTAGGGCTGCAAGGGTTTTTAGGGTTAGGGTTTCTAGGGTTTGTTGGGGTAGGGGTTAGGGTTAGATCCGTGGTTGCCATAGGCTTAGGGGTCAAGGTTCTTAGGGGTTAGGCCTAATATTAGGGCGGAAGGCCAAAATAAGAGGGGGGGAGCCCCCCCCAAAATCGAAGGGTTGAAGCCCAAAGTTAGGGGAAGGAACGGCCAAATTGTGGGGTCCCCCAAAATTGGGCGGAAGAACTCTTTAATATTAGGGGGGAACCCAAAAAAGGAGGGTGGGGGACTCTACAATTGGGGGGGACCCCCAAAATTGGTCGGGTCCCCCCAAATTAGGGGAGGAACCCCCAAAATTGGGTGGGTGAACCCCCAAATTGGGGGGAAGAAGACTTAAATGGAAGTGTGAAATTCCAGAATTGAATGTGGACCCCCCCCAGACCTGGGGAGGAATCCCCAAACTTGGGGGGGACCCCCAAAATTGGGGTTAAAGCCCCAGATCCCGGGGAGCTAAGCCCCAAATTAAGGGAAGGAACCTCAAACATGTGGTGAGAACCCCAACATTGGGGGAAAGAACCTTAATATTAGGGTGGCAGGCCAAGAAAGGATGGTGGGGGCCTCCAAAATTGTGGGGGGCTTGGAATTGGGGGGAATCCCCAAAATGGAGGGGGAACCCCAAAAGTGGGGGGGGGGCGAAGCACCAAATTAGGGGAAGGAACCCCAAAATTGCGGGGAAGAACTCTGAAATGGAGAGCTGAAAACCCGAAATTGAGGGGAAACCCCCCAAAACGGCGGGAAAACCCTCCATAAACACGAAACCGGTAATGTAACAGAGCAAAAAATGGCGTCCTACGGCAAGGTGCGAGGCTCAATTTTCTGGGGGGTGCTGGGAAATGTAGTTCTTGGCCACCGGGTTTCCGGGAGTCCATATTGTTTTCCCAGAGCATGCCGGGAGATGTAGTTCTCGGACACTGGGCTTCCGGGAGGCCATGTTGGTTTCCCATCTTTGCTAGACTCCGGGTGCTCTGGCTTCACAGAGAAACCCCCAAACTGAAAAATGTACCTGCTAATATATTGGGCTCTAAATGTAGCCCTGGGTTAATTGAATAACAATCCCTGGGTAAGATTGAAGTGCAGGAGGGGTTGGCTACGGTTTTAAGAGCCGGTTTGCAGAAAAGGGATTTCCCGTTAAGAAATGGCATATACTGATTGTTCTCTTCCTTGCTCTGCCAAGACCTGAAGCACATCTTGGAAGCCAGGCAGAATCCGTGGAGCCAATGGAGTTCTCAAGCTCGACTTCAGCTTCTTCCCAGCTAGAAGAAGCAAGGACACGCCGGCTGAGTTCCACAGGCAACGCGCCCATATCTGTAGACGAGGATTTAGAGATGCTACTTTGGGAACTCTCAGACGGCATACTGGAAGCCGAGCTCGACTTGGACCCAGGGAAGGATGAGGATGACCTCCTCCTTGAGCTTTCCAAGATGATTGATGATTGAACTGCATAGTCCTATGGTATAAAAAAAAAAAAAAAAAAAAAAAAAAAAAGAAAACAACTCTTCTTCTTGTTGGATACCCTGAGGTGATCCTTTTTCTAACTGAGGCTTTGCAATGAGACTTAAAGCACAGTTGGAACTGGTAGAAATTGGCAGGATCTGCACTCAGTTGTCCTAAGTTTTCCTGCTGGTCAGAGTTAAGGTCTTGTGCATAGTTCCGTAAGTATAGGTGGCTACCTTTGATATCAAGAGGACAAAACACTTGTTTCTTTTGGCACAGAAAGATGTCCATCGGCACGCTGTGGTGGCTGTGAATTGACGTAGTGATGGAGCGATGCTCTGAAGGCTTAAACGGAAAGCTTCTTCCTTCCGCCCCCCCTTGGCACAGCTCGATGTTGGGCACATTGTGAAGCCTGGGTGTTCTGATTTCTCGGACAGTTGATACCCAAATCCCGGAGTTACTATGTCAACTCTTGACTTTTATTTGTGTATGCCATTGTTTTGACTGTAATCTTTTCAGATGATGAAGCTGTAAGGGTGGGAGGGAGCAAAATAATTATTCTAGCGTTGTGGACCAAACATGCTGCCAGGAGTGGTGGTGGTGGGGTCAGCCCACCCGGCCTTACTTTCAATTATCAGGGATGATAAAATGGTGTGAAAAGCAGCAGCTCTGCGATATGGCTACGCTACCCCCACTCCCTTCTCTTGTGCTGTACCAAAGTTCCCCCAAGCTTTGGTTGGTGCTTTTTGCTGGTGACAGTAGGACTCCAGGGCGAGTAGTCGGGACTCTCCTGCAGTAACTGGGTCAATTAAGGGTTGGTTTAAGTGCCTCCTGGTTTTTAAAATTGCTCCCCTGAGCTGCTGGCTCTGCTGCCTGCTACAGCAAATGTTCGGGTGCCATCAGCGTCGCACTTGGGCGTGGGCAATGACCCTGCGGAGGAGAGCTGAGACTCGCGTGTATTGTGTACCCTGCCGCCAGTGATCGTTTTCCCCTAGCAGATCTATTTTGAATCATTTCCCTAAATTTTAGAGGAACTTTAGGCTCTTTGTGCTATGATTTGTGAAGCTGTAGGGGCCCTCAGGCATTTGCTGCTGGCAGAGGAAAACCGCTTGTCGAATTTGTTGTAAATACTTTCTGTTTGGACAACAACGCCTGTGTGTGTGTGTGTGTGTGTGTGTGTGTGTGTGCGTGCTTTGACGACCCCCTGCGACGCCCCAGCTCCGCGAGGGAAGCTTTGAAGCGGCTCTGGGAAAACCTCTGCGGAAGAAACCGCTGCTAGTGACTTGCGGAAAAGGGACTCCACAATCAGTGAGATTGTAAAGTAGGTATGTTTATTCAGCGCTGGGCAGCACGGGAGGTCGTGGGCATGAAGATTGATGACTCTTCCTCGTCACCGCTAGTTGACCTCTTGTCTTTGCACAGACTCAGTTGCTCCTTGGCTCTTGTCCATCTGCAGGACCAGTTTCTCCCAGTTTCTTAAGACAGGCTCACTCTCTTATTAGGAGACTGACCTTGGTAAGGGGCCCAAGGCTTCTTGCTTTAGTTAATTGGCACAATGCACCATAGTTAGCAAAGACGCTAAGTAGCATCCTAGTTTAACGCCGTCAGCGCTCTATCTCTACTTGATAAGATTCTCCTAACTCCCTCTCTCACTGGAGCCCACGCAGCCCTCCGTCCTGCCGAAGGACTTCACGGGGACTTCTGCCGGCTCCGGGTGCCCGCACACAGACAGAAATGGCTTTGAGAGAAAACAATCAGGAGGAGCAGAGCTCAGAGACTGCGGCCGGCTTCGGCCACCTTCCCCTCGCTTTCCCTCTCCGTGTTCAAACCGAGCACTGTTCTGCCGTCAATAAAGCTGGCGCAGGGGCTAAGGGATTTGAAGGGCCTGCTTGTACACCTAAGGGATTTGAGGGCCTGCTTGTACACATTTGGGGACTGCCTCTTTTGGGGGGGGGGGGGGGTGTTAGGAGCTGCTTGTATACTTTTTTAGGCATTCCTCTGAGAGGGGGTTGGGAGCTTCGTGTATACTGGGGGGGGAGGGCCTCCCTCGAGGTGGAAGCGGGGGGGGTTGGAGCGTTTCTACACTGTAGGGGCCTGCCTGTACACTTTTGGGGCCTGCCTTGGAGGGGTTGGGAACTGCTTGTACACCTTTGGGGCCTGCGTCTGCGCGGGGCGGGGGGGGTTGGGGGGTTGGAGCTGGTTTTAACCTTTCGGGCTTGCATCTGGAGGGGGTTGGGGCCTGCCTTTGGGGGGGTGGTTGTGAGCTGCTTGTATACTGTAGGGGCCTGCTTGTACACCTTTGGGGCCTGCATCTGGGGGGGGGTGGGAGCTGCTTGTACACTGTTAGGGCCTGCCTTGGGGGAGGGGTTGAGGCATGTGCCTTGGGGGCATGGGGTTGGGAGCTGCTTCTACGCTGTAGGGGTCTGGGTCTTGGGGGGTTGGGGCTGTTTGTACACCTTTGGGGCGTGCCTCTGGGGAGGATGGGGAGTTGCTTGTACACCTTTGGGGCCTGTGTCTGGGGGGGGGTTGGGGCCTGTGCCGGGGGGGTTGGGAGCTGCTTGTACGCTCTAGGGTCCTCTGGCAGGCTTTGGGGCCTCCCTTTGAGGGGGGCAGTTGGGAGCTGGTTGTACACCTTTGGGGCCTGAGTCTGGGGTGTGGGGGCTGGGGCTGAGGCCTGGGGCCTGGGGCATGCATCTGGGTGGTGGTGGTGGGGGGTCCAGTTCATGGGGGGGGTGGGTTGGGAGCTGCTTGTGGACAGTTGGGGTCTGCATCCGGGTGTGGCTGGGGCCCGCTTGTAGACTTCTGCAGCCTGTGTCTGGTGTTTGGGGGCTTTTCTGTAGTGTTTGGGGATCGCATTTTGGCTTTGGGATGTGTCTAGAGCTTCTGGGGCCTAGCTGTAGTGCTTGGGGCCTGCGTCTGGGGCTTTTCTGTAGCATTTTTTGTAGCGTGTTTGTGATTTGGGGTCTGTATCCAGGGTTTTGCCTTTTTTGTAGTTTTCAGCTTTGTGTCTGTTTCTTTGTTGGTTGCCTGGGGTTTGGGGTTTGGATCATTAGTCAGTGTCATTAGCGTCGGGGGGTTGATATGAAGGGTTAGGGTTGTGGTTAGAGTTGTTAGGGTTAAAGAGAATAAGGATTTTAGGGTAAGGGGATCAAGGTTGTGGGAATAAAAATGTTTTTGCATAGAGTTACATCGTTTAGAGGGAAGGAAGGTGGTATTGATATATGCTTGCAGTGATAAGAAAGCTTAACAGACAACCTTGTAAAATGCAGACAACCAGAATCCTTAGAGCAATTGGGTGGAAATCACGGTGTAAGAAACATTACCACCTCAAAGAGGAAAACAGTCAAGAAAAAAATAAAATTGACTAGTAACAGGCCAGCAGCTGTGTATTTTCTGTGAAGCACTGGATAGATTGTGAACATGGATTACCCAGTCAATGGGGAAACTGGGGAGGGTCCTGGTCACCGAGAGGAAAAAAAAAATTATATAAACTGTGTTATGGAACTAGTAGGTGGCTTGTGGGACGCCTGCCATTGCAATCGTGAATAAAAATGCTACCTCACTGAGATACTTGCCTGAGCCTATGGTATTGGTTACAGAGTGTTTCTAATAAGGTGTTAGGGTTTTAAGGTTTCAGGGCTAAGGCACTAGGGTTGGGTTTCAGGGTTAGGGTTTCCAGGGTTTAGGGTTAGGATTTTAAGGTTGTTAGGGTTGGAGTTATAAGGGTTAGGGTTTGGGGGTTAGTGTGTTAAGGTTTTAAAGTATTTTGTGGTTTTAGTGTTGATAGGGTTTTTAGGGTTAGGGTCTTAGGGTTTTAGTTATGGTCAGGTATTTAGGGTTAGGGTTTTAAGGTCTTATTTTTTTTTTTTTAAGGTTAGGGTCTCCAGCGTTAGGGCTTTGAGAATCTTTACGTTTTGGGTTAGGGTTTAGAGGGTCTTAATTTTTAGGGTTAGGGCTTTTAGGCGTAGGTCTAGTGGGGTAAATTTTATCGGGTTAGGACTGTAAGGGTTTTTAGGGTTAGGGTTTCTAGGGTTTTTTGGGGTAGGGGTTAGGGTTAGATCCGTGGGAGCCGTAGTGTTAGGGGTCAGGGTTCTTAGGGGTAAGGCCCAATATTAGGGTGGAAGGCCAAACTAAGGGGGGAGCCCCCCCCAAAATTGAAGGGTCGAAGCCCCAATTTAGGGGAAGAAACGTCAAAATTGTGGGGTCCCCCAAAATTGGGCGGAAGAGCTCTTAATATTGGGGGAAACCCAAAAAAGGAGGGTGGGGGACTCTAAAATTGGGGGGACCCCCCAAATTGGTTGTGTCCCCCCCCAAATTGGTTGTGTCCCCCCCAAAATTGGTTGTGTCCCCCCCAATTAGGGGAGGAACCCCCAAAATTGGATGGGCGAACCCCCATATTGGGGGGGCAGAACACTTAAATGGAAGTGTGAAATTCCAGAATTGAATGTGGACCCCCCAGAACAGTCTTCAGGGGTTTAGTGTGGTAAATTTTATCGGGTTAGGGCTGTAAGGGTTTTTAGGGTTAGGGTTTCTAGGGTTTGTTGGGGTAGGGGTTAGGGTTAGAACCGTGGTTGCCATAGGCTTAGGGGTCAAGGTTCTTAGGGGTTAGGCCTAATATTAGGGCGGAAGGCCAAAATAAGAGGGGGGGAGCCAGAGAGTGCACTGTCACCACTGGGGATGCAGTGCAGTGAGTCCAGAGAGGTCACTGGCACCACTGGGGATGCAGTGCAGTGAGTCCAGAGAGTGCACTGGAACCACTGGGGATGCACTGCAGTGAGTCCAGAGAGTGCACTGGCACCACTGGGGATGCAGTGCGGTGAGTCCAGAGAGTGCACTGGCACCACTGGGGATGCACAGCAGTGAGTCCAGAGAGGGCACTGGCACCACTGGGGATGCAGTGCAGTGAGTCCAGAGAGTGCACTGGCACCACTGGGGATGCAGTGCAGTGACTCAAGGGAGTGCACTGGCCCCACTGGGGATGTAGTGCAGTGAGTCCACAGAGGGCACTGGCACCACTGGGGATGCAGTGCAGTGAGTCCAGAGAGTGCAGTGGCACCACTCGGGATGCAGTGCAGTGAGTCCAAAGAGTGCACTGGCACCATTGGGGATGCAGTGCAGTGAGTCCAGAGAGTGCACTGTCCCCACTGGGGATGCAGTGCAGTGAGTCCAGAGAGTGCACTGGCACCAGTGGGGATGAAGTGCAGTGAGTCCAGAGAGTGCACTGGCACCACTATGGATGCACCCCGGTGAGTCCAGAGAGTGCACTGGCACCACTGGGGATGCACCCCGGCAAGTCCAGAGAGTGCACTGGCACCACCGGGGATGCAGTGCAGTGAGTCCAGAGAGTGCACTGGCACCACTGGGGATGCCGTGCAGTGAGTCCAGAGAGTGCACTGGCACCACTGGGGATGCACTGCAGTGAGTCCAGAGAGTGCCCCGGCACCACTGGGGATGCAGTGCAGTGAGACCAGAGATTGCACTGGTACGATTGGGGATGCACTGCAGTGAGTCCAGAGAGTGCCCCGGCACCACTGGGGATGCAGTGCAGTGAGTCCAGAGAGTGCACTGGCACCACTGGGGATGCACTGCAGTGAGCTCAGAGAGTGCACTGGCACCACTGGGGATGCAGTGCAGTGAGTCCAGAGAGTGCACTGTCACCACTGGGGATGCAGTGCAGTGAGTCCAGAGAGTGCACTGGCACCACTGGGGATGCAGTGCAGTGAGTCCAGAGAGTGCACTGGCACCACTGGGGATGCAGTGCATTGAGTCCAGAGAGTGCACTGGCACCACTGGAGATGCACGGCAGTGAGTCCAGAGAGTGCACTGGCACCACTGGGGATGCAGTGCGGTGAGTCCAGAGAGTGCACTGGCACCACTGGGGATGCACAGCAGTGAGTCCAGAGAGGGCACTGGCACCACTGGGGATGCAGTGCAGTGAGTCCAGAGAGTGCACTGGCACCACTGGGGATGCAGTGCAGTGACTCAAAGGAGTGCACTGGCCCCACTGGGGATGTAGTGCAGTGAGTCCACAGAGGGCACTGGCACCACTGGGGATGCAGTGCAGTGAGTCCAGAGAGTGCAGTGGCACCACTCGGGATGCAGTGCAGTGAGTCCAAAGAGTGCACTGGCACCATTGGGGATGCAGTGCAGTGAGTCCAGAGAGTGCACTGTCCCCACTGGGGATGCAGTGCAGTGAGTCCAGAGAGTGCACTGGCACCAGTGGGGATGAAGTGCAGTGAGTCCAGAGAGTGCACTGGCACCACTATGGATGCACCCCGGTGAGTCCAGAGAGTGCACTGGCACCACTGGGGATGCACCCCGGCAAGTCCAGAGAGTGCACTGGCATCACCGGGGATGCAGTGCAGTGAGTCCAGAGAGTGCACTGGCACCACTGGGGATGCCGTGCAGTGAGTCCAGAGAGTGCACTGGCACCACTGGGGATGCACTGCAGTGAGTCCAGAGAGTGCCCCGGCACCACTGGGGATGCAGTGCAGTGAGACCAGAGATTGCACTGGTACGATTGGGGATGCACTGCAGTGAGTCCAGAGAGTGCCCCGGCACCACTGGGGATGCAGTGCAGTGAGTCCAGAGAGTGCACTGGCACCACTGGGGATGCACTGCAGTGAGCTCAGAGAGTGCACTGGCACCACTGGGGATGCAGTGCAGTGAGTCCAGAGAGTGCACTGTCACCACTGGGGATGCAGTGCAGTGAGTCCAGAGAGTGCACTGGCACCACTGGGGATGCAGTGCAGTGAGTCCAGAGAGTGCACTGGCACCACTGGGGATGCAGTGCATTGAGTCCAGAGAGTGCACTGGCACCACTGGAGATGCACGGCAGTGAGTCCAGAGAGTGCACTGGCACCACTGGGGATGCAGTGCGGTGAGTCCAGAGAGTGCACTGGCACCACTGGGGGTGCAGTGCGGTGAGTCCAGAGAGGTCACTGGCACCACTGGGGATGCAGTGCAGTGAGTCCAGAGAGTGCACTGGCACCACTGGGGATGCACTGCAGTGAGTCCAGAGAGTGCACTGGCACCACCTGGGATGCACCCCTGTGAGTCCAGAGATTGCACTGGCACCACTGGGGATGCAGTGCAGTGAGTCCAGAGAGTGCACTGGCACCACTGGGGATGCACTGCAGTGAGTCCAGAGAGTGCACTGGCACCACTGGGGATGCACTGCAGTGAGTCCAGAGAGTGCACTGGTAGCACTGGGGATGCAGTGCAGTGAGTCCAGAGAGTGCACTGGAACGATTGGGGATGCACTGCAGGGAGACCAGAGAGTGCACTGGCACCACCTGGGATGCAATGCAGTGAGTCCAGGGAGTGCACTGGCACCACTGGGGATGCACTGCAGTGACTCAAGAGAGCGCACTGGCACCACTGGGGATGCAGTGCAGTGAGTCCAGAGAGTGCACTGGCACCACTGGGGATGCAGTGCAGTGAGTCCACAGAGTGCACTGGCACCACTGGGGATGCAGCGCAGCGAGTCCAGAGAGTGCACTGGCCCCACTGGGGATGTAGTGCAGTGAGTCCACAGAGGGCACTGGCACCACTGGGGATGCAGTGCAGTGAGTCCAGAGAGTGCAGTGGCACCACTCGGGATGCAGTGCAGTGAGTCCAAAGAGTGCACTGGCACCATTGGGGATGCAGTGCAGTGAGTCCAGAGAGTGCACTGTCCCCACTGGGGATGCAGTGCAGTGAGTCCAGAGAGTGCACTGGCACCAGTGGGGATGAAGTGCAGTGAGTCCAGAGAGTGCACTGGCACCACTGGGGATGCACCCCGGCAAGTCCAGAGAGTGCACTGGCACCACCGGGGATGCAGTGCCGTGAGTCCAGAGAGTGCACTGGCACCACTGGGGATGCCGTGCAGTGAGTCCAGAGAGTGCACTGGCACCACTGGGGATGCACTGCAGTGAGACCAGAGATTGCACTGGTACGATTGGGGATGCACTGCAGTGAGTCCAGAGAGTGCCCCGGCACCACTGGGGATGCAGTGCAGTGAGTCCAGAGAGTGCAGTGGCACCACTGGGGATGCAGTGAAGTGAGTCCAGAGAGTGCACTGTCACCACTGGGGATGCAGTGCAGTGAGTCCAGAGAGTGCACTGGCACCACTGGGGATGCAGTGCAGTGAGTCCAGAGAGTGCACTGGCACCACTGGGGATGCAGTGCAGTGAGTCCAGAGAGTGCACTGTCACCACTGGGGATGCAGTGCAGTGAGTCCAGAGAGTGCACTGGCACCACTGGGGATGCAGTGCAGTGAGTCCACAGAGTGCACTGGCACCACTGGGGATGCAGTGCAGTGAGCTCAGAGAGTGCACTGGCACCACTGGGGATGCAGTGCATTGAGTCCAGAGAGTGCACTGGCACCACTGGGGATGCACTGCAGTGAGTCCAGAGAGTGCACTGGCACCACTGGGGATGCAGTGCGGTGAGTCCAGAGAGTGCACTGGCACCACTGGGGGTGCAGTGCGGTGAGTCCAGAGAGGTCACTGGCACCACTGGGGATGCAGTGCAGTGAGTCCAGAGAGTGCACTGGCACCACTGGGGATGCACCCCGGTGAGTCCAGAGAGTGCACTGGCACTACTGGGGATGCACCCCTGTGAGTCCAGAGATTGCACTGGCAACACTGGGGATGCAGTGCAGTGAGTCCAGAGAGTGCACTGGCACCACTTGGGATGCACTGCAGTGAGTCCAGAGAGTGTACTGGCACCACTGGGGATGCAGTGCAGTGAGTCCAGAGAGTGCAGTGGTACCACTGGGGATGCAGTGCAGTGAGTCCAGAGAGTGCACTGGAACGATTGGGGATGCACTGCAGGGAGTCCAGAGAGTGCACTGGCACCACCTGGGATGCAATGCAGTGAGTCCAGGGAGTGCACTGGCACCACTGGGGATGCACTGCAGTGACTCAAGAGAGCGCACTGGCACCACTGGGGATGGAGTGCAGTGAGTCCAGAGAGTGCACTGGCACCACTGGGGATGCAGTGCAGTGAGTCCACAGAGTGCACTGGCACCACTGGGGATGCAGCGCAGCGAGTCCAGAGAGTGCACTGGCACCACTGGGGATGCAGTGCGGTGAGTCCAGAGAGTGCACTGGCACCACTGGGGATGCAGTGCCGTGAGTCCAGAGAGTGCACTGGCACCACTGAGGATGCAGTGCCGTGAGTCCAGAGAGTGCACTGGCACCACTGGGGATGCACTGCAGTGAGTCCAGAGAATGCACTGGCACCACTGGGGATGCACTGTAGTGAGTCCAGAGAGTGCACTGGCACCACTGGGGATGCAGTGCAGTGAGTCCAGAGAGTGCACTGGCACCACTGGGGATGCAGTGCAGTGAGTCCAGAGAGTGCACTGGCACCACTGGGGATGCACTGCAGTGAGTCCAGAGACTGCACTGGCACCACTGGGCATGCAGTGCAGTGAGTCCAGAGAGGGCACTGGCACCACTGGGGATGCAGTGCAGTGAGTCCAGAGAGGTGCACTGGCACCACTGGCGATGCACTGCAGTGAGTCCAGAGAATGCACTGTCACCACTGGGGATGCAGTGCAGTGAGTCCAGAGAGTGCACTGGGACCACTAGGGATGCAGCGCAGTGAGTCCAGAGAGTGCACTGGCACCACTGGGGATGCAGCGCAGTGAGTCCAGAGAGTACACTGGCACCACTGGGGATGTACTGCCGTGAGTCCAGAGAGTGCACTGGCACCACTGGGGATGCAGTGCCGTGAGTCCACAGAGTGCACTGGCATCACTGGGTATGCACTGCCGTGCTTCCAGAGAGTGCACTGGCACCACTGGGGATGCAGTGCAGTGAGTCCAGAGAGTGCACTGGCACCACTGGGGATGCAGTTCAGTGACTCCAGAGAGTGCAGTGGCACTACTGGGGATGCAGTGCAGTGAGTCCAGAGAGTGCACTGGTACGATTGGGGATGCAGTGCAGTGAGTCCAGAGAGTGCACTGGCACCACTGGGGATGCACTGCAGTGAGTCCAGAGAGTGCACTGGTACGATTGGGGATGCACTGCAGTGAGTCCAGAGAGTGCACTGGCACCACTGGGGATGCAGTGCAGTGAGTCCAGAGAGTGCACTGGCACCACTGGGAATGCAGTGCAGTGACTCAAGAGAGTGCACTGCAACCACTGGGGATGCAGTGCAGTGAGTCCAGAGAGTTCACTGGCACCACTGGGGATGCAGTGCAGTGAGTGCAGAGAGTGCACTGGCCCCACTGGGGATGTAGTGCAATGAGTCCACAGAGGGCACTGGTACCACTGGGGATGCAGTGCCGTGAGTCCAGAGAGTGCATTGGCAGCACTGGGGATGCAATGCAGTGAGTCCAGAGAGTGCACTGGCACCACTGGGGGTGCAGTGCAGTGAGTCCAAAGAGTTCACTGGCACCATTGGGGATGCAGTGCAGTGAGTCCAGAGAGTGCACTTGCACCACTGGGGATGCAGTGCAGTGAGTCCAAAGAGTTCACTGGCACCATTGGGGATGCAGTGCAGTGAGTCCAGAGAGTGCTCTCGTACCACTGGGGATGCAGTGCAGTGAGCTCAGAGAGTGCACTGGCACCACAGGGGATGCAGAGCAGTGAGTCCAGAGAGTGCACTGGCACCACTGGGGATGCACCCCGATGAGTCCAGAGAGTGCACTGGCACCACTGGGGATGCAGTGCGGTGAGTCCAGAGAGTGCACTGGCACCACTGGGGATGCAGTGCAGTGAGTCCAGAGTGTGCACTGGCACCACTGGGGATGCAGTGCCGTGAGTCCAGAGAGTGCACTGGCACCACTGGGGATGCACCCCGGTGAGTCCAGAGAGTGCACTGGCACCACTGGGGATGCACCCCGGCAAGTCCAGAGAGTGCACTGTCACCACTGGGGATGCAGTGCAGTGAGTCCAGAGAGTGCACTGGCACCACTGGGGATGCAATGCAGTGAGTCCAGAGAGTGCACTGGCACCACTGGGGATGCACTGCAGTGAGTCCAGAGAGTGCACTGGCACCACTGGGGATGCACTGCAGTGACTCAAGAGAGTGCACTGGCACCACTGGGGATGCAGTGCAGTGAGTCCAGAGAGTGCACTGGTACGATTGGGGATGCACTGCAGTGAGTCCAGAGAGTGCACTGGCACCACTGGGGATGTACCCCGGTGACTCCAGAGAGTGCACTGGCACCAACTGGAAATGCACTGCAGTGAGTCCAGAGAGTGCACTGGCACCACTGGGGATGCAGTGCAGTGAGTCCAGAGAGTGCACTGGCTCCACAGGGGATGCACCCCGGTGACTCCAGAGAGTGCACTGGCACCACTGGGGATGCACCCCGGCAAGTCCAGAGAGTGCACTGGCACCACAGGTGATGCAGTGCAGTGAGTCCAGAGAGTGCACTGGCACCACTGGGGATGCACCCCGGTTAGTCAAGAGAGTGCACTGGCACCACTGGGGATGCAGTGCAGTGAGCTCAGAGAGTGCACTGGCACCACTGGGGATGCAGTGCAGTGAGTCCAGAGAGTGCACTGGCACCACTGGGGATGCAGTGCAGTGAGTCCAGAGAGCGCACTGGCACCACTGGGGATGCAGTGCAGTGAGTCCAGAGAGTGCACTGGCACCACTGGGGATGCAGTTCAGTGAGTCCAGAGAGTGCACTGGCACCACTGGTGATGCAGTGCAGTGAGTCCAGAGAGTGCACTGGCCCCACTGGGGATGCAGTGCAGTGAGTCCACAGAGGGCACTGGCACCACTGGGGATGCAGTGCAGTGAGTCCAGAGAGTGCCCCGGCACTACTGGGGATGCAGTGCAGTGAGTCCAGAGAGTGCAGTGACACCACTGGGGATGCAGTGCAGTGAGTCCAGAGAGTGTACTGGCACCATTGGGGATGCACTGCAGTGAGTCCAGAGAGTGCACTGGTACGATTGGGGATGCACTGCAGTGAGTCCAGAGAGTGCACTGGCACCACTGGGGATGCAGTGCAGTGAGTCCAGAGAGTGCACTGGCACCACTGGGGATGAACTGCAGTGAGTCCAGAGAGTGCACTTGTACCACTGGGGATGCACTGCAGTGAGTCCAGAGAGTGCACTGGCACCACTGGGGATGCACTGCAGTGAGTCCAGAGAGTACCCTGGCACCACTGGGGATGCAGTGCAATGAGTTCAGAGAGTGCACTGGCACCACTGGGGATGCACTGCAGTGAGACCAGAGATTGCACTGGCACCACTGGGGATGCACTGTAGTGATTAAGAGAGTGCACTGGCACCACTGGGGATGCAGTGCAGTGAGTCCAGAGAGTGCACTTGCACTACTGGGGATGCAGTGCAGTGAGTCCAGAGATTGCCCTGGCACCACTGGGGGTGCAGTACAGTGATTCCAGAGAGTGCACTGGCACCACTGGGGATGCAGTGCAGCGAGTCCAGAGAGTGCACTGGCACCACTGGGGATGCAGTGCAGTGAGTCCAGAGAGTGCCCTGGCACCACTGGGGATGCAGTGCAGTGAGTCCAGAGAGTGCACTGGCACCACTGGGGATGCAGTGCAGTGAGTCCAGAGAGTGCACTGGCACCACGTGGGATGCGGTGCAGTGAGTGCAGAGAGTGCACTGGCACCACTGGGGATGCAGTGCCGTGAGTCCAGAGAGTGCACTGGCACCACTGGGGATGCACTGCAATGAGTCCAGAGAGTACACTGGCACCACTGGGGATGCAGTGCAGTGAGTCCAGAGAGTGCCTTGGCACCACTAGGGATGCAGTGTAGTGAGTCCAGAGAGTGCCCTGGCACCACTGGGGATGCAGTGCAGCGAGTCCAGAGAGTACACTGGCACCACTGGTGATGCAGTGCCGTTGGTCCAGAGAGTGCACTAGCACCACTGGGGATGCAGTGCCGTGAGTCCAGAGTGTGCAGTGGCACCACTGGGAATGCAGTGCAGTGAGTCCAGAGAGTGCACTGGCACCACTGGGGATGCAGTGCTGTGAGTCCAGAGAGTGCATTGGTACGTTTGGGGATGCAGTGCGGTGAGTCCAGAGAGTGCACTGGCACCACTGGGGATGCAGTGCCGTGAGTCCAGAGTGTGCACTGGCACCACTGGGGATGCAGTGCAGTGAGTCCAGAGACTGCACTGGCACCACTGGGAATGCAGTGCAGTGAGTCCAGAGATTGCACTGGCACCACTGGGGGTGCAGTGCAGTGAGTCCAGAGAGTGCACTGGCACCACTGGGGATGCAGTGCAGTGAGTCCAGAGAGCGCACTGGCACCACTGGGGATGCAGTGCGGTGAGTCCAGAGAGTGCACTGGCACCACAGGGGATGCAGTGCGGTGAGTCCAGAGAGTGCACTGGCACCACTGGGGATGCAGTGCCGTGAGTCCAGAGAGGTCACTGGCACCACTGGGGATGCAGTGCAGTGAGTCCAGATATTGCAATGGCACCAACGGGGATGCACCCCGGTGAGTCCAGAGAGTGCACTGGCCCCACTGGGGATGCACCCCGGTGAGTCCAGAGAGTGCACTGGAACCACTGGGGATGCAGTGCAGTGAGTCCAGAGAGTGCACTGGCACCACTGGGGATGCAGTGCACTGAGTCCAGAGAGGTCACTGGCACCACTGGGGATGCAGTGCAGTGAATCCAGAGAGTGCCCTGGCACCACTGGGGATGCAATGCAGTGAGTCCAGAGAGTGCCCTGGCACCACTGGGGATGCAGTGCAGTGAGTCCAGAGAGTGCACTGGCACCACTGGGGATGCAGTGCAGTGAGTCCAGAGAGTGCACTGGCACCACTGGGGATGCAGTGCAGTGAGTCCAGAGAGTGCACTGGCACCACTGGGGATGCAGTGCAGTGAGTCCAGAGAGAGCACTGGCACCACTGGGGATGCACCGCAATGAGTCCAGAGTGTGCACTGGCACCAATGGCAATGCAGTGCAGTGAGTCCAGAGAGTGCCTTGGCTCCACTGGGGATGCAGTGCAGTGAGTCCAGAGAGTACCCTGGCACCACCGGGGATGCAGTGCAGTGAGTCCAGAGAGTGCACTGGCACCACTGGTGATGCAGTGCCGTTGGTCCAGAGAGTGCACTAGCACCACTGGGGATGCAGTGCCGTGAGTCCAGAGTGTGCAGTGGCACCACTGGGGATGCAGTGCAGTGAGTCCAGAGAGTGCACTGGCACCACTGGGGATGCAGTGCTGTGAGTCCAGAGAGTGCACTGGCACCACTGGGGATGCACTGCAGTGAGTCCAGAGAGTGCACTGGCACCACTGGAGATGCAGTGCCGTGAGACCAGAGAGTGCACTGGCACCACTGGGATTGCAGTGCAGTGAGTCCAGAGAGTGCACTGGCACCACTGGGGAAGCAGTGCAGTGAGTCCAGAGAGTGCACTGGCACCACTGGGGATGCACTGCAGTGAGTCCAGACAGTGCACTGGCACCACTGGGGATGCACCCCGGTGAGTCCAGGGAGTGCACTGGCACCACTGGAGATGCACCCCGGCAAGTCCAGAGAGTGCACTGTCACCACTTGGGATGCAGTGCAGTGAGTCCAGAGAGTGCACTGGCCCCACTGGGGATGCAGTGCAGTGAGTCCACAGAGGGCACTGGCTCCACTGGGGATGCAGTGCAGTGAGTCCAGAGAGTGCCCCGGCACCACTGGGGATGCAGTGCAGTGAGTCCAGAGAGTGCAGCGGCACCACTGGGGATGCAGTGCAGTGAGTCCACAGAGGGCACTGGCTCCACTGGGGATGTAGTGCAGTGAGTCCAGAGAGTGCCCCGGCACCACTGGGGCTGCAGTGCAGTGAGTCCAGAGAGTGCAGTGGCACCACTAGTGATGCACTGCAGTGAGTCCAGAGAGTGCACTGGCACCACTGGGGATGCAGTGCAGTGAGTCCAGAGAGTTCACTGGCACCACTGGGGATGCAGTGCCGTGAGTCCAGAGAGCGCACTGGCACCACTGGGGATGCACTGAAATGAGTCCAGAGAGTGCACTGGCACCAATGGCAATGCAGTGCAGTGAGTCCAGAGAGTGCACTGGCACCACTGGGGATGCAGTGCAGTGAGTCCAGAGAGTACCCTGGCACCACTGGGGATGCAGTGCAGTGAGTCCAGAGAGTGTACTGGCACCACTGGGGATGCAGTGCAGTGAGTCCAGAGA
Source organism: Anser brachyrhynchus (assembly GCF_964034855.1). Lineage (NCBI taxonomy): Eukaryota > Metazoa > Chordata > Aves > Anseriformes > Anatidae > Anser > Anser brachyrhynchus. The sequence continues at coordinate 677,802 of NW_027663732.1, forward strand.
GTGCACTGGCACCACTGGGGATGCAGTGCCGTGAGTCCAGAGTGTGCACTGGCACCACTGGGGATGTAGTGCAGTGAGTCGAGAGAGTGCACTGGCACCACTGGGGATGCACTGCAGTGAGTCCAGAGAGTGCACTGGCACCACTGGGGATGCAGTGCCGTGAGTCCAGAGAGTGCACTGGCACCACTGGGGATGCAGTGCCGTGAGTCCAGAGAGTGCACTGGCACCACTGGGGATGCAGTGCATTGAGTCCAGAGAGTGCACTGGCACCACTGGGGATGCAGTGTGGTGAGTCCAGAGAGTGCACTGGCACCACTGGGGATGCAGTGCTGTGAGTCCAGAGAGGTCACTGGCACCACTGGGGATGCAGTGCAGTGAGTCCAGAGAGTGCACTGGCACCACTGGGGATGCACCCCGGTGAGTCCAGAGAGTGCACTGGCACCACTGGGAATGCAGTGCACTGAGTCCAGGGAGGTCACTGGCACCCCTGGGGATGCAGTGCAGTGAGTCCAGAGAGTGCACTGGCACCACTGGGAATGCAGTGCACTGAGTCCAGAGATTGCCCTGGCACCACTGGGGGTGCAGTACAGTGATTCCAGAGAGTGCACTGGCACCACTGGGGATGCAGTGCAGCGAGTCCAGAGAGTGCACTGGCACCACTGGGGATGCAGTGCGGTGAGTCCAGAGAGTGCACTGGCACCACTGGGGATGCACTGCCGTGAGTCCAGAGAGCGCACTGGCACCACTGGGGATGCAGTGCAGTGAGTCCAGATAGTGCACTGGCACCACCGCGGATGCACCCCGGTGAGTCCAGAGAGTGCCCTGGCACCACTGGGGATGCACCCCGGCAAGTCCAGAGAGTGCAGTGTCACCACTGGGGATGCAGTGCAGTGAGTCCAGAGAGTGCACTGGCACCACTGGGGATGCAGCGCAGTGAGTCCAGAGAGTGCACTGGCACCACTGGGGATGCAGTGCAGTGAGTCCAGAGAGTGCCCTGGCACCACTGGGGATGCAGTGCAGTGAGTCCAGAGAGTGCACTGGCACCACTGGGGATGCAGTGCAGTGAGTCCAGAGAGTGCACTGGCACCACGTGGGATGCGGTGCAGTGAGTGCAGAGAGTGCACTGGCACCACTGGGGATGCAGTGCCGTGAGTCCAGAGAGTGCACTGGCACCACTGGGGATGCACTGCAATGAGTCCAGAGAGTGCACTGGCACCACTGGGGATGCAGTGCAGTGAGTCCAGAGAGTGCCTTGGCACCACTAGGGATGCAGTGTAGTGAGTCCAGAGAGTGCCCTGGCACCACTGGGGATGCAGTGCAGCGAGTCCAGAGAGTACACTGGCACCACTGGTGATGCAGTGCCATTGGTCCAGAGAGTGCACTAGCACCACTGGGGATGCAGTGCCGTGAGTCCAGAGTGTGCAGTGGCACCACTGGGAATGCAGTGCAGTGAGTCCAGAGAGTGCACTGGCACCACTGGGGATGCAGTGCTGTGAGTCCAGAGAGTGCATTGGTACGTTTGGGGATGCAGTGCGGTGAGTCCAGAGAGTGCACTGGCACCACTGGGGATGCAGTGCCGTGAGTCCAGAGTGTGCACTGGCACCACTGGGGATGCAGTGCAGTGAGTCCAGAGAGTGCACTGGCACCACTGGGAATGCAGTGCACTGAGTCCAGAGATTGCACTGGCACCACTGGGGGTGCAGTGCAGTGAGTCCAGAGAGTGCACTGGCACCACTGGGGATGGACTGCAGTGAGTCCAGAGAGTGCACTGGCACCACTGGGGATGCAGTGCGGTGGGTCCAGAGAGTGCACTGGCACCACAGGGGATGCAGTGCGGTGAGTCCAGAGAGTGCACTGGCACCACTGGGGATGCAGTGCCGTGAGTCCAGAGAGGTCACTGGCACCACTGGGGATGCAGTGCAGTGAGTCCAGATATTGCAATGGCACCAACGGGGATGCACCCCGGTGAGTCCAGAGAGTGCACTGGAACCACTGGGGATGCAGTGCAGTGAGTCCAGAGAGTGCACTGGCACCACTGGGGATGCAGTGCACTGAGTCCAGAGAGGTCACTGGCACCACTGGGGATGCAGTGCAGTGAATCCAGAGAGTGCCCTGGCACCACTGGGGATGCAATGCAGTGAGTCCAGAGAGTGCCCTGGCACCACTGGGGATGCAGTGCAGTGAGTCCAGAGAGTGCACTGGCACCACTGGGGATGCAGTGCAGTGAGTCCAGAGAGTGCACTGGCACCACTGGGGATGCAGTGCAGTGAGTCCAGAGAGTGCACTGGCACCACTGGGGATGCAGTGCAGTGAGTCCAGAGAGTGCACTGGCACCACTGGGGATGCACCGCAATGAGTCCAGAGTGTGCACTGGCACCAATGGCAATGCAGTGCAGTGAGTCCAGAGAGTGCCTTGGCACCACTGGGGATGCAGTGCAGTGAGTCCAGAGAGTACCCTGGCACCACCGGGGATGCAGTGCAGTGAGTCCAGAGAGTGCAGTGGCACCACTGGGGATGCAGTGCCGTTGGTCCAGAGAGTGCACTAGCACCACTGGGGATGCAGTGCCGTGAGTCCAGAGTGTGCAGTTGCACCACTGGGGATGCAGTGCAGTGAGTCCAGAGAGTGCACTGGCACCACTGGGGATGCAGTGCTGTGAGTCCAGAGAGTGCACTGGCACCACTGGGGATGCAGTGCAGTGAGTCCACAGAGGGCACTGGCTCCACTGGGGATGCAGTGCAGTGAATCCAGAGAGTGCCCCGGCACCACTGGGGATGCAGTGCAGTGAGTCCAGAGAGTGCAGTGGCACCATTAGTGATGCACTGCAGTGAGTCCAGAGAGTGCACTGGCACCACTGGGGATGCAGTGCAGTGAGTCCAGAGAGTGCCTTGGCACCACTGGGGATGCAGTGCAGTGAGTCCAGAGAGTACCCTGGCACCACTGGGGATGCAGTGCAGTGAGTCCAGAGAGTGTACTGGCACCACTGGGATGCAGTGCCGTGAGTCCAGAGAGTACACTGGCACCACTGGGGATGCACTGCCGTGAGTCCAGAGTGTGCACTGGCACCACTGGGGATGCAGTGCAGTGAGTCCAGAGAGTGCACTGGCACCACTGGGGATGCAGTGCTGTGAGTCCAGAGATTGCACTGGCACCACTGGGGGTGCAGTGCAGTGAGTCCAGAGAGTGCACTGGCACCACTGGGGATGCACTGCAGTGAGTCCAGAGAGTGCACTGGCACCACTGGAGATGCAGTGCCGTGAGTCCAGAGAGTGCACTGGCACCACTGGGATTGCAGTGTAGTGAGTCCAGAGAGTGCACTGGCACCACTGGGGAAGCAGTGCAGTGAGTCCAGAGAGTGCACTGGCACCACTGGGGATGCACTGCAGTGAGTCCAGACAGTGCACTGGCACCACTGGGGATGCACCCCGGTGAGTCCAGGGAGTGCACGGGCACCACTGGGGATGCACCCCGGCAAGTCCAGAGAGTGCACTGTCACCACTTGGGATGCAGTGCAGTGAGTCCAGAGAGTGCACTGGCCCCACTGGGCATGCAGTGCAGTGAGTCCACAGAGGGCACTGGCTCCACTGGGGATGCAGTGCAGTGAGTCCAGAGAGTGCCCCGGCACCACTGGGGTTGCAGTGCAGTGAGTCCAGAGAGTGCAGTGGCACCACTGGGGATGCAGTGCTGTGAGTCCACAGAGGGCACTGGCTCCACTGGGGATGTAGTGCAGTGAGTCCAGAGAGTGCCCCGGCACCACTGGGGATGCAGTGCAGTGAGTCCAGAGAGTGCAGTGGCACCACTAGTGATGCACTGCAGTGAGTCCAGAGAGTGCACTGGCACCACTGGGGATGCAGTGCAGTGAGTCCAGAGAGTTCACTGGCACCACTGGGGATGCAGTGCCGTGAGTCCAGAGAGTGCACTGGCACCACTGGGGATGCACTGCAATGAGTCCAGAGAGTGCACTGGCACCAATGGCAATGCAGTGCAGTGAGTCCAGAGAGTGCACTGGCACCACTGGGGATGCAGTGCAGTGAGTCCAGAGAGTACCCTGGCACCACTGGGGATACAGTGCAGTGAGTCCAGAGAGTGTACTGGCACCACTGGGGATGCAGTCCCGTGAGTCCAGAGAGTGCACTGGCACCACTGGGGATGCAGTGCCGTGAGTCCAGAGTGTGCACTGGCACCACTGGGGATGTAGTGCAGTGAGTCGAGAGAGTGCACTGGCACCACTGGGGATGCACTGCAGTGAGTCCAGAGAGTGCACTGGCACCACTGGGGATGCAGTGCAGTGAGTCCAGAGAGTGCACTGGCACCACTGGGGATGCAGTGCAGTGAGTCCAGAGAGTGCAATGGCACCACTAGGGATGCAGCGCAGTGAATCCAGAGAGTGCACTGACACCACTGGGGATGCAGTGCAGTGAGTCCAGAGAGTGCACTGGAACCACTGGGGATGCAGTGCAGTGAGTCCAGAGAGTGCACTGGTACGATTGGGGATGCAGTGCCGTGAGTCCAGAGAGTGCACTGGCACAAAAGGGAATGCACTGCAGTGAGTCCAGAGAGTGCACTGGCACCACTAGTGATGCAGTGCAGTGAGTCCAGAGAGTGCACTGGCACCACTGGGGATGCAGTGCAGTGAGTCCAGAGAGTGCATTGGCACCACTGGGGATGCAGTGCAGTGAGTCCAGAGAGTGCACTGGCACCACTGGGGATGCACTGCAGTGAGTCTAGAGAGTGCACTGGCACCAATGGCAATGCAGTGCAGTGAGTCCAGAGAGTGCCTTGGCACCACTGGGGATGCAGTGCAGTGAGTCCAGAGAGTACCCTGGCACCACTGGGGATGCAGTGCAGTGAGTCCGGAGACTGCACTGGCACCACTGGGGATGCAGTGCCGTGAGTCCAGAGAGTGCACTGGCACCACTGGGGATGCAGTGCCGTGAGTCCAGAGAGTGCACTGGCACCACTGGGGATGCAGTGCCGTGAGTCCAGAGTGTGCACTGGTACCACTGGGGATGCACTGCAGTGAGTCCAGAGAGTGCACTGGCACCACCGGGGATGCAGTGCCGTGAGTCCAGAGAGTGCACTGTCACCACTGGGGATGCAGTGCAGTGAGTCCAGAGAGTGCACTGGCACCACTGGGGATGCAGTGCAGTGAGACCAGAGATTGCACTGGTACGATTGGGGATGCGCTGCAGTGAGTCCAGAGAGTGCACTGGCACCACTGGGGATGCACCCTGGTGAGTCCAGAGAGTGCACTGGCACCGCTGGGGATGCAGTGCAGTGAGTCCAGAGAGTGCACTGGCACCACTGGGGATGCACTGCCGTGCTTCCAGAGAGTGCACTGGCACCACTGGGGATGCACTGCAGTGAGTCCACAGAGTGCACTGGCAGCACTCGGGATGCAGTGCAGTGAGTCCAGAGTGCACTGCCACCACTGGGGATGCAGTGCAGTGAGTCCTGAGAGTGCACTGGCACCACTGGGGATGCAGTGCAGTGAGTCCAGAGAGTGCACTGGCACCACTGGGGATGCAGTGCGGTGACTCCAGAGACTGCACTGGCACCACTGGGGATGCAGTGCGGTGAGTCCAGAGAGTGCACTGTCACCACTGGGGATGCAGTGCAGTGAGTCCAGAGAGGTCACTGGCACCACTGGGGATGCAGTGCAGTGAGTCCAGAGAGTGCCCCGGCACCACTGGGGATGCAGTGCAGTGAGTCCAGAGAGTGCAGTGGCACCACTAGTGATGCACTGCAGTGAGTCCAGAGAGTGCACTGGCACCAATGGCAACGCAGTGCAGTGAGTCCAGAGAGTGCCTTGGCACCACTGGGGATGCAGTGCAGTGAGTCCAGAGAGTACCCTGGCACCACTGGGGATGCAGTGCAGTGAGTCCAGAGAGTGTACTGGCACCACTGGGGATGCACTGCAGTGAGTCCAGGGAGTGCACTGGCACAACTGGGGATGCAGTGCAGTGAGTCCAGAGAGTGCACTGGCACCACTGGGGATGCAGTGCAGTGAGTCCAGAGAGTGCACTGGTACCACTGGGGATGCACTGCAGTGAGTCCAGAGAGTGCACTGGCACCACTGGGGATGCACCCCGGCAAGTCCAGAGAGTGCACTGGCAGCACTGGGGATGCAGTGCAGTGAGTCCAGAGAGTACACTGGCACCACTGGGGATGCACTGCAGTGAGTGCAGAGAGTGCACTGGCACCACTGGGGATGCACTGCAGTGAGTCCAGAGAGTGCACTGGCACCACTGGGTATGCAGTGCAGTGAGTCCAGAGAGTGCACTGTCACCACTGGGGATGCAGTGCAGTGAGTCCAGAGGTTGCAGTGGCACCACTGGGGATGCAGTACAGTGAGTCCAGAGAGTGCACTGGCACAACTGGGGATGCAGTGCAGTGAGTAAAGAGAGTACAGTGGCACCACTGGGGATGCAGTGCAGTGAGTCCAGAGAGTGCCCTGGCACCACTGGGAATGCAGTGAGTCCAGAGAGTTCACTGGCACCACTGGGGATGCAGTGCAGTGAGTCCAGAGAGTGCACTGGCACCACTGGGAATGCAGTGAGTCCAGAGAGTGCACTGGCACCACTGGGGATGCAGTGCAGTGAGTAAAGAGAGTGCACTGGCACCACTGTGGATGCAGTGCAGTGAGTCCAGAGAGTGCCCTGGCACCACTGGGAATGCAGTGAGTCCAGAGAGTTCACTGGCACCACTGGGGATGCAGTGCAGTGAGTCCAGAGAGTGCCCTGGCACCACTGGGAATGCAGTGAGTCCAGAGAGTGCACTGGCACCACTGGGGATGCAGTGCAGTGAGTCCAGAGAGTTCACTGGCACCACTGGGGATGCAGTGCAGTGAGTCCAGAGAGTGCCCTGGCACCACTGGGAATGCAGTGAGTCCAGAGAATTCACTGGCACCACTGGGGATGCAGTGCAGTGAGTCCAGAGAGTGCACTGGCACCACTGGGAATGCAGTGAGTCCAGAGAGTGCACTGGCACCACTGGGGATGCAGTGCAGTGAGTAAAGAGAGTGCACTGGCACCACTGTGGATGCAGTGCAGTGAGTCCAGAGAGTGCACTGGCACCACTGGGGATGGACTGCAGTGAGTCCAGAGAGTGCACTGGCACCACTGGGGATGCAGTGCAGTGAGTCCAGAGAGTGCACTGGCACCACTGGAGATGCACTGCAGTGAGTCCAGAGAGTGCACTGGCACCACTGGGGATGCACTGCAGTGAGTCCAGAGAGTGCACTGTCACCACTGGGATGCAGTGCAGTGAGTCCAGAGAGTGCACTGGCACCACTGGGGATGCACTGCAGTGAGTCCAGAGAGTGCACTGGCACCACTGGGATGCAGTGCACTGAGTCCACAGAGTGCACTGGCACCAAGGGGATACACTGCAGTGAGTCCAGAGAGTGCACTGGCACCACTGGGGATGCAGTGCCGTGAGTGCAGAGAGTGCACTGGCACCGCTGCGGTTGCACCCCGGTGTTTTCAGAGAGTGCAGTGGCACCACTGGGGATGCAGTGCAGTGAGTCCAGAGAGTGCACTGGCACCACGGGGGATGCAGTGCAGTGAGTCCAGAGAGTGCAGTGTCACCACTGGGGATGCAGTGCAGTGAGACCAGAGAGTGCACAGGCACCACTGGGGATGCAGTGCAGTGAGTCCAGAGAGTGCACTGGCACCTTGGGGATGCAGTTCAGTGAGTCCAGAGAGTGCACTGGCACAACTGGGGATGCAGTGCAGTGAGTCCAGAGACTACACTGGCACCACTGGAAATGCACTGCAGTGAGTCCAGAGAGTGCACTGGCACCACTGGGGATGCAGTGCAGTGAGTCCAGAGAGTGCAGTGGAACCATTGGGGATGCAGTGCAGTGAGTCCAGAGAGTGCACTGGCACCACGTGGGATGCAGTGCAGTGAGTTAAGAGAGTACACTGGCGCCACTATGGATGCACTGCAGTGAGTCCAGAGAGTGCACTGGCACCACTGGTGATGCAGTGCAATGAGTCCAGAGAGCGACTGGCACCACTGGGGATGCAGTGCATTGAGTCCAGAGAGTGCACTGGCACCACTGGGGATGCACTGCAGTGAGTCCAGAGAGTGCACTGGCACCACTGGGGATTCAGTTCAGTGAGTCCAGAGAGTGCACTGGCACCACTGGGGATGTAGTGCACTGAGTCCACAGAGGGCACTGGCACCACTGGGGATGCAGTGTAGTGAGTCCAGAGAGTACAGTGGCACCACTGGGGATGCAGTGCAGTGAGTCCAAAGAGTGCACTGGCACCATTGGGGATGCACTGCAGTGAGTCCAGAGACTTCACAGGCACCACTGGGGATGCAGTGCAGTGAGTCCAGAGAGTGCCCTGGCACCACTGGGAATGCAGTGATTCCAGACAGTGCACTGGCACCACTGGGGATGCACTGCAGTGAGTCCAGAGAGTGCACTGGCACCACTGGGGATGCACCCCGGCAAGTCCAGAGAGTGCACTGGCACCACTGGGGATGCAGTGCAGTGAGTCCAGAGAGTGCACTGGCACCACTGGGGATGCACTGCAGTGAGTGCAGAGAGTGCACTGTCACCACTGGGGATGCAGTGCAGTGAGTCCAGAGAGTGCACTGGCACCACTGGGGATGCAGTGCAGTGAGTCCAGAGAGTGCACTGGCACCACTGGGGATGCAGTGCAGTGAGTCCAGAGAGTGCACTGGCACCACTGGGGATGCAGTACAGTGAGTCCAGAGAGTGCACTGGCACCACTGGGGATGCAGTGCAGTGAGTAAAGAGAGTGCACTGGCACCTCTATGGATGCAGTGCAGTGAGTCCAGAGAGTGCACTGGCACCACTGGGGATGGACTGCAGTGAGTCCAGAGAGTGCACTGGCACCACTGGGGATGCAGTGCAGTGAGTCCAGAGAGTGCACTGGCACCACTGGGGATGCACTGCAGTGAGTCCAGAGAGTGCACTGGCACCACTGGGGATGCACTGCAGTGAGTCCAGAGAGTGCACTGGCACCATTGGCATGCAGTGCAGTGAGTCCAGAGAGTGCACTGGCACCACTGGGGATGCACTGTAGTGAGTCCAGAGAGTGCACTGGCACCACTGGGATGCAGTGCCGTTAGTGCAGAGAGTGCACTGGCACCACTGGGGATGCAGTGCCGTGAGTGCAGAGAGTGCACTGGCACCGCTGCGGTTGCACCCCGGTGGTTTCAGAGAATGCAGTGGCACCACTGGGGATGCAGTGCAGTGAGTCCAGAGAGTGCACTGGCACCACGGGGGATGCAGTGCAGTGAGTCCAGAGAGTGCACTGTCACCACTGGGGATGCAGTGCAGTGAGTCCAGAGAGTGCACTGGCACCACTAGGGATGCAGTGCAGTGAGTCCAGAGAGTGCACTGGCACCTTGGGGATGCAGTTCAGTGAGTCCAGAGAGTGCACTGGCACCACTGGGGATGCAGTGCAGTGAGTCCACAGAGTGCTCTGGCACCACTGGTGATGCAGTGCAGTGAGTCCAGAGAGTGCACTGGCACCACTGGGGATGCAGTGCAGTGAGTCCAGAGAGTGCAGTGGCACCATTGGGGATGCAGTGCAGTGAGTCCAGAGAGTGCACTGGCACAACTGGTGATGCAGTGCAGTGAGTTAAGAGAGTACACTGGCGCCACTGTGGATGCACTGCAGTGAGTCCAGAGAGTGCACTGGCACCACTGGGGATGCAGTGCAATGAGTCCAGAGAGCCACTGGCACCACTGGGGATGCAGTGCATTTAGTCCAGAGAGTGAACTGGCACCACTGGGGATGCAGTGCACTGAGTCCAGAGAGGGCACTGTCAGCAATGGGGATGCAGTGCAGTGAGTCCAGAGAGTGCACTGGCACCACTGGGGATGCAGTGCAGTGAGACCAGAGACTTCACAGACACTACTGGGAATGCAGTGCAGTGAGTCCAGAGAGTGCACTGGCACCACTGGGGATGCAGTGCAGTGAGTGCAGAGAGTGCACTGGCACAAAAGGGAATGCAGTGCAGTGAGTCCAGAGAGTGCACTGGCACCACTGGGGATGCAGTGCAGTGAGTCCAGAGAGTGCACTGGCACCACTGGGGATGCACTGCAGTGAGTCCAGAGAGTGCAGTGGCACCACTGGGAATGCACTGCAGTGAGTGCAGAGAGTACACTGGCACCACTGGGGATGCAGTGCAGTGAGTCCAGAGAGTGCACTGTCAGCACTAGGGATGCAGTGCAGTGAGTCCAGAGAGTGCACTGGCACCAACTGGAGCTGCACTGCTGTGAGTCCTGAGATTGCACTGGCACCACTGGGGATGCACTGCAGTGAGTCCAGAGACTTCACAGGCACCACTGGGGATGCAGTGCAGTGACTCTAGAGAGTGCACTGGCACCACTGGGGATGCAGTGCCGTGAGTCCAGAGAGTGCATTGGCACCACTGGGGATGCACTGCAATGAGTCCAGAGAGTGCACTGGCACCAATGGTAACGCAGAGCAGTGAGTCGAGAGAGTGCACTCGCACCACAGGGGATGCAGTGCAGTGAGTCCAGAGAGTGCACTGGCACCACTGGGGATGCACTGCAGTGAGTCCAGAGTGTGCACTGGCACCACTGGGGATGCACTGCAGTGAGTCCAGAGAGTGCACTGGCACCACTGGGGATGCAGTGCAGTGAGTCCAGAGAGTGCACTGGCACCACTGGGGATGTAGTGCAGTGAGTCCACAGAGGGCACTGGCACCACAGGGGATGCAGTGTAGTGAGTCCAAAGAGTACAGTGGCACCACTGGGGATGCAGTGCAGTGAGTCCAAAGAGTGCACTGGCCCCATTGGGGATGCACTGCAGTGAGTCCAGAGACTACACTGGCACCACTGGGGATGCAGTGCAGTGAGTCCAGAGAGTGCCCTGGCACCACTGGGAATGCAGTGAGTCCAGAGAGTGCACTGGCACCACTGGGGATGCACTGCAGTGAGTCCAGAGAGTGCACTGGCACCACTGGGGATGCACTGCAGTGAGTCCAGAGAGTGCACTGGCACCACTGGGGATGCAGTGCAGTGAGTCCAGAGAGTGCACTGGCACCACTGGGGATGCACTGCAGTGAGTGCAGAGAGTGCACTGGCACCACTGGGGATGCACTGCAGTGAGTCCAGAGAGTGCACTGGCACCACTGGGTATGCAGTGCAGTGAGTCCAGAGAGTGCACTGGCACCACTGGGGATGCAGTGCAGTGAGTGCAGAGAGTGCACTGGCACCACTGGGGATGCAGTACAGTGAGTCCAGAGAGTGCACTGGCACCACTGTGGATGCAGTGCAGTGAGTAAAGAGAGTACAGTGGCACCACTGGGGATGCAGTGCAGTGAGTCCAGAGAGTGCCCTGGCACCACTGGGAATGCAGTGAGTCCAGAGAGTGCACTGGCACCACTGGGGATGCACTGCAGTGAGTCCAGAGAGTGCACTGGCACCACTGGGGATGCACCCCGGCAAGTCCAGAGAGTGCACTGGCACCACTGGGGATGCAGTGCAGTGAGTCCAGAGAGTGCACTGACACCACTGGGGATGCACTGCAGTGAGTGCAGAGAGTGCACTGGCACCACTGGGGATGCACTGCAGTGAGTCCAGAGAGTGCACTGGCACCACTGGGTATGCAGTGCAGTGAGTCCAGAGAGTGCACTGGCACCACTGGGGATGCAGTGCAGTGAGTCCAGAGAGTGCACTGGCACCACTGGGGATGCAGTACAGTGAGTCCAGAGAGTGCACTGGCACCACTGGGGATGCAGTGCAGTGAGTGCAGAGAGTGCACTGGCACCACTGTGGATGCAGTGCAGTGAGTCCAGAGAGTGCACTGGCACCACTGGGGATGGACTGCAGTGAGTCCAGAGAGTGCACTGGCACCACTGGGGATGCAGTGCAGTGAGTCCAGAGAGTGCACTGGCACCACTGGGGATGCACTGCAGTGAGTCCAGAGAGTGCACTGGCACCACTGGGGATGCACTGCAGTGAGTCCAGAGAGTGCACTGGCACCACTGGGATGCAGTGCAGTGAGTCCAGAGAGTGCACTGGCACCACTGGGGATGCACTGCAGTGAGTCCAGAGAGTGCACTGGCACCACTGGGATGCAGTGCACTGAGTCCACAGAGTGCACTGGCACCACTGGGGATGCAGTGCCGTGAGTGCAGAGAGTGCACTGGCACCACTGGGATGCAGTGCAGTGAGTCCAGAGAGTGCACTGGCACCACTGGGGATGCACTGCAGTGAGTCCAGAGAGTGCACTGGCACCACTGGGGATGCAGTGCCGTGAGTGCAGAGAGTGCACTGGCACCGCTGCGGTTGCACCACGGTGTTTTCAGAGAGTGCAGTGGCACCAGTGGGGATGCAGTGCAGTGAGTCCAGAGAGTGCACTGGCACCACGGGGGATGCAGTGCAGTGAGTCCAGAGAGTGCACTGTCACCACTGCGGATGCAGTGCAGTGAGTCCAGAGAGTGCACTGGCACCACTGGGGATGCAGTGCAGTGAGTCCAGAGAGTGCACTGGCACCTTGGGGATGCAGTTCAGTGAGTCCAGAGAGTGCACTGGCACAACTGGGGATGCAGTGCAGTGAGTCCAGAGAGTGCACTGGCACCACTGGGGATGCAGTGCAGTGAGTCCAGAGAGTGCACTGGCACCACTGGGGATGCAGTGCGGTGAGTCCAGAGAGTGCACTGGCACCACTGGGGATGCAGTGCGGTGAGTCCAGAGAGTGCACTGTCACCACTGGGGATGCAGTGCAGTGAGTCCAGAGAGGTCACTGGCACCACTGGGGATGCAGTGCAGTGAGTCCAGATAGTGCACTGGCACCACCGGGGATGCACCCTGGGGAGTCCAGAGAGTGCACTGGAACGATTGGGGATGCAGTGCAGGGAGTCCAGAGAGTGCACTGGCACCACCTGGGATGCAATGCAGTGAGTCCAGGGAGTGCACTGGCACCACTGGGGATGCACTGCAGTGAGTCCAGAGAGTGCCCCGGCACCACTGGGGATGCAGTGCAGTGAGTCCAGAGAGTGCAGTGGCACCACTGGGGATGCAGTGCAGTGAGTCCACAGAGGGCACTGGCTCCACTGGGGATGCAGTGCAGTGAGTCCAGAGAGTGCCCCGGCACCACTGGGGATGCAGTGCAGTGAGTCCAGAGAGTGCAGTGGCACCACTAGTGATGCACTGCAGTGAGTCCAGAGAGTGCACTGGCACCAATGGCAACGCAGTGCAGTGAGTCCAGAGAGTGCACTGGCACCACTGGGGATGCAGTGCAGTGAGTCCAGAGAGTACCCTGGCACCACTGGGGATGCAGTGCAGTGAGTCCAGAGAGTGTACTGGCACCACTGGGGATGCACTGCAGTGAGTCCAGGGAGTGCACTGGCACAACTGGGGATGCAGTGCAGTGAGTCCAGAGAGTGCACTGGCACCAGTGGGGATGCAGTGCAGTGAGTCCAGAGAGTGCACTGGTACCACTGGGGATGCACTGCAGTGAGTCCAGAGAGTGCACTGGCACCACTGGGGATGCACCCCGGCAAGTCCAGAGAGTGCACTGGCAGCACTGGGGATGCAGTGCAGTGAGTCCAGAGAGTACACTGGCACCACTGGGGATGCACTGCAGTGAGTGCAGAGAGTGCACTGGCACCACTGGGGATGCACTGCAGTGAGTCCAGAGAGTGCACTGGCACCACTGGGTATGCAGTGCAGTGAGTCCAGAGAGTGCACTGGCACCACTGGGGATGCAGTGCAGTGAGTCCAGAGGTTGCAGTGGCACCACTGGGGATGCAGTACAGAGAGTCCAGAGAGTGCACTGGCACAACTGGGGATGCAGTGCAGTGAGTAAAGAGAGTACAGTGGCACCACTGGGGATGCAGTGCAGTGAGTCCAGAGAGTGCCCTGGCACCACTGGTAATGCAGTGAGTCCAGAGAGTTCACTGGCACCACTGGGGATGCACTGCAGTGAGTCCAGAGAGTGCACTGGCACCACTGGGAATGCAGTGAGTCCAGAGAGTGCACTGGCACCACTGGGGATGCAGTGCAGTGAGTAAAGAGAGTGCACTGGCACCACTGTGGATGCAGTGCAGTGAGTCCAGAGAGTGCCTTGGCACCACTGGGGATGCAGTGAGTCCAGAGAGTTCACTGGCACCACTGGGGATGCAGTGCAGTGAGTCCAGAGAGTGCCCTGGCACCACTGGGAATGCAGTGAGTCCAGAGAGTGCACTGGCACCACTGGGGATGCAGTGCAGTGAGTCCAGAGAGTTCACTGGCACCACTGGGGATGCAGTGCAGTGAGTCCAGAGAGTGCCCTGGCACCACTGGGAATGCAGTGAGTCCAGAGAATTCACTGGCACCACTGGGGATGCAGTGCAGTGAGTCCAGAGAGTGCACTGGCACCACTGGGAATGCAGTGAGTCCAGAGAGTGCACTGGCACCACTGGGGATGCAGTGCAGTGAGTAAAGAGAGTGCACTGGCACCACTGTGGATGCAGTGCAGTGAGTCCAGAGAGTGCACTGGCACCACTGGGGATGGACTGCAGTGAGTCCAGAGAGTGCACTGGCACCACGGGGGATGCAGTGCAGTGAGTCCAGAGAGTGCACTGGCACCACTGGAGATGCACTGCAGTGAGTCCAGAGAGTGCACTGGCACCACTGGGGATGCACTGCAGTGAGTCCAGAGAGTGCACTGTCACCACTGGGATTCAGTGCAGTGAGTCCAGAGAGTGCACTGGCACCACTGGGGATGCACTGCAGTGAGTCCAGAGAGTGCACTGGCACCACTGGGATGCAGTGCACTGAGTCCACAGAGTGCACTGGCACCACAGGGGATACACTGCAGTGAGTCCAGAGAGTGCACTGGCACCACTGGGGATGCAGTGCCGTGAGTGCAGAGAGTGCACTGGCACCGCTGCGGTTGCACCCCGGTGTTTTCAGAGAGTGCAGTGGCACCACTGGGGATGCAGTGCAGTGAGTCCAGAGAGTGCACTGGCACCACGGGGGATGCAGTGCAGTGAGTCCAGAGAGTGCAGTGTCACCACTGGGGATGCAGTGCAGTGAGTCCAGAGAGTGCACAGGCACCACTGGGGATGCAGTGCAGTGAGTCCAGAGAGTGCACTGGCACCTTGGGGATGCAGTTCAGTGAGTCCAGAGAGTGCACTGGCACCACTGGGGATGCAGTGCAGTGAGTCCAGAGACTACACTGGCACCACTGGAAATGCACTGCAGTGAGTCCAGAGAGTGCACTGGCACCACGGGGGATGCAGTGCAGTGAGTCCAGAGAGTGCAGTGTCACCACTGGGGATGCAGTGCAGTGAGTCCAGAGAGTGCACAGGCACCACTGGGGATGCAGTGCAGTGAGTCCAAAGAGTGCACTGGCACCATTGGGGATGCACTGCAGTGAGTCCAGAGACTTCACAGGCACCACTGGGGATGCAGTGCAGTGAGTCCAGAGAGTGCCCTGGCACCACTGGGAATGCAGTGATTCCAGACAGTGCACTGGCACCACTGGGGATGCACTGCAGTGAGTCCAGAGAGTGCACTGGCACCACTGGGGATGCACCCCGGCAAGTCCAGAGAGTGCACTGGCACCACTGGGGATGCAGTGCAGTGAGTCCAGAGAGTGCACTGGCACCACTGGGGATGCACTGCAGTGAGTGCAGAGAGTGCACTGTCACCACTGGGGATGCAGTGCAGTGAGTCCAGAGAGTGCACTGGCACCACTGGGGATGCAGTGCAGTGAGTCCAGAGAGTGCACTGGCACCACTGGGGATGCAGTGCAGTGAGTCCAGAGAGTGCACTGGCACGACTGGGGATGCAGTACAGTGAGTCCAGAGAGTGCACTGGCACCACTGGGGATGCAGTGCAGTGAGTAAAGAGAGTGCACTGGCACCTCTGTGGATGCAGTGCAGTGAGTCCAGAGAGTGCACTGGCACCACTGGGGATGGACTGCAGTGAGTCCAGAGAGTGCACTGGCACCACTGGGGATGCAGTGCAGTGAGTCCAGAGAGTGCACTGGCACCACTGGGATGCAGTGCCGTTAGTGCAGAGAGTGCACTGGCACCACTGGGGATGCAGTGCCGTGAGTGCAGAGAGTGCACTGGCACCGCTGCGGTTGCACCCCGGTGGTTTCAGAGAATGCAGTGGCACCACTGGGGATGCAGTGCAGTGAGTCCAGAGAGTGCACTGGCACCACGGGGGATGCAGTGCAGTGAGTCCAGAGAGTGCACTGTCACCACTGGGGATGCAGTGCAGTGAGTCCGGAGAGTGCAGTGGCACCACTGGGGATGCAGTGCAGTGAGTCCAGAGAGTGCACTGGCACCTTGGGGATGCAGTTCAGTGAGTCCAGAGAGTGCACTGGCACCACTGGGGATGCAGTGCAGTGAGTCCACAGAGTGCTCTGGCACCACTGGTGATGCAGTGCAGTGAGTCTAGAGAGTGCACTGTCACCACTGGGGATGCAGTGCAGTGAGTCCAGAGAGTGCAGTGGCACCATTGGGGATGCAGTGCAGTGAGTCCAGAGAGTGCACTGGCACAACTGGTGATGCAGTGCAGTGAGTTAAGAGAGTACACTGGCGCCACTGTGGATGCACTGCAGTGAGTCCAGAGAGTGCACTGGCACCACTGGTGATGCAGTGCAATGAGTCCAGAGAGCCACTGGCACCACTGGGGATGCAGTGCATTTAGTCCAGAGAGTGAACTGGCACCACTGGGGATGCAGTGCACTGAGTCCAGAGAGGGCACTTTCAGCAATGGAGATGCAGTGCAGTGAGTCCAGAGAGTGCACTGGCACCACTGGGGATGCAGTGCAGTGAGACCAGAGACTTCACAGACACTACTGGGAATGCAGTGCAGTGAGTCCAGAGAGTGCACTGGCACCACTGGGGATGCAGTGCAGTGAGTGCAGAGAGTGCACTGGCACAAAAGGGAATGCAGTGCAGTGAGTCCGGAGAGTGCACTGGCACCACTGGGGATGCAGTGCAGTGAGTCCAGAGAGTGCACTGGCACCACTGGGGATGCACTGCAGTGAGTCCAGAGAGTGCAGTGGCACCACTGGGGATGCACTGCAGTGAGTGCAGAGAGTACACTGGCACCACTGGGGATGCAGTGCAGTGAATCCAGAGAGTGCACTGTCAGCACTATGGATGCAGTTCAGTGAGTCCAGAGAGTGCACTGGCACCAACTGGAGCTGCACTGCTGTGAGTCCTGAGATTGCACTGGCACCACTGGGGATGCACTGCAGTGAGTCCAGAGACTTCACAGGCACCACTGGGGATGCAGTGCAGTGACTCCAGAGAGTGCACTGGCACCAATGGTAACGCAGAGCAGTGAGTCGAGAGAGTGCACTCGCACCACAGGGGATGCAGTGCAGTGAGTCCAGAGAGTGCACTGGCACCACTGGGGATGCACTGCAGTGAGTCCAGAGTGTGCACTGGCACCACTGGGGATGCACTGCAGTGAGTCCAGAGAGTGCACTGGCACCACTGGGGATGCAGTGCAGTGAGTCCAGAGAGTGCACTGGCACCACTGGGGATGTAGTGCAGTGAGTCCACAGAGGGCACTGGCACCACAGGGGATGCAGTGTAGTGAGTCCAAAGAGTACAGTGGCACCACTGGGGATGCAGTGCAGTGAGTCCAAAGAGTGCACTGGCACCATTGGGGATGCACTGCAGTGAGTCCAGAGACTACACTGGCACCACTGGGGATGCAGTGCAGTGAGTCCAGAGAGTGCCCTGGCACCACAGGGAATGCAGTGAGTCCAGAGAGTGCACTGGCACCACTGGGGATGCACTGCAGTGAGTCCAGAGAGTGCACTGGCACCACTGGGGATGCACTGCAGTGAGTCCAGAGAGTGCACTGGCA
This sequence comes from Anser brachyrhynchus, assembly GCF_964034855.1. NCBI lineage: Eukaryota > Metazoa > Chordata > Aves > Anseriformes > Anatidae > Anser > Anser brachyrhynchus. The sequence goes on from NW_027663732.1 coordinate 695,639, forward strand.
CCACTGGGGATGCAGTGCAGTGAGTCCAGAGAGTGCACTGGCACCACTGGGGATGCACTGCAGTGAGTGCAGAGAGTGCACTGGCACCACTGGGGATGCACTGCAGTGAGTCCAGAGAGTGCACTGGCACCACTGGGTATGCAGTGCAGTGAGTCCAGAGAGTGCACTGGCACCACTGGGGATGCAGTGCAGTGAGTGCAGAGAGTGCACTGGCACCACTGGGGATGCAGTACAGTGAGTCCAGAGGGTGCACTGGCACCACTGGGGATGCAGTGCAGTGAGTAAAGAGAGTACAGTGGCACCACTGGGGATGCACTGCAGTGAGTCCAGAGAGTGCACTGGCACCACTGGGAATGCAGTGAGTCCAGAGAGTGCACTGGCACCACTGGGGATGCACTGCAGTGAGTCCAGAGAGTGCACTGGCACCACTGGTGATGCACCCCGGCAAGTCCAGAGAGTGCACTGGCACCACTGGGGATGCAGTGCAGTGAGTGCAGAGAGTGCACTGGCACCACTGTGGATGCAGTGCAGTGAGTCCAGAGAGTGCACTGGCACCACTGGGGATGGACTGCAGTGAGTCCAGAGAGTGCACTGGCACCACTGGGGATGCAGTGCAGTGAGTCCAGAGAGTGCACTGGCACCACTGGGGATGCAGTGCAGTGAGTCCAGAGAGTGCACTGGCACCACTGGGATGCAGTGCAGTGATTCCAGAGAGTGCACTGGCACCACTGGGGATGCACTGCAGTGAGTCCAGAGAGTGCCCTGGCACCACTGGGATGCAGTGCACTGAGTCCACAGAGTGCACTGGCACCACTGGGGATGCAGTGCCGTGAGTGCAGAGAGTGCACTGGCACCACTGGGATGCAGTGCAGTGAGTCCAGAGAGTGCACTGGCACCACTGGGGATGCACTGCAGTGAGTCCAGAGAGTGCACTGGCACCACTGGGGATGCAGTGCCGTGAGTGCAGAGAGTGCACTGGCACCGCTGCGGTTGCACCACGGTGTTTTCAGAGAGTGCAGTGGCACCACTGGGGATGCAGTGCAGTGAGTAAAGAGAGTGCACTGGCACCACGGGGGATGCAGTGCAGTGAGTCCAGAGAGTGCACTGTCACCACTGGGGATGCAGTGCAGTGAGTCCAGAGAGTGCACTGGCACCACTGGGGATGCAGTGCAGTGAGTCCAGAGAGTGCACTGGCACCTTGGGGATGCAGTTCAGTGAGTCCAGAGAGTGCACTGGCACAACTGGGGATGCAGTGCAGTGAGTCCAGAGACTACACTGGCACCACTGGAAATGCAGTGCAGTGAGTCCAGAGAGTGCACTGGCACCACTGGTGATGCAGTGCAGTGAGTTAAGAGAGTACACTGGCGCCACTGTGGATGCACTGCAGTGAGTCCAGAGAGTGCACTGGCACCACTGGTGATGCAGTGCAATGAGTCCAGAGAGCCACTGGCACCACTGGGGATGCAGTGCATTTAGTCCAGAGAGTGAACTGGCACCACTGGGGATGCAGTGCACTGAGTCCAGAGAGTGCACTGTCAGCAGTGGGGATGCAGTGCAGTGAGTACAGAGAGTGCACTGGCACCACTGGGGATGCAGTGCAGTGAGACCAGAGACTTCACAGGCACCACTGGGGATGCAGTGCAGTGAGTCCAGAGAGTGCACTGGCACCACTGGGGATGCAGTACAGTGAGTCCAGAGAGTGCACTGGCACAAAAGGGGATGCAGTGCAGTGAGTCCAGAGAGTGCACTGGCACCACTGGCGATGCAGTGCAGTGAGTCCAGAGAGTGCACTGGCACCACTGGGGATGCAGTGCAGTGAGTCCAGAGAGTGCACTGGCACCACTGGGGATGTAGTGCACTGAGTCCACAGAGGGCACTGGCACCACTGGGGATGCAGTGTAGTGAGTCCAGAGAGTACAGTGGCACCACTGGGGATGCAGTGCAGTGAGACCAAAGAGTGCACTGGCACCATTGGGGATGCACTGCAGTGAGTCCAGAGACTTCACAGGCACCACTGGGGATGCAGTGCAGTGAGTCCAGAGAGTGCCCTGGCACCACTGGGAATGCAGTGAGTCCAGAGTGTGCACTGGCACCACTGGGGATGCAGTGCAGTGAGTGCAGAGAGTGCACTGGCACCACTGGGGATGCACCCCGGCAAGTCCAGAGAGTGCACTGGCACCACTGGGGATGCAGTGCAGTGAGTCCAGAGAGTGCACTGGCACCACTGGGGATGCACTGCAGTGAGTCCAGAGAGTGCAGTGGCACCACTGGGGATGCACTGCAGTGAGCGCAGAGAGTACACTGGCACCACTGGGGATGCAGTGCAGTGAATCCAGAGAGTGCACTGTCAGCACTATGGATGCAGTGCAGTGAGTCCAGAGAGTGCACTGGCACCAACTGGAGCTGCACTGCTGTGAGTCCTGAGATTGCACTGGCACCACTGGGGATGCACTGCAGTGAGTCCAGAGACTTCACAGGCACCACTGGGGATGCACTGCAGTGACTCCAGAGAGTGCACTGGCACCACTGGGGATGCAGTGCCGTGAGTCCAGAGAGTGCATTGGCACCACTGGGGATGCACTGCAATGAGTCCAGAGAGTGCACTGGCACCAATGGTAACGCAGAGCAGTGAGTCGAGAGAGTGCACTCGCACCACAGGGGATGCAGTGCAGTGAGTCCAGAGAGTGCACTGGCACCACTGGGGATGCACTGCAGTGAGTCCAGAGTGTGCACTGGCACCACTGGGGATGCACTGCAGTGAGTCCAGAGAGTGCACTGGCACCACTGGGGATGCAGTGCAGTGAGTCCAGAAGGTGCACTGGCACCACTGGGGATGTAGTGCAGTGAGTCCACAGAGGGCACTGGCACCACAGGGGATGCAGTGTAGTGAGTCCAAAGAGTACAGTGGCACCACTGGGGATGCAGTGCAGTGAGTCCAAAGAGTGCACTGGCACCATTGGGGATGCACTGCAGTGAGTCCAGAGACTACACTGGCACCACTGGGGATGCAGTGCAGTGAGTCCAGAGAGTGCCCTGGCACCACTGGGAATGCAGTGAGTCCAGAGAGTGCACTGGCACCACTGGGGATGCACTGCAGTGAGTCCAGAGAGTGCACTGGCACCACTGGGGATGCACTGCAGTGAGTCCAGAGAGTGCACTGGCACCACTGGGGATGCAGTGCAGTGAGTCCAGAGAGTGCACTGGCACCACTGGGGATGCACTGCAGTGAGTGCAGAGAGTGCACTGGCACCACTGGGGATGCACTGCAGTGAGTCCAGAGAGTGCACTGGCACCACTGGGTATGCAGTGCAGTGAGTCCAGAGAGTGCACTGGCACCACTGGGGATGCAGTGCAGTGAGTGCAGAGAGTGCACTGGCACCACTGGGGATGCAGTACAGTGAGTCCAGAGGGTGCACTGGCACCACTGGGGATGCAGTGCAGTGAGTAAAGAGAGTACAGTGGCACCACTGGGGATGCACTGCAGTGAGTCCAGAGAGTGCACTGGCACCACTGGGAATGCAGTGAGTCCAGAGAGTGCACTGGCACCACTGGGGATGCACTGCAGTGAGTCCAGAGAGTGCACTGGCACCACTGGTGATGCACCCCGGCAAGTCCAGAGAGTGCACTGGCACCACTGGGGATGCACTGCAGTGAGTGCAGAGAGTGCACTGGCACCACTGGGGATGCACTGCAGTGAGTCCAGAGAGTGCACTGGCACCACTGGGTATGCAGTGCAGTGAGTCCAGAGAGTGCACTGGCACCACTGGGGATGCAGTGCAGTGAGTCCAGAGAGTGCACTGGCACCACTGGGGATGCAGTACAATGAGTCCAGAGAGTGCACTGGCACCACTGGGGATGCAGTGCAGTGAGTAAAGAGAGTGCACTGGCACCACTGTGGATGCAGTGCAGTGAGTCCAGAGAGTGCACTGGCACCACTGGGGATGGACTGCAGTGAGTCCAGAGAGTGCACTGGCACCACTGGGGATGCAGTGCAGTGAGTCCAGAGAGTGCACTGGCACCACTGGGGATGCAGTGCAGTGAGTCCAGAGAGTGCACTGGCACCACTGGGATGCAGTGCAGTGATTCCAGAGAGTGCACTGGCACCACTGGGGATGCACTGCAGTGAGTCCAGAGAGTGCACTGGCACCACTGGGATGCAGTGCACTGAGTCCACAGAGTGCACTGGCACCACTGGGGATGCAGTGCCGTGAGTGCAGAGAGTGCACTGGCACCACTGGGATGCAGTGCAGTGAGTCCAGAGAGTGCACTGGCACCACTGGTGATGCACTGCAGTGAGTCCAGAGAGTGCACTGGCACCACTGGGGATGCAGTGCCGTGAGTGCAGAGAGTGCACTGGCACCGCTGCGGTTGCACCACGGTGTTTTCAGAGAGTGCAGTGGCACCACTGGGGATGCAGTGCAGTGAGTAAAGAGAGTGCACTGGCACCACGGGGGATGCAGTGCAGTGAGTCCAGAGAGTGCACTGTCACCACTGGGGATGCAGTGCAGTGAGTCCAGAGAGTGCACTGGCACCACTGGGGATGCAGTGCAGTGAGTCCAGAGAGTGCACTGGCACCTTGGGGATGCAGTTCAGTGAGTCCAGAGAGTGCACTGGCACAACTGGGGATGCAGTGCAGTGAGTCCAGAGACTACACTGGCACCACTGGAAATGCACTGCAGTGAGTCCAGAGAGTGCACTGGCACCACTGGTGATGCAGTGCAGTGAGTTAAGAGAGTACACTGGCGCCACTGTGGATGCACTGCAGTGAGTCCAGAGAGTGCACTGGCACCACTGGTGATGCAGTGCAATGAGTCCAGAGAGCCACTGGCACCACTGGGGATGCAGTGCATTTAGTCCAGAGAGTGAACTGGCACCACTGGGGATGCAGTGCACTGAGTCCAGAGAGTGCACTGTCAGCAGTGGGGATGCAGTGCAGTGAGTACAGAGAGTGCACTGGCACCACTGGGGATGCAGTGCAGTGAGACCAGAGACTTCACAGGCACCACTGGGGATGCAGTGCAGTGAGTCCAGAGAGTGCACTGGCACCACTGGGGATGCAGTACAGTGAGTCCAGAGAGTGCACTGGCACAAAAGGGGATGCAGTGCAGTGAGTCCAGAGAGTGCACTGGCACCACTGGCGATGCAGTGCAGTGAGTCCAGAGAGTGCACTGGCACCACTGGGGATGCAGTGCAGTGAGTCCAGAGAGTGCACTGGCACCACTGGGGATGTAGTGCACTGAGTCCACAGAGGGCACTGGCACCACTGGGGATGCAGTGTAGTGAGTCCAGAGAGTACAGTGGCACCACTGGGGATGCAGTGCAGTGAGACCAAAGAGTGCACTGGCACCAGTGGGGATGCACTGCAGTGAGTCCAGAGACTTCACAGGCACCACTGGGGATGCAGTGCAGTGAGTCCAGAGAGTGCCCTGGCACCACTGGGAATGCAGTGAGTCCAGACAGTGCACTGGCACCACTGGGGATGCACTGCAGTGAGTGCAGAGAGTGCACTGGCACCACTGGGGATGCACCCCGGCAAGTCCAGAGAGTGCACTGGCACCACTGGGGATGCAGTGCAGTGAGTCCAGAGAGTGCACTGGCACCACTGGGGATGCACTGCAGTGAGTGCAGAGAGTGCACTGTCACCACTGGGGATGCAGTGCAGTGAGTCCAGAGAGTGCACTGGCACCACTGGGGATGAACTGCAGTGAGTCCAGAGAGTGCACTGGCACCACTGGGGATGCAGTGCAGTGAGTCCAGAGAGTGCACTGGCACCACTGGGGATGCAGTACAGTGAGTCCAGAGAGTGCACTGGCACCACTGGGGATGCAGTGCAGTGAGTAAAGAGAGTGCACTGGCACCACTGTGGATGCAGTGCAGTGAGTCCAGAGAGTGCACTGGCACCACTGGGGATGGACTGCAGTGAGTCCAGAGAGTGCACTGGCACCACTGGGGATGCAGTGCAGTGAGTCCAGAGAGTGCACTGGCACCACTGGGGATGCACCCCGGCAAGTCCAGAGAGTGCACTGGCAACACTGGGGATGCACTGCAGAGAGTCCAGAGAGTGCACTGGCACCATTGGGATGCAGTGCAGTGAGTCCAGAGAGTGCACTGGCACCACTGGGGATGCACTGCAGTGAGTCCAGAGAGTGCACTGGCACCACTGGGATGCAGTGCACTGAGTCCACAGAGTGCACTGGCACCACAGGGGATACACTGCAGTGAGTCCAGAGAGTGCACTGGCACCACTGGGGATGCAGTGCCGTGAGTCCAGAGAGTGCACTGGCACCGCTGCGGTTGCACCCCGGTGTTTTCAGAGAGTGCAGTGGCACCACTGTGGATGCAGTGCAGTGAGTCCAGAGAGTGCACTGGCACCTTGGGGATGCAGTGCAGTGAGTCCAGAGACTTCACAGGCACCACTGGGGATGTAGTGCAGTGAGTCCAGAGAGTGCACTGGCACCTCTGGGGATGCACCCCGGTGACTCCAGAGAGTGCACTGGCACCACTGGGGATGCACCCCGGCAAGTCCAGAGAGTGCACTGTCACCACTGGGGATGCAGTGCAGTGAGTCCAGAGAGTGCACTGGCACCACTGGGGATGCAGTGCAGTGAGTCCAGAGAGTGCACTGGCACCAATGGGGATGCAGTGCAGTGAGTCCAGAGAGTGCACTGGTACCACTGGGGATGCAGTGCAGTGAGTCCAGAGAGTGCACTGGAACCACTGGGGATGCACTGCAGTGAGTCCAGAGAGTGCACTGGCACCACTGGGGATGCACTGCAGTGAGTCCAGAGAGTGCACTGGCACCTTGGGGATGCAGTGCAGTGAGTCCAGAGAGTGCACTGGCACCACTGGGGATGCAGTGCAGTGAGTCCACAGAGTGCACTGGCACCACTGGGGATGCACTGCAGTGAGTCCAGAGAGTGCACTGGCACCACTGGGGATGCAGTGCAGTGAGTCCAGAGAGTGCACTGGCACCACTGGGGATGCAGTGATGTGAGTTAAGAGAGTACACTGGCACCACTGTGGATGCACTGCAGTGAGTCCAGAGAGTGCACTGTCAGCACTAGGGATGCAGTGCAGTGAGTCCAGAGAGTGCACTGGCACCAACTGGAGCTGCACTGCTGTGAGTCCTGAGATTGCACTGGCACCACTGGGGATGCACTGCAGTGAGTCCAGAGACTTCACAGGCACCACTGGGGATGCAGTGCAGTGACTCCAGAGAGTGCACTGGCACCACTGGGGATGCAGTGCCGTGAGTCCAGAGAGTGCATTGGCACCACTGGGGATTAACTGCAATGAGTCCAGAGAGTGCACTGGCACCAATGGTAACGCAGAGCAGTGAGTCGAGAGAGTGCACTCGCACCACAGGGGATGCAGTGCAGTGAGTCCAGAGAGTGCACTGGCACCACTGGGGATGCACTGCAGTGAGTCCAGAGTGTGCACTGGCACCACTGGGGATGCACTGCAGTGAGTCCAGAGAGTGCACTGGCACCACTGGGGATGCAGTGCAGTGAGTCCAGAGAGTGCACTGGCACCACTGGGGATGTAGTGCAGTGAGTCCAAAGAGGGCACTGGCACCACAGGGGATGCAGTGTAGTGAGTCCAAAGAGTACAGGGGCACCACTGAGGATGCAGTGCAGTGAGTCCAAAGAGTGCACTGGCACCATTGGGGATGCACTGCAGTGAGTCCAGAGACTACACTGGCACCACTGGGGATGCAGTGCAGTGAGTCCAGAGAGTGCCCTGGCACCACTGGGAATGCAGTGAGTCCAGAGAGTGCACTGGCACCACTGGGGATGCACTGCAGTGAGTCCAGAGAGTGCACTGGCACCACTGGGGATGCACTGCAGTGAGTCCAGAGAGTGCACTGGCACCACTGGGGATGCAGTGCAGTGAGTCCAGAGAGTGCACTGGCACCACTGGGGATGCACTGCAGTGAGTGCAGAGAGTGCACTGGCACCACTTGGGATGCACTGCAGTGAGTCCAGAGAGTGCACTGGCACCACTGGGTATGCAGTGCAGTGAGTCCAGAGAGTGCACTGGCACCACTGGGGATGCAGTGTAGTGAGTGCAGAGAGTGCACTGGCACCACTGGGGATGCAGTACAGTGAGTCCAGAGAGTGCACTGGCACCACTGGGGATGCAGTGCAGTGAGTAAAGAGAGTACAGTGGCACCACTGGGGATGCAGTGCAGTGAGTCCAGAGAGTGCCCTGGCACCACTGGGAATGCAGTGAGTCCAGAGAGTGCACTGGCACCACTGGGGATGCACTGCATTGAGTCCAGAGAGTGCACTGGCACCACTGGGGATGCACCCCGGCAAGTCCAGAGAGTGCACTGGCACCACTGGGGATGCAGTGCAGTGAGTCCAGAGAGTGCACTGACACCACTGGGGATGCACTGCAGTGAGTGCAGAGAGTGCACTGGCACCACTGGGGATGCACTGCAGTGAGTCCAGAGAGTGCACTGGCACCACTGGGTATGCAGTGCAGTGAGTCCAGAGAGTGCACTGGCACCACTGGGGATGCAGTGCAGTGAGTCCAGAGAGTGCACTGGCACCACTGGGGATGCAGTACAGTGAGTCCAGAGAGTGCACTGGCACCACTGGGGATGCAGTGCAGTGAGTGCAGAGAGTGCACTGGCACCACTGGGGATGCAGTGCAGTGAGTCCAGAGAGTGCACTGGCACCACTGGGGATGGACTGCAGTGAGTCCAGAGAGTGCACTGGCACCACTGGGGATGCAATACAGTGAGTCCAGAGTGTGCACTGGCACCACTGGGGATGCACTGCAGTGAGTCCAGAGAGTGCACTGGCACCACTGGGGATGCACTGCAGTGAGTCCAGAGAGTGCACTGGCACCACTGGGATGCAGTGCAGTGAGTCCAGAGAGTGCACTGGCACCACTGGGGATGCAGTGCAGTGAGTCCAGAGAGTGCACTGGCACCACTGGGATGCAGTGCACTGAGTCCACAGAGTGCACTGGCACCACTGGGGATGCAGTGCCGTGAGTGCAGAGAGTGCACTGGCACCACTGGGATGCAGTGCAGTGAGTCCAGAGAGTGCACTGGCACCACTGGGGATGCACTGCAGTGAGTCCAGAGAGTGCACTGGCACCACTGGGGATGCAGTGCCGTGAGTGCAGAGAGTGCACTGGCACCGCTGCGGTTGCACCACGGTGTTTTCAGAGAGTGCAGTGGCACCACTGGGGATGCAGTGCAGTGAGTAAAGAGAGTGCACTGGCACCACGGGGGATGCAGTGCAGTGAGTCCAGAGAGTGCACTGTCACCACTGGGGATGCAGTGCAGTGAGTCCAGAGAGTGCACTGGCACCACTGGGGATGCAGTGCAGTGAGTCCAGAGAGTGCACTGGCACCTTGGGGATGCAGTTCAGTGAGTCCAGAGAGTGCACTGGCACAACTGGGGATGCAGTGCAGTGAGTCCAGAGACTACACTGGCACCACTGGAAATGCACTGCAGTGAGTCCAGAGAGTGCACTGGCACCACTGGTGATGCAGTGCAGTGAGTTAAGAGAGTACACTGGCGCCACTGTGGATGCACTGCAGTGAGTCCAGAGAGTGCACTGGCACCACTGGTGATGCAGTGCAATGAGTCCAGAGAGCCACTGGCACCACTGGGGATGCAGTGCATTTAGTCCAGAGAGTGAACTGGCACCACTGGTGATGCAGTGCACTGAGTCCAGAGAGTGCACTGTCAGCAGTGGGGATGCAGTGCAGTGAGTACAGAGAGTGCACTGGCACCACTGGGGATGCAGTGCAGTGAGACCAGAGACTTCACAGGCACCACTGGGGATGCAGTGCAGTGAGTCCAGAGAGTGCACTGGCACCACTGGGGCTGCAGTACAGTGAGTCCAGAGAGTGCACTGGCACAAAAGGGGATGCAGTGCAGTGAGTCCAGAGAGTGCACTGGCACCACTGGCGATGCAGTGCAGTGAGTCCAGAGAGTGCACTGGCACCACTGGGGATGCAGTACAGTGAGTCCAGAGAGTGCACTGGCACAAAAGGGGATGCAGTGCAGTGAGTCCAGAGAGTGCACTGGCACCACTGGGGATGTAGTGCACTGAGTCCACAGAGGGCACTGGCACCACTGGGGATGCAGTGTAGTGAGTCCAGAGAGTACAGTGGCACCACTGGGGATGCAGTGCAGTGAGTCCAAAGAGTGCACTGGCACCATTGGGGATGCACTGCAGTGAGTCCAGAGACTTCACAGGCACCACTGGGGATGCAGTGCAGTGAGTCCAGAGAGTGCCCTGGCACCACTGGGAATGCAGTGAGTCCAGACAGTGCACTGGCACCACTGGGGATGCACTGCAGTGAGTGCAGAGAGTGCACTGGCACCACTGGGGATGCATCCCGGCAAGTCCAGAGAGTGCACTGGCAACACTGGGGATGCAGTGCAGTGAGTCCAGAGAGTGCACTGGCACCACTGGGGATGCACTGCAGTGAGTGCAGAGAGTGCACTGTCACCACTGCGGATGCAGTGCAGTGAGTCCAGAGAGTGCACTGGCACCACTGGGGATGCACTGCAGTGAGTCCAGAGAGTGCACTGGCACCACTGGGGATGCACCCCGGCAAGTCCAGAGAGTGCACTGGCAACACTGGGGATGCACTGCAGAGAGTCCAGAGAGTGCACTGGCACCATTGGGATGCAGTGCAGTGAGTCCAGAGAGTGCACTGGCACCACTGGGGATGCACTGCAGTGAGTCCAGAGAGTGCACTGGCACCACTGGGATGCAGTGCACTGAGTCCACAGAGTGCACTGGCACCACAGGGGATACACTGCAGTGAGTCCAGAGAGTGCACTGGCACCACTGGGGATGCAGTGCCGTGAGTGCAGAGAGTGCACTGGCACCGCTGCGGTTGCACCCCGGTGTTTTCAGAGAGTGCAGTGGCACCACTGTGGATGCAGTGCAGTGAGTCCAGAGAGTGCACTGGCACCTTGGGGATGCAGTGCAGTGAGTCCAGAGACTTCAGAGGCACCACTGGGGATGTAGTGCAGTGAGTCCAGAGAGTGCACTGGCACCTCTGGGGATGCACCCCGGTGACTCCAGAGAGTGCACTGGCACCACTGGGGATGCACCCCGGCAAGTCCAGAGAGTGCACTGTCACCACTGGGGATGCAGTGCAGTGAGTTCAGAGAGTGCACTGGCACCACTGGGGATGCAGTGCAGTGAGTCCAGAGAGTGCACTGGCACCAATGGGGATGCAGTGCAGTGAGTCCAGAGAGTGCACTGGTACCACTGGGGATGCACTGCAGTGAGTCCAGAGAGTGCACTGGCACCACTGGGGATGCACTGCAGTGAGTCCAGAGAGTGCACTGGCACCACTGGGGATGCACTGCAGTGAGTCCAGAGAGTGCACTGGCACCACTGGGGATGCAGTGCAGTGAGTCCAGAGAGTGCACTGGCACCTTGGGGATGCAGTGCAGTGAGTCCAGAGAGTGCACTGGCACCACTGGGGATGCAGTGCAGTGAGTCCACAGAGTGCACTGGCACCACTGGGGATGCACTGCAGTGAGTCCAGAGAGTGCACTGGCACCACTGGGGATGCAGTGCAGTGAGTCCAGAGAGTGCACTGGCACCACTGGGGATGCAGTGATGTGAGTTAAGAGAGTACACTGGCACCACTGGGGATGCACTGCAGTGAGTCCAGAGAGTGCACTGGCACCACTGGTGATGCAGTGCAATGAGTCCACAGAGCCACTGGCACCACTGGGGATGCACTGCAGTGAGACCAGAGAGTGCACTGGCACCACTGGGGATGCAGTGCAGTGAGTGCAGAGAGTGCACTGGCACCAACTGGAACTGCACTGCTGTGAGTCCTGAGATTGCACTGACACCACTGGGGATGCACTGCAGTGAGTCCAGAGATTTCACAGGCACCAATGGGGATGCAGTACAGTGAGTCCAGAGAGTACACTCGCACTACTGGGGATTCAGTTCAGTGAGTCCAGAGAGTGAACTGGCACCATTGGGGAAGTAGTGCAGTGAGTCCAGGGTGCACTGGCACCACTGGGGATGCACCCCGGCAAGTCCAGAGAGTGCACTGTCACCACTGGGGATGCAGTGGAGTGAGTCCAGAGAGTGCACTGGCACCACTGGTGATGCAGTGCAGTGAGTCCAGAGAGTGCACTGGCACCAATGGGGATGCAGTGCAGTGAGTCCAGAGAGTGCACTGGTACCACTGGGGATGCACTGCAGTGAGTCCAGAGAGTGCACTGGCACCAATAGGATGCAGCGCAGTGAGTCCAGAGAGTGCACTGGCACCACTGGGGATGCACTGCAGTGAGTGCAGAGAGTGCACTGGCACCACTTGGGATGCACTGCAGTGAGTCCAGAGAGTGCACTGGCACCACTGGGTATGCAGTGCAGTGAGTCCAGAGAGTGCACTGGCACCACTGGGGATGCAGTGTAGTGAGTGCAGAGAGTGCACTGGCACCACTGGGGATGCAGTACAGTGAGTCCAGAGAGTGCACTGGCACCACTGGGGATGCAGTGCAGTGAGTAAAGAGAGTACAGTGGCACCACTGGGGATGCAGTGCAGTGAGTCCAGAGAGTGCCCTGGCACCACTGGGAATGCAGTGAGTCCAGAGAGTGCACTGGCACCACTGGGGATGCACTGCATTGAGTCCAGAGAGTGCACTGGCACCACTGGGGATGCACCCCGGCAAGTCCAGAGAGTGCACTGGCACCACTGGGGATGCAGTGCAGTGAGTCCAGAGAGTGCACTGACACCACTGGGGATGCACTGCAGTGAGTGCAGAGAGTGCACTGGCACCACTGGGGATGCACTGCAGTGAGTCCAGAGAGTGCACTGACACCACTGGGTATGCAGTGCAGTGAGTCCAGAGAGTGCACTGGCACCACTGGGGATGCAGTGCAGTGAGTCCAGAGAGTGCACTGGCACCACTGGGGATGCAGTACAGTGAGTCCAGAGAGTGCACTGGCACCACTGGGGATGCAGTGCAGTGAGTGCAGAGAGTGCACTGGCACCACTGGGGATGCAGTGCAGTGAGTCCAGAGAGTGCACTGGCACCACTGGGGATGGACTGCAGTGAGTCCAGAGAGTGCACTGGCACCACTGGGGATGCAATACAGTGAGTCCAGAGTGTGCACTGGCACCACTGGGGATGCACTGCAGTGAGTCCAGAGAGTGCACTGGCACCACTGGGGATGCACTGCAGTGAGTCCAGAGAGTGCACTGGCACCACTGGGATGCAGTGCAGTGAGTCCAGAGAGTGCACTGGCACCACTGGGGATGCAGTGCAGTGAGTCCAGAGAGTGCACTGGCACCACTGGGATGCAGTGCACTGAGTCCACAGAGTGCACTGGCACCACTGGGGATGCAGTGCCGTGAGTGCAGAGAGTGCACTGGCACCACTGGGATGCAGTGCAGTGAGTCCAGAGAGTGCACTGGCACCACTGGGGATGCACTGCAGTGAGTCCAGAGAGTGCACTGGCACCACTGGGGATGCAGTGCCGTGAGTGCAGAGAGTGCACTGGCACCGCTGCGGTTGCACCACGGTGTTTTCAGAGAGTGCAGTGGCACCACTGGGGATGCAGTGCAGTGAGTAAAGAGAGTGCACTGGCACCACGGGGGATGCAGTGCAGTGAGTCCAGAGAGTGCACTGTCACCACTGGGGATGCAGTGCAGTGAGTCCAGAGAGTGCACTGGCACCACTGGGGATGCAGTGCAGTGAGTCCAGAGAGTGCACTGGCACCTTGGGGATGCAGTTCAGTGAGTCCAGAGAGTGCACTGGCACAACTGGGGATGCAGTGCAGTGAGTCCAGAGACTACACTGGCACCACTGGAAATGCACTGCAGTGAGTCCAGAGAGTGCACTGGCACCACTGGTGATGCAGTGCAGTGAGTTAAGAGAGTACACTGGCGCCACTGTGGATGCACTGCAGTGAGTCCAGAGAGTGCACTGGCACCACTGGTGATGCAGTGCAATGAGTCCAGAGAGCCACTGGCACCACTGGGGATGCAGTGCATTTAGTCCAGAGAGTGAACTGGCACCACTGGGGATGCAGTGCACTGAGTCCAGAGAGTGCACTGTCAGCAGTGGGGATGCAGTGCAGTGAGTACAGAGAGTGCACTGGCACCACTGGGGATGCAGTGCAGTGAGACCAGAGACTTCACAGGCACCACTGGGGATGCAGTGCAGTGAGTCCAGAGAGTGCACTGGCACCACTGGGGCTGCAGTACAGTGAGTCCAGAGAGTGCACTGGCACAAAAGGGGATGCAGTGCAGTGAGTCCAGAGAGTGCACTGGCACCACTGGCGATGCAGTGCAGTGAGTCCAGAGAGTGCACTGGCACCACTGGGGATGCAGTACAGTGAGTCCAGAGAGTGCACTGGCACAAAAGGGGATGCAGTGCAGTGAGTCCAGAGAGTGCACTGGCACCACTGGGGATGTAGTGCACTGAGTCCACAGAGGGCACTGGCACCACTGGGGATGCAGTGTAGTGAGTCCAGAGAGTACAGTGGCACCACTGGGGATGCAGTGCAGTGAGTCCAAAGAGTGCACTGGCACCATTGGGGATGCACTGCAGTGAGTCCAGAGACTTCACAGGCACCACTGGGGATGCAGTGCAGTGAGTCCAGAGAGTGCCCTGGCACCACTGGGAATGCAGTGAGTCCAGACAGTGCACTGGCACCACTGGGGATGCACTGCAGTGAGTGCAGAGAGTGCACTGGCACCACTGGGGATGCACCCCGGCAAGTCCAGAGAGTGCACTGGCACCACTGGGGATGCAGTGCAGTGAGTCCAGAGAGTGCACTGGCACCACTGGGGATGCACTGCAGTGAGTGCAGAGAGTGCATTGTCACCACTGCGGATGCAGTGCAGTGAGTCCAGAGAGTGCACTGGCACCACTGGGGATGCACTGCAGTGAGTCCAGAGAGTGCACTGGCACCACTGGGGATGCACCCCGGCAAGTCCAGAGAGTGCACTGGCAACACTGGGGATGCACTGCAGAGAGTCCAGAGAGTGCACTGGCACCATTGGGATGCAGTGCAGTGAGTCCAGAGAGTGCACTGGCACCACTGGGGATGCACCCCGGTGACTCCAGAGAGTGCACTGGCACCACTGGGGATGCACCCCGGCAAGTCCAGAGAGTGCACTGTCACCACTGGGGATGCAGTGCAGTGAGTTCAGAGAGTGCACTGGCACCACTGGGGATGCAGTGCAGTGAGTCCAGAGAGTGCACTGGCACCAATGGGGATGCAGTGCAGTGAGTCCAGAGAGTGCACTGGTACCACTGGGGATGCACTGCAGTGAGTCCAGAGAGTGCACTGGCACCACTGGGGATGCACTGCAGTGAGTCCAGAGAGTGCACTGGCACCACTGGGGATGCACTGCAGTGAGTCCAGAGAGTGCACTGGCACCACTGGGGATGCAGTGCAGTGAGTCCAGAGAGTGCACTGGCACCTTGGGGATGCAGTGCAGTGAGTCCAGAGAGTGCACTGGCACCACTGGGGATGCAGTGCAGTGAGTCCACAGAGTGCACTGGCACCACTGGGGATGCACTGCAGTGAGTCCAGAGAGTGCACTGGCACCACTGGGGATGCAGTGCAGTGAGTCCAGAGAGTGCACTGGCACCACTGGGGATGCAGTGATGTGAGTTAAGAGAGTACACTGGCACCACTGGGGATGCACTGCAGTGAGTCCAGAGAGTGCACTGGCACCACTGGTGATGCAGTGCAATGAGTCCACAGAGCCACTGGCACCACTGGGGATGCACTGCAGTGAGACCAGAGAGTGCACTGGCACCACTGGGGATGCAGTGCAGTGAGTGCAGAGAGTGCACTGGCACCAACTGGAACTGCACTGCTGTGAGTCCTGAGATTGCACTGACACCACTGGGGATGCACTGCAGTGAGTCCAGAGATTTCACAGGCACCAATGGGGATGCAGTACAGTGAGTCCAGAGAGTACACTCGCACTACTGGGGATTCAGTTCAGTGAGTCCAGAGAGTGAACTGGCACCATTGGGGAAGTAGTGCAGTGAGTCCAGGGTGCACTGGCACCACTGGGGATGCACCCCGGCAAGTCCAGAGAGTGCACTGTCACCACTGGGGATGCAGTGCAGTGAGTCCAGAGAGTGCACTGGCACCACTGGTGATGCAGTGCAGTGAGTCCAGAGAGTGCACTGGCACCAATGGGGATGCAGTGCAGTGAGTCCAGAGAGTGCACTGGTACCACTGGGGATGCACTGCAGTGAGTCCAGAGAGTGCACTGGCACCAATAGGATGCAGCGCAGTGAGTCCAGAGAGTGCACTGGCACCACTGGGGATGCAGTGCAGTGTGTCCAGAGAGGGCACTGGCACCACTGGCGATGCACCCCGGCAAGTCCAGAGAGTGCACTGGCACCACTGTGGATGCACTGCAGTGAGTCCAGAGAGTGCACTGGCACCACTGGGGATGCAGTGCAGTGAGTCCAGAGAGTGCACTGGCACCACTGGGGATGCAATGCAGTGAGTCCAGAGAGTTCACTGGCACCACTGGGGATGCACTGCACTGAGTCCAGGGAGTGCACTGGCACCACTGGGGATGCACTGCAGTGAGTCCAGAGAGTGCATTGGCACCACTGGGGATGCACTGCAGTGACTCCAGAGAGTGCACTGGCACCACTGGGGATGCACTGCAGTGAGTCCAGATGTTAGCCTAGCAACCACATAATCACCAAGTGATTATATGAAGGTGCTTTATTCAGCGCTGGAAGCCGGGGCAGGTGCCCAAATCTGGCTTCAAGTCCCGTTACTTCCCAGCCGTTATTTATACATACAATATTGCGTCAGGTATACATATTCTTTACAGGTTGCAACAGCAGCCTCGCTTTTCATTCTAATTAGCTCCCCTCCCCTTTGCACATGCGTGGCGCACTCTGGTGGTCGTCCAGGTGGTCGTCCAGATGAAGTAAGGAGTCTTCCTCTCCGCTAAACTTTTCACCTTTCTTACTCGATGCATGCTCCCTCCGCTTCTTGGTTCTGCTTCAACTCATTTCATTATTTCCAGGCCCTTATCTAAGGTCAGGTTGTACCTGTTCCCTCCCAAGGTTCCCCTTCAATGACTCTTTTGATTGTTCAATGTACTCCCTAAGTATCCAGTATACATAGATTAATTGATAATGTAAGTACATTTGGCAATGCTTAATTATACTGTAGGTCCCATTACCTAAGAGACATTAGTAAAACATCCATTCGATTCTCCCCAACACTAACACAGAGACTGCACTGGCACCACTGGGGATGCACCCCGGCAAGTCCAGAGAGTGCACTGGCACCACTGGGGATGCAGTGCAGTGAGTCCAGAGAGTGCACTGGCACCACTGGGGATGCAGTGCAGTGAGTCCAGAGAGGGCACTGGCACCACTGGCGATGCACTGCAGTGAGTCCAGAGAGTGCACTGGCACCACTGGCGATGCACTGAAGTGAGTCCAGAGAGTGCACTGGCACCACCTGGGATGCAGTGCAGTGAGTCCAGAGAATGCACTGGCACCACTGGGGATGCAGTGCAGTGAGTCCAGAGAGTGCACTGGCACCACTGGAGTTGAAGTGCAGTGAGTCAAGAGAGTGCACTGGAACCACTGGGGATGCAGCGCAGTGGCTCCTGAGAGTGCACTGGCACCACTGGGGATGCAGTGCAGTGAGTCCAGAGAGTGCACTGGCACCACTGGGGATGCAGTGCCGTGAGTCCAGAGAGTGCATTGGCACCACTGGGGATGCACTGCAATGAGTCCAGAGAGTGCACTGGCACCAATGGCAACGCAGAGCAGTGAGTCCAGAGAGTGCCTTGGCACCACAGGGGATGCAGTGCAGTGAGTCCAGAGAGTGCACTAGCACCACTGGGGATGCAGTGCAGTGAGTCCAGAGAGTGCACTGGCACCACTGGGGATGCAGTGCAGTGAGTCCAGAGAGTTCACTGGCACCACTGGGGATGTAGTGCAGTGAGTCAGGAGAGTGCACTGGCACCAATGGGGATGCAGTGCAGTGAGTCCAGAGAGTACAGTGGCACCACTGGGGATGCAGTGCAGTGAGTCCAAAGAGTGCACTGGCACCACAGGGATGCACTGCAGTTAGTCCACAGACTTCACAGCCACCACTGGGGATGCTCTGCAGTGAGTCCAGAGAGTGCCCTGGCACCACTGGGAATGCAGTGAGTCCAGACAGTGCACTGGCACCACTGGGGATGCACTGCAGTGAGTCCAGAGAGTGCACTGTCACCACTGGGGATGCAGTGCAGTGAGTCCAGAGAGTGCACTGGCACCACTGGGGATGCAGTGCAGTGAGTCCAGAGAGGTCACGGGCACCACTGGGGATGCAGTGCAGTGAGTCCAGAGAGTGCACTGGCACCACTGTGGATGCACTGCAGTGAGACCAGAGAGTGCACTGGCACCACTGGGGATGGACTGCAGTGAGTCCAGAGTGTGCACTGGCACCACTGGGGATGCAGTGCAGTGAGTCCAGAGAGTGCACTGGCACCACTGGGGATGCACTGCAGTGAGTCCAGAGAGTGCACTGGCACCACTGGGGATGCACTGCAGAGAGTCCAGAGAGTGCACTGGCACCATTGGGATGCAGTGCAGTGAGTCCAGAGAGTGCACTGGCACCACTGGGGATGCACTGCATTGAGTCCAGAGAGTGCACTGGAACCACTGGGATGCAGTGCAGTGAGTCCACAGAGTGCACTGGCACCACAGGGGATACACTGCAGTGAGTCCAGAGAGTGCACTGGCACCACTGGGGATGCAGTGCCGTGAGTGCAGAGAGTGCACTGGCACCGCTGCGGTTGCACCCCGGTGTTTTCAGAGAGTGCAGTGGCACCACTGGGGATGCAGTGCAGTGAGTCCAGAGAGTGCACTGGCACCACGGGGGATGCAGTGCAGTGAGTCCAGAGAGTGCACTGGCACCACTGGGGATGCAGTGCAGTGAGTCCAGAGAGTTCACTGGCACCACTGGGGATGCAGTGCAGTGAGTCCAGAGAGTGCACTGGCACCTTGGGGATGCAGTTCAGTGAGTCCAGAGAGTGCACTGGCACCACTGGGGATACAGTGCAGTGAGTCCACAGAGTACACTGGCACCACTGGTGATGCAGTGCAGTGAGTCCAGAGAGTGCACTGGCACCACTGGGGATGCAGTGCAGTGAGTCCAGAGAGTGCAGTGGCACCATTGGGGATGCAGTGCAGTGAGTCCAGAGAGTGCACTGGCACCACTGGTGATGAAGTGCAGTGAGTTAAGAGAGTACACTGGCGCCACTGTGGATGCAGTGCAGTGAGTCCAGAGAGTGCACTGGCACCACTGGGGATGCAGTGCAATGAGTCCAGAGAGCCACTGGCACCACTGGGGATGCAGTGCATTTAGTCCAGAGAGTGAACTGGCACCACTGGGGATGCAGTGCATTTAGTCCAGAGAGTGAACTGGCACCACTGGGGATGCAGTGCACTGAGTCCAGAGAGGGCACTGTCAGCAATGGGGATGCAGTGCAGTGAGTCCAGAGAGTGCACTGGCACCACTGGGGATGCAGTGTAGTGAGACCAGAGACTTCACAGGCACCACTGGGGATGCAGTGCAGTGAGTCCAGAGAGTGCACTGGCACCACTGGGGATGCACTGCAGTGAGTCCAGAGAGTGCAGTGGCACCACTGGGGATGCAGTCCACTGAGTCCAGAGAGTACACTGGCACCAGTGGGGATGCAGTGCATTTAGTCCAGAGAGTGCACTGTCAGCACTGGGGATGCAGTGCAGTGAGTCCAGAGAGTGCACTGGCACCAACTGGAGCTGCACTGCTGTGAGTCCTGAGATTGCACTGGCACCACTGGGGATGCCCTGCAGTGAGTCCAGAGACTTCACAGGCACCACTGGGGATGAAGTACAGTGAGTCCAGAGAGTGCACTGGCACCACTGGGGATTCAGTTCAGTTAGTCCAGAGAGTGAACTGGCACCTCTTGTGATGCACCCCGGTGACTCCAGAGAGTGCACTGGCACCACTGGGGATGCACCCCGGCAAGTCCAGAGAGTGCACTGTCACCACTGGGGATGCAGTGCAGTGAGTCCAGAGAGTGCACTGGCACCACTGGGGATGCAGTGCAGTGAGTCCAGAGAGTGCACTGGCACCACTGGGGATGCAGTGCAGTGAGTCCAGAGAGTGCACTGGTACCACTGGGGATGCAGTGCAGTGAGTCCAGAGAGTGCACTGGCACCACTGGGGGTGCAATGCAGTGAGTCCAGAGAGTGCACTGGCACCACTGGGGATGCAGTGCAGTGAGTCCAGAGAGTGCACTGGCACCTTGGGGATGCAGTGCAGTGAGTCCAGAGAGTGCACTGGCACCACAGGGGATGCAGTGCAGTGAGTCCACAGAGTGCACTGGCACCACTGGGGATGCACTGCAGTGAGTCCAGAGAGTGCACTGGCACCACTGGGGATGCAGTGCAGTGAGTCCAGAGAGTGCACTGGCACCACTGGGGTTGCAGTGCAGTGAGTCCAGAGAGTGCACTGGCACCACTGGGGATGCAGTGAAGTGAGTTAAGAGAGTACACTGGCACCACTGTGGATGCACTGCAGTGAGTCCAGAGAGTGCACTGGCACCACTGGTGATGCAGTGCAATGAGTCCACAGAGCCACTGGCACCACTGGGGATGCACTGCAGTGAGACCAGAGAGTGCACTGGCACCACTGGGGATGCAGTGCAGTGAGTCCTGAGAGTGCAATGGCACCACAGGGGATGCACTGCAGTGAGTCCAGAGAGTGCACTGGCACCTCTGGGGATGGACTGCAGTGAGTCCAGAGAGTGCACTGTCAGCACTGGGGATGCAGTGCAGTGAGTGCAGAGAGTGCACTGGCACCAACTGGAACTGCACTGCTGTGAGTCCTGAGATTGCACTGGCACCACTGGGGATGCACTGCAGTGAGTCCAGAGATTTCACAGGCACCAATGGGGATGCAGTACAGTGAGTCCAGAGAGTACACTGGCACTACTGGGGATTCAGTTCAGTGAGTCCAGAGAGTGAACTGGCACCATTGGGGAAGTAGTGCAGTGAGTCCAGGGTGCACTGGCACCACTGGGGATGCACCCCGGCAAGTCCAGAGAGTGCACTGTCACCACTGGGGATGCAGTGCAGTGAGTCCAGAGAGTGCACTGGCACCACTGGCGATGCAGTGCAGTGAGTCCAGAGAGTGCACTGGCACCAATGGGGATGCAGTGCAGTGAGTCCAGAGAGTGCACTGGTACCACTGGGGATGCACTGCAGTGAGTCCAGAGAGTGCACTGGCACAAATAGGATGCAGCGCAGTGAGTCCAGAGAGTGCACTGGCACCTCTGGGGATGCACTGCAGTGAGTCCAGAGAGTGCACTGGCACCACTGGGGATGCAGTGCAGTGAGTCCAGAGAGGGCACTGGCACCACTTGCGATGCACCCCGGCAAGTCCAGAGAGTGCACTGGCACCACTGTGGATGCACTGCAGTGAGTCCAGAGAGTGCACTGGCACCACTGTGGATGCACTGCAGTGAGTCCAGAGAGTGCACTGGCACCACTGGGGATGCAATGCAGTGAGTCCAGAGAGTTCACTGGCACCACTGGGGATGCACTGCACTGAGTCCAGGGAGTGCACTGGCACCACTGGGGATGCACTGCAGTGAGTCCAGAGAGTGCATTGGCACCACTGGGGATGCACTGCAGTGACTCCAGAGAGTGCACTGGCACCACTGGGGATGCACTGCAGTGAGTCCAGATGTTAGCCTAACAACCACATAATCACCAAGTGATTATATGAAGGTGCTTTATTCAGCGCTGGAAGCCGGGGCAGGTGCCCAAATCTGGCTTCAAGTCCCGTTACTTCCCAGCCGTTATTTATACATACAATATTGCGTCAGGTATACATATTCTTTACAGGTTGCAACAGCAGCCTCGCTTTTCATTCTAATTAGCTCCCCTCCCCTTTGCACATGCGTGGCGCACTCTGGTGGTCGTCCAGGTGGTCGTCCAGATGAAGTAAGGAGTCTTCCTCTCCGCTAAACTTTTCACCTTTCTTACTCGACGCATGCTCCCTCCGCTTCTTGGTTCTGCTTCAACTCATTTCATTATTTCCAGGCCCTTATCTAAGGTCAGGTTGTACCTGTTCCCTCCCAAGGTTCCCCTTCAATGACTCTTTTGATTGTTCAATGTACTCCCTAAGTATCCAGTATACATAGATTAATTGATAATGTAAGTACATTTGGCAATGCTTAATTATACTGTAGGTCCCATTACCTAAGAGACATTAGTAAAACATCCATTCGATTCTCCCCAACACTAACACAGAGACTGCACTGGCACCACTGGGGATGCACCCCGGCAAGTCCAGAGAGTGCACTGGCACCACTGGGGATGCAGTGCAGTGAGTCCAGAGACTGCACTGGCACCACTGGGGATGCAGTGCAGTGAGTCCAGAGAGGGCACTGGCACAACTGGCGATGCAATGCAGTGTGTCCAGAGAGTGCACTGGCACCACTGGGGATGCACTGAAGTGAGTCCAGAGAGTGCACTGGCACCACCTGGGATGCAGTGCAGTGAGTCCAGAGAGTGCACTGGCACCACTGGAGTTGAAGTGCAGTGAGTCAAGAGAGTGCACTGGAACCACTGGGGATGCAGGGCAGTGGCTCCTGAGAGTGCACTGGCACCACTGGGGATGCAGTGCAGTGAGTCCAGAGAGTGCACTGGCACCACTGGGGATGCACTGCAATGAGTCCAGAGAGTGCATTGGCACCACTGGGGATGCACTGCAATGAGTCCAGAGAGTGCACTGGCACCAATGGCAACGCAGAGCAGTGAGTCCAGAGAGTGCCTTGGCACCACAGGGGATGCAGAGCACTGAGTACAGAGAGTGCACTAGCACCACTGGGGATGCACTGCAGTGAGTCCAGAGAGTGCACTGGCACCACTGGGGATGCAGTACAGTGAGTCCAGAGAGTTCACTGGCACCACTGGGGATGTAGTGCAGTGAGTCCAGTGAGTGCACTGGCACCACTGGGGATGCAGTGCAGTGAGTCCAGAGAGTACAGTGGCACCACTGGGGATGCAGTGCAGTGAGTCCAAAGAGTGCACTGGCACCACAGGGATGCACTGCAGTGAGTCCACAGACTTCACAGGCACCACTGGGGATGCACTGCAGTGAGTCCATAGAGTGCCCTGGCACCACTGGGAATGCAGTGAGTCCAGACAGTGCACTGGCACCACTGGGGATGCAGTGCAATGAGTCCAGAGAGCCACTGGCACCACTGGGGATGCAGTGCATTTAGTCCAGAGAGTGAACTGGCACCACTGGGGATGCAGTGCATTTAGTCCAGAGAGTGAACTGGCACCACTGGGGATGCAGTGCACTGAGTCCAGAGAGGGCACTGTCAGCAATGGGGATGCAGTGCAGTGAGTCCAGAGAGTGCACTGGCACCACTGGGGATGCAGTGCAGTGAGACCAGAGACTTCACAGGCACCACTGGGGATGCAGTGCAGTGAGTCCAGAGAGTGCACTGGCACCACTGGGGATGCACTGCAGTGAGTCCAGAGAGTGCACTGGCACCACTGGGGATGCACTGCAGTGAGTCCAGAGAGTGCAGTGGCACCACTGGGGATGCAGTCCACTGAGTCCAGAGAGTACACTGGCACCACTGGGGATGCAGTGCATTTAGTCCAGAGAGTGCACTGTCAGCACTGGGGATGCAGTGCAGTGAGTCCAGAGAGTGCACTGGCACCAACTGGAGCTGCACTGCTGTGAGTCCTGAGATTGCACTGGCACCACTGGGGATGCACTGCAGTGAGTCCAGAGACTTCACAGGCACCACTGGGGATGAAGTACAGTGAGTCCAGAGAGTGCACTGGCACCACTGGGGATTCAGTTCAGTGAGTCCAGAGAGTGAACTGGCACCTCTTGTGATGCACCCCGGTGACTCCAGAGAGTGCACTGGCACCACTGGGGATGCACCCCGGCAAGTCCAGAGAGTGCACTGTCACCACTGGGGATGCAGTGCAGTGAGTCCAGAGAGTGCACTGGCACCACTGGGGATGCAGTGCAGTGAGTCCACAGAGTGCACTGGCACCACTGGGGATGCAGTGCAGTGAGTCCAGAGAGTGCACTGGTACCACTGGGGATGCAGTGCAGTGAGTCCAGAGAGTGCACTGGCACCACTGGGGATGCACTGCAGTGAGTCCAGAGAGTGCACTGGCACCACTGGGGATGCAGTGCAGTGAGTCCAGAGAGTGCACTGGCACCTTGGGGATGCAGTGCAGTGAGTCCAGAGAGTGCACTGGCACCACTGGGGATGCAGTGCAGTGAGTCCACAGAGTGCACTGGCACCACTGGGGATGCACTGCAGTGAGTCCAGAGAGTGCACTGGCACCACTGGGGATGCACTTCAGTGAGTCCAGAGAGTGCACTGGCACCACTGGGGTTGCAGTGCAGTGAGTCCAGAGAGTGCACTGGCACCACTGGGGATGCAGTGAAGTGAGTTAAGAGAGTACACTGGCACCACTGTGGATGCACTGCAGTGAGTCCAGAGAGTGCACTGGCACCACTGGTGATGCAGTGCAATGAGTCCACAGAGCCACTGGCACCACTGGGGATGCACTGCAGTGAGACCAGAGAGTGCACTGGCACCACTGGGGATGCAGTGCAGTGAGTCCTGAGAGTGCAATGGCACCACAGGGGATGCACTGCAGTGAGTCCAGAGAGTGCACTGGCACCTCTGGGGATGGACTGCAGTGAGTCCAGAGAGTGCACTGTCAGCACTGGGGATGCAGTGCATTGAATGCAGAGAGTGCACTGGCACCAACTGGAACTGCACTGCTGTGAGTCCTGAGATTGCACTGGCACCACTTGGGATGCACTGCAGTGAGTCCAGAGATTTCACAGGCACCAATGGGGATGCAGTACAGTGAGTCCAGAGAGTACACTGGCACTACTGGGGATTCAGTTCAGTGAGTCCAGAGAGTGAACTGGCACCATTGGGGAAGTAGTGCAGTGAGTCCAGGGTGCACTGGCACCACTGGGGATGCACCCCGGCAAGTCCAGAGAGTGCAATGTCACCACTGGGGATGCAGTGCAGTGAGTCCAGAGAGTGCACTGGCACCACTGGCGATGCAGTGCAGTGAGTCCAGAGAGTGCACTGGCACCAATGGGGATGCAGTGCAGTGAGTCCAGAGAGTGCACTGGTACCACTGGGGATGCACTGCAGTGAGTCCAGAGAGTGCACTGGCACCAATAGGATGCAGCGCAGTGAGTCCAGAGAGTGCACTGGCACCTCTGGGGATGAAGTGCAGTGAGTCCAGAGAGTGCACTGGCAGCACTGGGGATGCAGCGCAGTGAGTCCAGAGAGGGCACTGGCACCACTGGCGATGCACCCCGGCAAGTCCAGAGAGTGCACTGGCACCACTGGGGATGCACTGCAGTGAGTCCAGAGAGTGCACTGGCACCACTGGGGATGCAGTGCAGTGAGTCCAGAGAGTGCACTGGCACCACTGGGGATGCAATGCAGTGAGTCCAGAGAGTTCACTGGCACCACTGGGGATGCACTGCACTGAGTCCAGGGAGTGCACTGGCACCACTGGGGATGCACTGCAGTGAGTCCAGAGAGTGCATTGGCACCACTGGGGATGCACTGCAGTGACTCCAGAGAGTGCACTGGCACCACTGGGGATGCACTGCAGTGAGTCCAGATGTTAGCCTAGCAACCACATAATCACCAAGTGATTATATGAAGGTGCTTTATTCAGCGCTGGAAGCCGGGGCAGGTGCCCAAATCTGGCTTCAAGTCCCGTTACTTCCCAGCCGTTATTTATACATACAATATTGCGTCAGGTATACATATTCTTTACAGGTTGCAACAGCAGCCTCGCTTTTCATTCTAATTAGCTCCCCTCCCCTTTGCACATGCGTGGCGCACTCTGGTGGTCGTCCAGGTGGTCGTCCAGATGAAGTAAGGAGTCTTCCTCTCCGCTAAACTTTTCACCTTTCTTACTCGACGCATGCTCCCTCCGCTTCTTGGTTCTGCTTCAACTCATTTCATTATTTCCAGGCCCTTATCTAAGGTCAGGTTGTACCTGTTCCCTCCCAAGGTTCCCCTTCAATGACTCTTTTGATTGTTCAATGTACTCCCTAAGTATCCAGTATACATAGATTAATTGATAATGTAAGTACATTTGGCAATGCTTAATTATACTGTAGGTCCCATTACCTAAGAGACATTAGTAAAACATCCATTCGATTCTCCCCAACACTAACACAGAGACTGCACTGGCACCACTGGGGATGCACCCCGGCAAGTCCAGAGAGTGCACTGGCACCACTGGGGATGCAGTGCAGTGAGTCCAGAGACTGCACTGGCACCACTGGGGATGCAGTGCAGTGAGTCCAGAGAGGGCACTGGCACCACTGGCGATGCACTGCAGTGAGTCCAGAGAGTGCACTGGCACCACTGGGGATGCACTGAAGTGAGTCCAGAGAGTGCACTGGCACCACCTGGGATGCAGTGCAGTGAGTCCAGAGAGTGCACTGGCACCACTGGAGTTGAAGTGCAGTGAGTCAAGAGAGTGCACTGGAACCACTGGGGATGCAGCGCAGTGGCTCCTGAGAGTGCACTGGCACCACTGGGGATGCAGTGCAGTGAGTCCAGAGAGTGCACTGGCACCACTGGGGATGCAGTGCCGTGAGTCCAGAGAGTGCATTGGCACCACTGGGGATGCACTGCAATGAGTCCAGAGAGTGCACTGGCACCAATGGCAACGCAGAGCAGTGAGTCCAGAGAGTGCCTTGGCACCACAGGGGATGCAGTGCAGTGAGTCCAGAGAGTGCACTAGCACCACTGGGGATGCAGTGCAGTGAGTCCAGAGAGTTCACTGGCACCACTGGGGATGCAGTACAGTGAGTCCAGAGAGTTCACTGGCACCACTGGGGATGTAGTGCAGTGAGTCCAGGGAGTGCACTGGCACCACTGGGGATGCAGTGCAGTGAGTCCAGAGTGTACAGTGGCACCACTGGGGATGCAGTGCAGTGAGTCCAAAGAGTGCACTGGCACCACAGGGATGCACTGCAGTGAGTCCACAGACTTCACAGGCACCACTGGGGATGCACTGCAGTGAGTCCATAGAGTGCCCTGGCACCACTGGGAATGCAGTGAGTCCAGACAGTGCACTGGCACCACTGGGGATGCACTGCAGTGAGTCCAGAGAGTGCACTGGCACCACTGGGGATGCACCCCGGCAAGTCCAGAGAGTGCACTGGCACCACTGGGGATGCACCCCGGCAAGTCCAGAGAGTGCACTGGCACCACTGGGGATGCACTGCACTGAGTCCAGAGAGTGCACTGTCACCACTGGGGATGCACTGCACTGAGTCCAGGGAGTGCACTGGCACCACTGGGGATGCACTGCAGTGAGTCCAGAGAGTGCACTGGCACCACTGGGGATGCAGTGCAGTGACTCCAGAGAGTGCACTGGCACCACTGGGGATGCAGTGCAGTGAGTCCAAAGAGTGCACTGGCACCACAGGGATGCAGTGCAGTGAGTCCAGAGAGTGCACTGGCACCACTGGTGATGCAGTGCAGTGAGTCCAGAGAGTGCACTGGCACCACTGGAGTTGCAGTGCAGTGAGTCCAGAGAGTGCACTGGAACCACTGGGGATGCAGCGCAGTGACTCCTGAGAGTGCACTGGCACCACTGGGGTTGCAGTGCAGTGAGTCCAGAGAGTGCACTGGCACCACTGGGGATGCAGTGCCGTGAGTCCACAGACTTCACAGGCACCACTGGGGATGCACTGCAGTGAGTCCAGAGAGTGCCCTGGCACCACTGGGAATGCAGTGAGTCCAGACAGTGCACTGGCACCACTGGGGATGCACTGCAGTGAGTCCAGACAGTGCACTGGCACCACTGGGGATGCACTGCAGTGAGTCCAGAGAGTGCACTGGCACCACTGGGGATGCACCCCGGCAAGTCCAGAGAGTGCACTGGCACCACTGGGGATGCAGTGCAGTGAGTCCAGAGAGTGCACTGGCACCACTGGGGATGCACTGCACTGAGTCCAGGGAGTGCACTGGCACCACTGGGGATGCACTGCACTGAGTCCAGGGAGTGCACTGGCACCACTGGGGATGCAGTGCAGTGACTCCAGAGAGTACACTGGCACCACTGGGGATGCACTGCAGTGAGTCCAGATGTTAGCCTAGCAACCACATAATCACCAAGTGATTATATGAAGGTGCTTTATTCAGCGCTGGAAGCCGGGGCAGGTGCCCAAATCTGGCTTCAAGTCCCGTTACTTCCCAGCCGTTATTTATACATACAATATTGCGTCAGGTATACATATTCATTACAGGTTGCAACAGCAGCCTCGCTTTTCATTCTAATTAGCTCCCCTCCC
This sequence comes from Anser brachyrhynchus, assembly GCF_964034855.1. Lineage (NCBI taxonomy): Eukaryota > Metazoa > Chordata > Aves > Anseriformes > Anatidae > Anser > Anser brachyrhynchus. The sequence continues at coordinate 724,036 of NW_027663732.1, forward strand.
CTTTGCACATGCGTGGCGCACTCTGGTGGTCGTCCAGGTGGTCATCCAGATGAAGTAAGGAGTCTTCCTCTCCGCTAAACCTTTCACCTTTCTTACTCGACGCATGCTCCCTCCGCTTCTTGGTTCTGCTTCAACTCATTTCATTATTTCCAGGCCCTTATCTAAGGTCAGGTTGTACCTGTTCCCTCCCAAGGTTCCCCTTCAATGATTCTTTTGATTGTTCAATGTACTCCCTAAGTATCCAGTATACATAGATTAATTGATAATGTAAGTACATTTGGCAATGCTTAATTATACTGTAGGTCCCATTACCTAAGAGACATTAGTAAAACATCCATTCGATTCTCCCCAACATTAACACAGAGACTGCACTGGCACCACTGGGGATGCAGTGCAGTGAGTCCAGAGAGGGCACTGGCACCACTGGGGATGCAGTGCAGTGAGTCCAGAGACTGCACTGGCACCACTGGGGATGCAGTGCAGTGAGTCCAGAGAGTGCACTGGCACCACCTGGGATGCAGTGCAGTGAGTCCAGAGAGTGCACTGGCACCACTGGTGATGCAGTGCAGTGACTCCAGAGAGTGCACTGGCACCACTGGAGTTGCAGTGCAGTGAGTCCAGAGAGTGCACTGGAACCACTGGGGATGCAGCGCAGTGACTCCTGAGAGTGCACTGGCACCACTGGGGATGCAGTGCAGTGAGTCCAGAGAGTGCACTGGCACCACTGGGGATGCAGTGCCGTGAGTCCAGAGAGTGCATTGGCACCACTGGGGATGCACTGCAGTGAGTGCAGAGAGTGCACTGGCACCAATGGCAACGCAGAGCAGTGAGTCCAGAGAGTGCCTTGGCACCACAGGGGATGCAGTGCAGTGAGTCCAGAGAGTGCACTAGCACCACTGGGGATGCACTGCAGTGAGTCCAGAGAGTGCACTGGCACCACTGGGAATGCAGTGCAGTGAGTCCAGAGAGTTCACTGGCACCACTGGGGATGTAGTGCAGTGAGTCCAGAGAGTGCACTGGCACCAATGGGGATGCAGTGCAGTGAGTCCAGAGAGTACAGTGGCACCACTGGAGATGCAGTGTAGTGAGTCCAAAGAGTGCACTGGCACCACAGGGATGCAGTGCAGTGAGTCCAGAGAGTGCACTGGCACCACTGGTGATGCAGTGCAGTGAGTCCAGAGAGTGCACTGGCACCACTGGAGTTGCAGTGCAGTGAGTCCAGAGAGTGCACTGGAACCACTGGGGATGCAGCGCAGTGACTCCTGAGAGTGCACTGGCACTACTGGGGATGCAGTGCAGTGAGTCCAGAGAGTGCACTGGCACCACTGGGGATGCAGTGCCGTGAGTCCACAGACTTCACAGGCACCACTGGGGATGCACTGCAGTGAGTCCAGAGAGTGCCCTGGCACCACTGGGAATGCAGTGAGTCCAGACAGTGCACTGGCACCACTGGGGATGCAGTGCAGTGAGTCCGGAGCGTGCACTGGCACCACTGGGGATGCACTGCAGTGAGTCCGGAGAGTGCCCTGGCACCAATGGTGATGCAGTGCAGTGAGTCCAGAGCGTGCACTGGCACCACTGGGATGCAGTGCACTGAGTCCACAGAGTGCACTGGCACCACAGGGGATACACTGCCGTGAGTGCAGAGAGTGCACTGGCACCGCTGCGGTTGCACCCCGGTGTTTTCAGAGAGTGCAGTGGCACCACTGGGGATGCAGTGCACTGAGTCCAGAGAGGGCACAGTCAGCAATGGGGTTGCAGTGCAGTGAGTCCAGAGAGTGCACTGGCACCACTGGGGATGCAGTGCAGTGAGTCCAGAGACTTCACAGGCACCACTGGGGTTGCAGTGCAGTGAGTCCAGAGAGTGCACTGACACCACTGGGGATGCAGTGCAGTGAGTCCAGAGAGTGCACTGGCACCACTGGGGATGCAGTGCAGTGAGTCCAGAGAGTGCACTGGCACCACTGGGGATGCACTGCCGTGAGTCCAGAGATTGCACTGGCACCACTGGGGATGCAGTGCAGTGAGTCCAGAGAGTGCACTGGCACCACTGGGGATGCAGTGCAGTGAGTCCAAAGAGTGCACTGGCACCACTGGGGATGCAATGCAGTGAGTAAAGAGAGTGCACTGGCACCACTGGGGATGCAGTGCAGTGAGTCCAGAGAGTGCACTGGCACCACTGGGGATGGACTGCAGTGAGTCCAGAGAGTGCACTGGCACCACTGGGGATGCAGTGCAGTGAGTCCAGAGAGTGCACTGGCACCAGTGGGGATGCACATCAGTGAGTAAAGAAAATGCACTGGCACCTTTGGGTTTGCACTGCAGTGAGTCCAGAGAGTGCACTGGCACCACTGGGGATGCAGTGCAGTGAGTCCAGAGAGTGCACTGGCACCACTGGGGGTGCAGTGCAGTGAGTCCAGAGAGTGCACTGGCACCACTGGGGATGCAGTGCAGTGAGTCCAGAGACTTCACAGGCACCACTGGGGATGCAGTGCAGTGAGTCCAGAGAGTGCACTGACACCACTGGGGATGCAGTGCAGTGAGTCCAGAGAGTGCACTGGCACCACTGGGGATGCAGTGCAGTGAGTCCAGAGAGTGCACTGGCACCACTGGGGATGCACTGCCGTGAGTCCAGAGATTGCACTGGCACCACTGGGGATGCAGTGCAGTGAGTCCAGAGAGTGGACTGGCACCACTGGGATGCAGTGCACTGAGTCCACAGAGTGCACTGGCACCACAGGGCATACACTGCAGTGAGTCCAGAGAGTGCACTGGCACCACTGGGGATGCACTGCCGTGAGTGCAGAGAGTGCACTGGCACCGCTGCGGTTGCACCCCGGTGTTTTCAGAGAGTGCAGTGGCACCACTGGGGATGCAGTGCACTGAGTCCAGAGAGGGCACAGTCAGCAATGGGGTTGCAGTGCAGTGAGTCCAGAGAGTGCACTGGCACCACTGGGGATGCAGTGCAGTGAGTCCAGAGACTTCACAGGCACCACTGGGGATGCAGTGCAGTGAGTCCAGAGAGTGCACTGGCACCACTGGGGATGCAGTGCAGTGAGTCCTGAGAGTGCAATGGCACCACAGGGGATGCACTGCAGTGAGTCCAGAGAGTGCACTGGCACCACTGGGGATGCAGTGCAGTGAGTCCAGAGAGTGCACTGGCACCACTGGGGATGCACTGCAGTGAGTCCAGAGAGTGCACTGGCACCAACTGGAGCTGCACTGCAGTGAGTCCTGAGATTGCACTGGCACCACTGGGATGCACTGCAGTGAGTCCAGAGACTTCACAGGCACCACTGGGGATGCAGTACAGTGAGTCCAGAGAGTGCACTGGCACCACTGGGGATTCAGTTCCTTGAGTCCAGAGAGTGAACTGGCACCACTGGGGATGTAGAGCAGTGAGTCCAGAGAGTGCACTGGCACCTCTGGGGATGCACCCCGGTGACTCCAGAGAGTGCACTGGCACCAATGGAGATGCACCCCGGCAAGTCCAGAGAGTGCACTGTCACCACTGGGGATGCAGTGCAGTGAGTCCAGAGAGTGCACTGGCACCACTGGGGATGCAGTGGAGTGAGTCCAGAGAGTGCACTGGCACCAGTGGGGATGCAGTGCAGTGAGTCCAGAAAGTGCACTGGTACCACTGGGGATGCACTGCAGTGAGTCCAGAGAGTGCACTGGCACCACTGGGGATGCACTGCAGTGAGACCAGAGGTTGCAGTGGCACCACTGGGGATGCAGTGCAGTGAGTCCAGAGAGTGCACTGGTACGATTGGGGATGCACTGCAGTGAGTGCAGAGAGTGCACTGGCACCACTGGGGATGCAGTGCAGTGAGTCCAGAGAGTGCACTGGCACCACTGCGGATGCAATGTAGTGAGTCCAGAGAGTGCACTGGCACCACTGGGGATGCACTGCAGTGAGTCCAGGGAGTGCACTGGCACCACTGGGGATGCACTGCAGTGAGTCCAGAGAGTGCACTGGCACCACTGGGGATGCACTGCAGTGACTCCAGAGAGTGCACTGGCACCACTGGGGATGCACTGCAGTGAGTCCAGATGTTAGCCTAGCAACCACATAATCACCAAGTGATTATATGAAGGTGCTTTATTCAGCGCTGGAAGCCGGGGCAGGTGCCCAAATCTGGCTTCAAGTCCCGTTACTTCCCAGCCGTTATTTATACATACAATATTGCGTCAGGTATACATATTCATTACAGGTTGCAACAGCAGCCTCGCTTTTCATTCTAATTAGCTCCCCTCCCCTTTGCACATGCGTGGCGCACTCTGGTGGTCGTCCAGGTGGTCATCCAGATGAAGTAAGGAGTCTTCCTCTCCGCTAAACCTTTCACCTTTCTTACTCGACGCATGCTCCCTCCGCTTCTTGGTTCTGCTTCAACTCATTTCATTATTTCCAGGCCCTTATCTAAGGTCAGGTTGTACCTGTTCCCTCCCAAGGTTCCCCTTCAATGACTCTTTTGATTGTTCAATGTACTCCCTAAGTATCCAGTATACATAGATTAATTGATAATGTAAGTACATTTGGCAATGCTTAATTATACTGTAGGTCCCATTACCTAAGAGACATTAGTAAAACATCCATTCGATTCTCCCCAACACTAACACAGAGACTGCACTGGCACCACTGGGGATGCAGTGCAGTGAGTCCAGAGAGGGCACTGGCACCACTGGCGATGCACTGCAGTGAGCCAAAGAGTGCACTGGCACCACTGGCGATGCACTGCAGTGAGTCCAGAGAGTGCACTGGCACCACCTGGGATGCAGTGCAGTGAGTCCAGAGAATGCACTGGCACCACTGGGGATGCAATGCAGTGAGTCCAGAGAGTGCACTGGCACCAATGGCAACGCAGAGCAGTGAGTCCAGAGAGTGCACTGGCACTAATGGCAACGCAGAGCAGTGAGTCCAGAGAGTGCCTTGGCACCACAGGGGATGCAGTGCAGTGAGTCCAGAGAGTGCACTGGCACCACTGGGGATGCACTGCAGTGAGTCCAGAGAGTGCACTGGCACCACTGGGGATGCAGTGCAGTGAGTCCAGAGAGTGCATTGGCACCACTGGGGATGCACTGCAATGAGTCCAGAGAGTGCACTGGCACCAATGGCAACGCAGAGCAGTGAGTCCAGAGAGTGCCTTGGCACCACAGGGGATGCAGTGCAGTGAGTCCAGAGAGTGCACTAGCACCACTGGGGATGCACTGCAGTGAGTCCAGAGACTGCACTGGCACCACTGGGAATGCAGTGCAGTGAGTCCAGAGAGTTCACTGGCACCACTGGGGATGTAGTGCAGTGAGTCCAGAGAGTGCACTGGCACCAATGGGGATGCAGTGCAGTGAGTCCAGAGAGTACAGTGGCACCACTGGAGATGCAGTGCAGTGAGTCCAAAGAGTGCACTGGCACCACAGGGATGCAGTGCAGTGAGTCCAGAGAGTGCACTGGCACCACTGGTGATGCAGTGCAGTGACTCCAGAGAGTGCACTGGCACCACTGGAGTTGCAGTGCAGTGAGTCCAGAGAGTGCACTGGAACCACTGGGGATGCAGCGCAGTGACTCCTGAGAGTGCACTGGCACTACTGGGGATGCAGTGCAGTGAGTCCAGAGAGTGCACTGGTACCACTGGGGATGCAGTGCCGTGAGTCCACAGACTTCACAGGCACCACTGGGGATGCACTGCAGTGAGTCCAGAGAGTGCCCTGGCACCACTGGGAATGCAGTGAGTCCAGACAGTGCACTGGCACCACTGGGGATGCACTGCAGTGAGTCCAGAGAGTGCCCTGGCACCACTGGGAATGCAGTGAGTCCAGACAGTGCACTGGCACCAGTGGGGATGCAGTGCAGTGAGTCCAGAGAGTGCACTGGCACCACTGGGGGTGCAGTGCAGTGAGTCCAGAGAGTGCACTGGCACCACTGGGGATGCAGTGCAGTGAGTCCAGAGAGTGCACTTGCACCACTGGGGATGCAGTGCAGTGAGTCCAGAGAGTGCACTGGCACCACTGGGGATGCAGTGCAGTGAGTCCAGAGAGTGCACTGGCACCACTGGGGATGCACTGCAGTGAGTCCGGAGAGTGCCCTGGCACCAATGGTGATGCAGTGCAGTGAGTCCAGAGAGTGCACTGGCACCACTGGGATGTAGTGCACTGAGTCCACAGAGTGCACTGGCACCACAGGGGATACACTGCAGTGAGTCCAGAGAGTGCACTGGCACCACTGGGGATGCACTGCCGTGAGTGCAGAGAGTGCACTGGCACCGCTGCGGTTGCACCCCGGTGTTTTCAGAGAGTGCAGTGGCACCACTGGGGATGCAGTGCACTGAGTCCATAGAGGGCACAGTCAGCAATGGGGTTGCAGTGCAGTGAGTCCAGAGAGTGCACTGGCACCACTGGGGATGCAGTGCAGTGAGTCCAGAGACTTCACAGGCACCACTGGGGATGCAGTGCAGTGAGTCCAGAGAGTGCACTGACACCACTGGGGATGCAGTGCAGTGAGTCCAGAGAGTGCACTGGCACCACTGGGGATGCAGTGCAGTGAGTCCAGAGAGTGCACTGGCACCACTGGGGATGCACTGCCGTGAGTCCAGAGATTGCACTGGCACCACTGGGGATGCAGTGCAGTGAGTCCAGAGAGTGCACTGGCACCACTGGGGATGCACTGCAGTGAGTCCAAAGAGTGCACTGGCACCACTGGGGATGCAGTGCAGTGAGTAAAGAGAGTGTACTGGCACCACTGGGGATGCAGTGCAGTGAGTCCAGAGAGTGCACTGGCACCACTGGGGATGGACTGCAGTGAGTCCAGAGAGTGCACTGGCACCACTGGGGATGCAGTGCAGTGAGTCCAGAGAGTGCACTGGCACCAGTGGGGATGCACATCAGTGAGTAAAGAAAATGCACTGGCACCTTTGGGTTTGCACTGCAGTGAGTCCAGAGAGTGCACTGGCACCACTGGGGATGCAGTGCAGTGAGTCCAGAGAGTGCACTGGCACCACTGGGGATGCAGTGCAGTGAGTCCAGAGAGTGCACTGGCACCACTGGGGGTGCAGTGCAGTGAGTCCAGAGAGTGCACTGGCACCACTGGGGATGCAGTGCAGTGAGTCCAGAGAGTGCACTGTCAGCACTGGGGATGCAGTGCAGTGAGTCCAGAGAGTGCAGTGGCACCACTGGGGATGCAGTGCAGTGAGTCCAGAGAGTGCACTGGCACCACTGGGGATGCACTGCAGTGAGTCCGGAGAGTGCCCTGGCACCAATGGTGATGCAGTGCAGTGAGTCCAGAGAGTGCACTGGCACCACTGGGATGCAGTGCACTGAGTCCACAGAGTGCACTGGCACCACAGGGGATACACTGCAGTGAGTCCAGAGAGTGCACTGGCACCACTGGGGATGCACTGCCGTGAGTGCAGAGAGTGCACTGGCACCGCTGCGGTAGCACCCCGGTGTTTTCAGAGAGTGCAGTGGCACCACTGGGGATGCAGTGCACTGAGTCCAGAGAGGGCACAGTCAGCAATGGGGTTGCAGTGCAGTGAGTCCAGAGAGTGCACTGGCACCACTGGGGATGCAGTGCAGTGAGTCCAGAGACTTCACAGGCACCACTGGGGATGCAGTGCAGTGAGTCCAGAGAGTGCACTGGCACCACTGGGGATGCAGTGCAGTGAGTCCTGAGAGTGCAATGGCACCACAGGGGATGCACTGCAGTGAGTCCAGAGAGTGCACTGGCACCACTGGGGATGCAGTGCAGTGAGTCCAGAGAGTGCACTGGCACCACTGGTGATGCACTGCAGTGAGTCCAGAGAGTGCACTGGCACCAACTGGAGCTGCACTGCTGTGAGTCCTGAGATTGCACTGGCACCACTGGGATGCACTGCAGTGAGTCCAGAGACTTCACAGGCACCACTGGGGATGCAGTACAGTGAGTCCAGAGAGTGCACTGGCAACACTGGGGATTCAGTTCCTTGAGTCCAGAGAGTGAACTGGCACCACTGGGGATGTAGAGCAGTGAGTCCAGAGAGTGCACTGGCACCTCTGGGGATGCACCCCGGTGACTCCAGAGAGTGCACTGGCACCAATGGAGATGCACCCCGGCAAGTCCAGAGAGTGCACTGTCACCACTGGGGATGCAGTGCAGTGAGTCCAGAGAGTGCACTGGCACCACTGGGGATGCAGTGCAGTGAGTCCAGAGAGTGCACTGGCACCAGTGGGGATGCAGTGCAGTGAGTCCAGAGAGTGCACTGGTACCACTGGGGATGCACTGCAGTGAGTCCAGAGAGTGCACTGGCACCACTGGGGATGCACTGCAGTGAGACCAGAGGTTGCAGTGGCACCACTGGGGATGCAGTGCAGTGAGTCCAGAGAGTGCACTGGTACCACTGGGGATGCACTGCAGTGAGTGCAGAGAGTGCACTGGCACCACTGGGGATGCAGTGCAGTGAGTCCAGAGAGTGCACTGGCACCACTGCGGATGCAATGTAGTGAGTCCAGAGAGTGCACTGGTACCACTGGGGATGCACTGCACTGAGTCCAGGGAGTGCACTGGCACCACTGGGGATGCACTGCAGTGAGTCCAGAGAGTGCACTGGCACCACTGGGGATGCAGTGCAGTGAGTCCAGAGAGTGCACTGGCACCACTGGAGATGCACTGCAGTGAGTCCAGATGTTAGCCTAGCAACCACATAATCACCAAGTGATTATATGAAGGTGCTTTATTCAGCGCTGGAAGCCGGGGCAGGTGCCCAAATCTGGCTTCAAGTCCCGTTACTTCCCAGCCGTTATTTATACATACAATATTGCGTCAGGTATACATATTCATTACAGGTTGCAACAGCAGCCTCGCTTTTCATTCTAATTAGCTCCCCTCCCCTTTGCACATGCGTGGCGCACTCTGGTGGTCGTCCAGGTGGTCATCCAGATGAAGTAAGGAGTCTTCCTCTCCGCTAAACCTTTCACCTTTCTTACTCGACGCATGCTCCCTCCGCTTCTTGGTTCTGCTTCAACTCATTTCATTATTTCCAGGCCCTTATCTAAGGTCAGGTTGTACCTGTTCCCTCCCAAGGTTCCCCTTCAATGACTCTTTTGATTGTTCAATGTACTCCCTAAGTATCCAGTATACATAGATTAATTGATAATGTAAGTACATTTGGCAATGCTTAATTATACTGTAGGTCCCATTACCTAAGAGACATTAGTAAAACATCCATTCGATTCTCCCCAACACTAACACAGAGACTGCACTGGCACCACTGGGGATGCAGTGCAGTGAGTCCAGAGAGGGCACTGGCACCACTGGCGATGCACTGCCGTGCTTCCAGAGAGTGCACTGGCACCACTGGCGATGCACTGCAGTGAGTCCAGAGAGTGCACTGGCACCACCTGGGATGCAGTGCAGTGAGTCCAGAGAATGCACTGGCACCACTGGGGATTCAATGCAGTGAGTCCAGAGAGTGCACTGGCACCAATGGCAACGCAGAGCAGTGAGTCCAGAGAGTGCACTGGCACCAATTGCAACGCAGAGCAGTGAGTCCAGAGAGTGCCTTGGCACCACAGGGGATGCAGTGCAGTGAGTCCAGAGAGTGCACTGGCACCACTGGGGATGCACTGCAGTGAGTCCAGAGAGTGCACTGGCACCACTGGGGATGCAGTGCAGTGAGTCCAGAGAGTTCACTGGCACCACTGGGGATGTAGTGCAGTGAGTCCAGAGAGTGCACTGGCACCAATGGGGATGCAGTGCAGTGAGTCCAGAGAGTACAGTGGCACCACTGGGGATGCAGTGCAGTGAGTCCAAAGAGTGCACTGGCACCACTGGGAATGCAGTGCAGTGAGTCCAGAGAGTGCACTGGCACCACTGGGGATGCAGTGCAGTGAGTCCAGAGAGTGCACTGGCACCACTGGAGTTGCAGTGCAGTGAGTCCAGAGAGTGCACTGGCACCACTGGGGATGCAGCGCAGTGACTCCTGAGAGTGCACTGGCACCACTGGGGATGCAGTGCAGTGAGTCCAGAGAGTGCACTGGCACCACTGGGGATGCAGTGCCGTGAGTCCACAGACTTCACAGGCACCACTGGGGATGCACTGCAGTGAGTCCAGAGAGTGCAATGGCACCACTGGGGATGCATCCCGGCAAGTCCAGAGAGTGCACTGGCACCACTGGGGATGCAGTGCAGTGAGTCCAGAGAGTGCACTGGCACCACTGGGGATGCAGTGCAGTGAGTCCAGAGAGTGCACTGGCACCACTGGGGATGCACTGCCGTGAGTCCAGAGATTGCACTGGCACCACTGGGGATGCAGTGCAGTGAGTCCAGAGAGTGCACTGGCACCACTGGGGATGCAGTGCAGTGAGTCCAAAGAGTGCACTGGCACCACTGGGGATGCAGTGCAGTGAGTAAAGAGAGTGCACTGGCACCACTGGGGATGCATTGCAGTGAGTCCAGAGAGTGCACTGGCACCACTGGGGATGGACTGCAGTCAGTCCAGAGAGTGCACTGGCACCACTGGGGATGCAGTGCAGTGAGTCCAGAGAGTGCACTGGCACCAGTGGGTATGCACTGCAGTGAGTAAAGAGAATGCACTGGCACCTTTGGGTTTGCACTGCAGTGAGTCCAGAGAGTGCACTGGCACCACTGGGGATGCAGTGCAGTGAGTCCAGAGAGTGCACTGGCACCACTGGGGATGCACTGCAGTGAGTCCAGAGAGTGCACTGGCACCACTGGGGGTGCAGTGCAGTGAGTCCAGAGAGTGCACTGGCACCACTGGGGATGCAGTGCAGTGAGTCCAGAGAGTGCACTGGCACCACTGGGGATGCAGTGCAGTGAGTCCAGAGAGTGCACTGGCTCCACTGGGGATGCAGTGCAGTGAGTCCAGAGAGTGCACTGGCACCACTGGGGATGCACTGCAGTGAGTCCGGAGAGTGCCCTGGCACCAATGGTGATGCAGTGCAGTGAGTCCAGAGAGTGCACTGGCACCACTGGGATGCAGTGCACTGAGTCCACAGAGTGCACTGGCACCACTGGGGATGCACTGCCGTGAGTGCAGAGAGTGCACTGGCACCGCTGCGGTTGCACCCCGGTGTTTTCAGAGAGTGCAGTGGCACCACTGGGGATGCAGTGCACTGAGTCCAGAGAGGGCACTGTCAGCAATGGGGTTGCAGTGCAGTGAGTCCAGAGAGTGCACTGGCACCACTGGGGATGCAGTGCAGTGAGTCCAGAGACTTCACAGGCACCACTGGGGATGCAGTGCAGTGAGTCCAGAGAGTGCACTGGCACCACTGGGGATGCAGTGCAGTGAGTCCTGAGAGTGCAATGGCACCACTGGGGATGCAATGCAGTGAGTCCAGAGAGTGCACTGGCACCCCTGGGGATGCAGTGCAGTGAGTCCAGAGAGTGCACTGGCACCACTGGGGATGCACTGCAGTGAGTCCAGAGAGTGCACTGGCACCAACTGGAGCTGCACTGCTGTGAGTCCTGAGATTGCACTGGCACCACTGGGATGCACTGCAGTGAGTCCAGAGACTTCACAGGCACCACTGGGGATGCAGTACAGTGAGTCCAGAGAGTGCACTGGCACCACTGGGGATGCACCCCGGTGACTCCAGAGAGTGCACTGGCACCAATGGAGATGCACCCCGGCAAGTCCAGAGAGTGCACTGTCACCACTGGGGATGCAGTGCAGTGAGTCCAGAGTGTGCACTGGCACCACTGGGGATGCAGTGCAGTGAGTCCAGAGAGTGCACTGGCACCACTGGGGATGCAGTGCAGTGAGTCCAGAGAGTGCACTGGTACCACTGGGGATGCACTGCAGTGAGTCCAGAGAGTGGACTGGCACCACTGGGGATGCACTGCAGTGAGACCAGAGGTTGCAGTGGCACCACTGGGGATGCAGTGCAGTGAGTCCAGAGAGTGCACTGGCACGACTGGGATGCAGTGCAGTGAGTCCAGAGAGTGCACTGGCACCACTGGGGATGCAGTGAAGTGAGTCCGGAGAGTGCCCTGGCACCAATGGTGATGCAGTGCAGTGAGTCCAGAGAGTGCACTGGCACCTTGGGGATGCAGTGCACTGAGTCCACAGAGTGCACTGGCACCACTGGGGATGCACTGCCGTGAGTGCAGAGAGTGCACTGGCACCGCTGCGGTTGCACCCCGGTGTTTTCAGAGAGTGCAGTGGCACCACTGGGGATGCAGTGCACTGAGTCCAGAGAGGGCACTGTCAGCAATGGGGTTGCAGTGCAGTGAGTCCAGAGAGTGCACTGGCACCACTGGGGATGCAGTGCAGTGAGTCCAGAGACTTCACAGGCACCACTGGGGATGCAGTGCAGTGAGTCCAGAGCGTGCACTGGCACCACAGGGGATGCAGTGCAGTGAGTCCTGAGAGTGCAATGGCACCACTGGGGATGCAATGCAGTGAGTCCAGAGAGTGCACTGGCACCACTGGGGATGCAGTGCAGTGAGTCCAGAGAGTGCACTGGCACCACTGGGGATGCACTGCAGTGAGTCCAGAGAGTGCACTGGCACCAACTGGAGCTGCACTTCTGTGAGTCCTGAGATTGCACTGGCACCACTGGGATGCACTGCAGTGAGTCCAGAGACTTCACAGGCACCACTGGGGATGCAGTACAGTGAGTCCAGAGAGTGCACTGGCACCACTGGGGATGCACCCCGGTGACTCCAGAGAGTGCACTGGCACCAATGGAGATGCACCCCGGCAAGTCCAGAGAGTGCACTGTCACCACTGGGGATGCAGTGCAGTGAGTCCAGAGTGTGCACTGGCACCACTGGGGATGCAGTGCAGTGAGTCCAGAGAGTGCACTGGCACCACTGGGGATGCAGTGCAGTGAGTCCAGAGAGTGCACTGGTACCACTGGGGATGCACTGCAGTGAGTCCAGAGAGTGCACTGGCACCACTGGGGATGCACTGCAGTGAGACCAGAGGTTGCAGTGGCACCACTGGGGATGCAGTGCAGTGAGTCCAGAGAGTGCACTGGTACGATTGGGGATGCACTGCAGTGAGTCCAGAGAGTGCACTGGCACCACTGGGGATGCACTGCAGTGAGTCCAGAGAGTGCACTGGCACCACTGCGGATGCAATGCAGTGAGTCCAGAGAGTGCACTGGCACCACTGGGGATGCACCCCGGCAAGTCCAGAGAGTGCACTGGCACCACTGGGGATGCAGCGCACTGAGTCCAGAGAGTGCACAGGCACCACTGGGGATGTACTGCAGTGAGTCCAGAGAGTGCACTGGCACCACTGGGGATCCACCCCGGTGAGTCCAGAGAGTGCACTGGCACCACTGGGGATGCACTGCAGTGAATCCAGGGAGTGCACTGGCACCACTGGGGATGCACTGCAGTGAGTCCAGAGAGTGCACTGGCACCACTGGGGATGCACTGCAGTGACTCTAGAGAGTGCACTGGCACCACTGGGGATGCACTGCAGTGAGTCCAGATGTTAGCCTAGCAACCACATAATCACCAAGTGATTATATGAAGGTGCTTTATTCAGCGCTGGAAGCCGGGGCAGGTGCCCAAATCTGGCTTCAAGTCCCGTTACTTCCCAGCCGTTATTTATACATACAATATTGCGTCAGGTATACATATTCATTACAGGTTGCAACAGCAGCCTCGCTTTTCATTCTAATTAGCTCCCCTCCCCTTTGCACATGCGTGGCGCACTCTGGTGGTCGTCCAGATGAAGTAAGGAGTCTTCCTCTCCGCTAAACTTTTCACCTTTCTTACTCGACGCGTGCTCCCTCCGTTTCTTGGTTCTGCTTCAACTCATTTCATCATTTCCAGGCCCTTATCCAAGGTCAGGTTGTACCTGTTCCCTCCCAAGGTTCCCCTTCAATGATTCTTTTGATTGTTCAATGTACTCCCTAAGTATCCAGTATACATAGATTAATTGATAATGTAAGTACATTTGGCAATGCTTAATTATACTGTAGGTCCCATTACCTAAGAGACATTAGTAAAATATCCATTCGATTCACCCCAACACTAACACAGAGACTGCACTGGCACCACTGGGGATGCACCCCGGCAAGTCCAGAGAGTGCACTGGCACCTTTGGGGATGCACTGCCGTGAGTCCAGAGAGTGCACTGGCACCACTGGGGATGCACTGCCGTGAATCCAGAGAGTGCACTGGCACCACTGGGGATGCAGTGCAGTGAGTCAGAGAGTGCACTGGCACCACTGGGGATGCAGTACAGTGAGTCCAGAGAGTGCACTGGCACCAATGGGGATGCAGTGCAGTGAGTAAAGAGAGTGCACTGGCACCACTGGGGATGCAGTGCAGTGAGTCCAGAGAGTGCACTGGCACCACTGGGGATGCAGTGCAGTGAGCTCAGAGAGTGCACTGGCACCACTGGGGATGCAGTGCGGTGAGTCCAGAGAGGGCACTGGCACCACTGGGGATGCAGTGCAGTGAGTCCACAGAGGGCACTGGCACCACTGGGGGTGCAGTGCAGTGAGTCCAGAGAGTGCACTGGCACCACTGGGGATGCACTGCAGTGAGTCCAGAGAGTGCACTGGCACCACTGCGGATGCACCCCGGTGAGTCCAGAGAGTGCACTGGCACCACTGGGGATGCACCCCGGCAAGTCCAGAGAGTGCACTGTCACCACTGGGGATGCACTGCAGTGAGTCCAGAGAGTGCACTGGCACCACTGGGGATGCACTGCAGTGACTCCAGAGAGTGCACTGGCACCACTGGGGATGCACTGCAGTGAGTCCAGATGTTAGCCTAGCAACCACATAATCACCAAGTGATTATATGAAGGTGCTTTATTCAGCGCTGGAAGCCGGGGCAGGTGCCCAAATCTGGCTTCAAGTCCCGTTACTTCCCAGCCGTTATTTATACATACAATATTGCGTCAGGTATACATATTCATTACAGGTTGCAACAGCAGCCTCGCTTTTCATTCTAATTAGCTCCCCTCCCCTTTGCACATGCGTGGCGCACTCTGGTGGTCGTCCAGGTGGTCGTCCAGATGAAGTAAGGAGTCTTCCTCTCCGCTAAACTTTTCACCTTTCTTACTCGATGCATGCTCCCTCCGCTTCTTGGTTCTGCTTCAACTCATTTCATCATTTCCAGGCCCTTATCCAAGGTCAGGTTGTACCTGTTCCCTCCCAAGGTTCCCCTTCAATGACTCTTTTGATTGTTCAATGTACTCCCTAAGTATCCAGTATACATAGATTAATTGATAATGTAAGTACATTTGGCAATGCTTAATTATACTGTAGGTCCCATTACGTAAGAGACATTACATCCATTCGATTCTCCCCAACATTAACACAGAGACTGCACTGGCACCACTGGGGATGCAGTGCAGTGAGTCCAGAGAGGGCACTGGCACCACTGGGGATGCAGTGCAGTGAGTCCAGAGAGTGCACTGGCACCACTGGCGATGCACTGCAGTGAGTCCAGAGAGTGCACTGGCACCACCTGGGATGCAGTGCAGTGAGTCCAGAGAGTGCACTGTCACCACTGGTGATGCAGTGCAGTGACTCCAGAGAGTGCACTGGCACCACTGGAGTTGCAGTGCAGTGAGTCCAGAGAGTGCACTGGAACCACTGGGGATGCAGCGCAGTGACTCCTGAGAGTGCACTGGCACCACTGGGGATGCAGTGCAGTGAGTCCAGAGAGTGCACTGGCACCACTGGGGATGCAGTGCCGTGAGTCCAGAGAGTGCATTGGCACCACTGGGGATGCACTGCAATGAGTCCAGAGAGTGCACTGGCACCAATGGCAACGCAGAGTAGTGAGTCGAGAGAGTGCACTGGCACCACAGGGGATGCAGTGCAGTGAGTCCAGAGAGTGCACTAGCACCACTGGGGATGCACTGCAGTGAGTCCAGAGTGTGCACTGGCACCACTGGGGATGCCGTGCAGTGAGTCCAGAGAGTGCACTGGCACCACTGGGGATGCAGTGCAGTGACTCCAGAGAGTGCACTGGCACCACTGGGGATGTAGTGCAGTGAGTCCACAGAGAGCACTGGCACCACAGGGGATGCAGTGCAGTGAGTCCAGAGAGTGCACTGGCACCAGTGGGGATGCAGTGCAGTGAGTCCAGAGACTTCACTGGCACCACTGGGGATGCAGTACAGTGAGTCCAGAGAGTGCCCTGGCACCACTGGGAACGCAGTGAGTCCAGACAGTGCACTGGCACCACTGGGGATGCAGTGCAGTGAGTCCAGAGAGTGCACTGGCACCACTGGGGATACACCCCGGCAAGTCCACAGAGTGCACTGGCACCACTGGGGATGCAGTGCAGTGAGTCCAGAGAGTGCACTGGCACCACTGGGGATGCAATGCAGTGAGTGCAGAGAGTGCACTGTCACCACTGGGGATGCAGTGCAGTGAGTCCAGAGAGTGCACTGGCACCACTGGTTATGCAGTGCAGTGAGTCCAGAGAGTGCACTGGCACTACTGGGGATGCAGTACAGTGAGTCCAGAGAGTGCACTGGCACCACTGGGGATGCACTGCAGTGAGTAAAGAGAGTACAGTGGCACCACTGGGGATGCAGTGCAGTGAGTCCAGAGAGTGCCCTGGCACCACTGGGAATGCAGTGAGTCCAGAGAGTGCAGTGGCACCACTGGGGATGCACTGCAGTGAGTCCAGAGAGTGCACTGGCACCACTGGGGATGCACCCCGGCAAGTCCAGAGAGTGCACTGGCACCACTGGGGATGCAGTGCAGTGAGTCCAGAGAGTGCACTGGCACCACTGGGGATGCACTGCAGTGAGTCCAGAGAGTGCACTGGCACCACTGGGGATGCACTGCAGTGAGTCCAGAGAGTGCACTGGCACCACTGGGTATGCAGTGCAGTGAGTCCAGAGAGTGCACTGGCACCACTGGGGATGCAGTGCAGTGAGTCCAGAGAGTGCACTGGCACCACTGGGGATGCAGTACAGTGAGTCCAGAGAGTGCGCTGGCACCACTGGGGATGCAGTGCAGTGAGTAAAGAGAGTGCACTGGCACCACTGTGGATGCAGTGCAGTGAGTCCAGAGAGTGCACTGGCACCACTGGGAATGCACTGCAGTGAGTCCAGAGAGTGCACTGGCACCACTGGGGATGCACTGCAGTGAGTCCAGAGAGTGCACTGGCACCAACTGGAGCTGCACTGCTGTGAGTCCTGAGATTGCACTGGCACCACTGGGATGCACTGCAGTGAGTCC
Organism: Anser brachyrhynchus; assembly: GCF_964034855.1. Lineage (NCBI taxonomy): Eukaryota > Metazoa > Chordata > Aves > Anseriformes > Anatidae > Anser > Anser brachyrhynchus. The sequence continues at coordinate 741,196 of NW_027663732.1, forward strand.
AGAGACTTCACAGGCACCACTGGGGATGCAGTACAGTGAGTCCAGAGAGCGCACTGGCACCAATGGGGATTCAGTTCCTTGAGTCCAGAGAGTGAACTGGCACCACTGGGGATGTAGAGCAGTGAGTCCAGAGAGTGCACTGGCACCTCTGGGGATGCACCCCGGTGACTCCAGAGAGTGCACTGGCACCAATGGAGATGCACCCCGGCAAGTCCAGAGAGTGCACTGTCACCACTGGGGATGCAGTGCAGTGAGTCCAGAGAGTGCACTGGCACCACTGGGGATGCAGTGCAGTGAGTCCAGAGAGTGCACTGGCACCAGTGGGGATGCAGTGCAGTGAGTCCAGAGAGTGCACTGGTACCACTGGGGATGCATCCCGGTGAGTCCAGAGAGTGCACTGGCACCACTGGGGATGCACCCCGGCAAGTCCAGAGAGTGCAATGGCACCACTGGGGATGCAGTGCAGTGAGTCCAGAGAGTGCACTGGCACCACTGGGGATGCACTGCAGTGAGTGCAGAGAGTGCACTGGCACCACTGGGGATGCACTGCAGTGAGTCCAGAGAGTGCACTGGCACCACTGGGTATGCAGTGCAGTGAGTCCAGAGAGTGCACTGGCACCACTGGGGATGCAGTGCAGTGAGTCCAGAGAGTGCACTGGCACCACTGGGGATGCAGTACAGTGAGTACAGAGAGTGCACTGGCACCACTGAGGATGCAGTGCAGTGAGTAAAGAGAGTACAGTGGCACCACTGGGGATGCAGTGCAGTGAGTCCAGAGAGTGCCTTGGCACCACTGGGAATGCAGTGAGTCCAGAGAGTGCACTGGCACCACTGGGGATGCACCCCGGCAAGTCCAGAGAGTGCACTGGCAACACTGGGGATGCAGTGCAGTGAGTCCAGAGAGTGCACTGGCACCACTGGGGATGCACTGCAGTGAGTGCAGAGAGTGCACTGGCACCACTGGGGATGCAGTGCACTGAGTCCACAGAGTGCACTGGCACCACTGGGGATGCACCCCGGCAAGTCCAGAGAGTGCACTGGCACCACTGGGGATGCACTGCAGTGAGTCCAGAGAGTGCACTGGCACCACTGGGGATGCACTGCAGTGAGCCCAGAGAGTGCACTGGCACCACTGGGGATGCACTGCAGCGAGTCCAGAGAGTGCACTGGCACCACTGGGTATGCAGTGCAGTGAGTCCAGAGAGTGCACTGGCACCACTGGGGATGCACTGCAGTGAGTCCAGAGAGTGCACTGGCACCACTGGGGATGCAGTACAGTGAGTCCAGAGAGTGCACTGGCACCACTGGGGATACAGTGCAGTGAGTAAAGAGAGTGCACTGGCACCACTGTGGATGCAGTGCAGTGAGTCCAGAGAGTGCACTGGCACCACTGGGGATGGACTGCAGTGAGTCCAGAGAGTGCACTGGCACCACTGGGGATGCAGTGCAGTGAGTCCAGAGAGTGCACTGGCACCACTGGGATGCAGTGCAGTGAGTCCAGAGAGTGCACTGGCACCACTGGGGATGCACTGCAGTGAGTCCAGAGAGTGCACTGGCACCACTGGGATGCAGTGCACTGAGTCCACAGAGTGCACTGGCACCACAGGGGATACACTGCAGTGAGTCCAGAGAGTGCACTGGCACCACTGGGGATGCAGTGCAGTGAGTCCAGAGAGTGCACTGGCACCTTGGGGATGCAGTTCAGTGAGTCCAGAGAGTGCACTGGCACCACTGGAAATGCACTGCAGTGAGTCCAGAGAGTGCACTGGCACCACGGGGGATGCAGTGCAGTGAGTCCAGAGAGTGCAGTGTCTCCACTGGGGATGCAGTGCAGTGAGTCCAGAGAGTGCACTGGCACCACTGGGGATGCAGTGCAGTGAGTCCAGAGAGTGCACTGGCACCTTGGGGATGCAGTGCAGTGAGTCCAGAGACTACACTGGCACCACTGGAAATGCACTGCAGTGAGTCCAGAGAGTGCACTGGCACCACTGGGGATGCAGTGCAGTGAGTCCAGAGAGTGCAGTGGAACCATTGGTGATGCAGTGCAGTGAGTCCAGAGACTTCACAGGCACCACTGGGGATGCAGTGCAGTGAGTCCTGAGATTGCACTGGCACCACTGGGGATGCACTGCAGTGAGTCCAGAGACTTCACAGGCACCACTGGGGATGAAGTACAGTGAGTCCAGAGAGTGCACTGGCACCACTGGGTATGCACTGCAGTGAGTCCAGAGAGTGCACTGGCACCACTGGGGATGCAATGCAGTGACTCCAGAGAGTGCACTGGCACCACTGGGGATGCACTGCAGTGAGTCCAGATGTTAGCCTAGCAACCACATAATCACCAAGTGATTATATGAAGGTGCTTTATTCAGCGCTGGAAGCCGGGGCAGGTGCCCAAATCTGGCTTCAAGTCCCGTTACTTCCCAGCCGTTATTTATACATACAATATTGCGTCAAGTATACATATTCATTACAGGTTGCAACAGCAGCCTCGCTTTTCATTCTAATTAGCTCCCCTCCCCTTTGCGCATGCGTGGCGCACTCTGGTGGTCGTCCAGGTGGTCGTGCAGATGAAGTAAGGAGTCTTCCTCTCCGCTAAACTTTTCACCTTTCTTACTCGACGCATGCTCCCTCCGCTTCTTGGTTCTGCTTCAACTCATTTCATCATTTCCAGGCCCTTATCCAAGGTCAGGTTGTACCTGTTCCCTCCCAAGGTTCCCCTTCAATGATTCTTTTGATTGTTCAATGTACTCCCTAAGTATCCAGTATACATAGATTAATTGATAATGTAAGTACATTTGGCAATGCTTAATTATACTGTAGGTCCCATTACCTAAGAGACATTAGTAAAACATCCCTTCGATTCTCCCCAACACTAACACAGAGACTGCACTGGCACCACTGGGGATGCACCCCGGCAAGTCCAGAGAGTGCACTGGCACCACTGGGGATGCAGTGCACTGAGTCCAGAGAGTGCACTGGAACCACTGGGGATGCAGTGCAGTGAGTCCAGAGAGTGCACTGGCACCACTGGGGATGCAGTGCAGTGAGTCCAGAGAGTGCCCCGGCACCACTTGGGATGCAGTGCAGTGAGTCCAGAGAGTGCAGTGGCACCACTGGGGATGCAGTGCAGTGAGTCCAAAGAGTGCACTGGCACCATTGGGGATGCACTGCAATGAGTCCAGAGAGTGCACTGGCACCACTGGGGATGCAGTGCAGTGAGTCCAGAGAGTGCAGTGGCACAACTGGGGATGCAGTGCAGTGAGTCCAGAGAGTGCACTGGCACCACTGGGGATGCAGTGCAGTGAGTCCAGAGAGTGTACTGGCACCACTGGGGATGCAGTGCAGTGAGTCCAGAGAGGTCACTGGCACCACTGGGGATGCAGTGCAGTGAGTCCAGAGAGTGCACTGGCATCACTGGGGATGCAGTGCGGTGAGTCCAGAGTGCACTGGCACCACTGGGGATGCAGTGCAGTGAGTCAAGAGAGGTCACTGGCACCACTGGGGATGCACCCCGGTGAGTCCAGAGAGTGCACTGGCACCACTGGGGATGCACCCCGGCAAGTCCAGAGAGTGCACTGTCACCACTGGGGATGCAGTGCAGTGAGTCCAGAGAGTGCACTGGCACCACTGGGGATGCAGTGCAGTGAGTCCAGAGAGTGCACTGGTACCACTGGGGATGCATCCCGGTGAGTCCAGAGAGTGCACTGGCACCACTGGAGATGCACTGCAGTGAGTCCAGAGAGTGCACTGGCACCACTGGGGATGCAGTGCAATGAGTCCAGAGAGTGCACTGGCACCACTGGGGATGCAGTGCAGTGAGTCCAGAGAGTGCCCTGGCACCACTGGGGATGCAGTGCAGTGGGTCCAGAGAGTGCACTGGCACCACTGGGGATGCACTCGGGTGAGTCCAGAGAGTGCACTGGTACCACTGGGGATGCACTCGGGTGAGTCCAGAGAGTGCACTGGCACCACAGGGGATGCAGTGCAGTGAGTCCAGAGAGTGCACTGGCACCACTGGGGATGCAACCCCGTGAGTCCAGAGAGTGCACTGGCACCACTGGGGATGCACCCCGGCAAGTCCAGAGAGTGCACTCTCTGGACTCACTGACGTGCATCCCCAGTGCACTGGCACCACTGGGGATGCACCCCGGCAAGTCCAGAGAGTGCACTCTCTGGACTCAGTGACGTGCATCCACAGTGGTGCCATTGCACTCTCTGGACTCACTGACGTGCATCCCCAGTGGTGCCAGTGCACTCTCTGGACTCACAGCACTGCATCCCCAGTGGTGCCAGTGCACTCTCTGGACTCACTGCACTGCATCCCCAGTGGTGCCAGTGCACTCTCTGGACTCAGTGCAGTGCATTCCCAGTGGTGCCAGTGCACTCTCTGGACCCACTGCAGTGCATCCCCACTGGTGCCAGTGCACTCTCTGGACTCACTGCAGTGCATCTCCAGTGGTGCCAGTGCACTCTCTGGAGTCACTGCACTGCATCCCCAGAAGTGCCAGTGCACTCTCTGGAGTCACTGCACTGCATCCCCAGTGGTGCCAGTGCACTCTCTGGACTCAATGCACTGCATCCCCAGTGGGGCCAGTGTACTCTCCGGACTCACTGCAGTGCATCCCCAAGGTGCCAGTGCACTCTCTGGACTCACTGCATTGCATCCCCAGTGGTGCCAGTGCACTCTCTGGACTCACTGCAGTGCATCCCCAGTGGTGCCAGTGCACTCTCTGGACTCACTGCACTGCATCCCCAGTGGTGCCAGTGCACTCTCTGGAATCACTGCACTACATCCCCTGTGGTGCCAATGCACTCTTTGTACTCACTGCACTGCATCACCTGTGGTGCCAGTGCACTCTCTGGACTCACTGCACTGCATCCCCAGTGGTGCCAGTGCACTCTCTGAACTCACCGCACTCCATCCCCAGTGGTGTCAGTGCACTCTCTGGACTCACTGGACTGCATCCCCAGTGGTGCCAGTGTACTCTCTGGACTCACCGCATTGCATCCCCAGTGGTGCCAGTGCACTCTCTGGACTCACTGCACTGCATCCCCAGTGGTGCCAGTGCACTCTCTGGAGTCACTGCACTGCATCCTCAGTGGTGCAAGTGCACTCTCTGGACTCACTGTAGTGCATCCCCAGTGGTGCCAGTGCACTCTCTGGACTCACTGCACTGCATCCCCTGTGGTCCCAGTGCACTCTCTGCCCTCACTGCAGTGCATCCCCAGTGGTGCCAGTGCACTCTCTGCACTCACTGCAGTGCATCCCCAGTGGTGCCAGTGCAATCTCTGGGCTCACCGGGGTGCATCCCCAGTGGTGCCAGTGCACTCTCTGGACTCACTGCACTGCATCCCCAGTGGTGCCAGTGTACTCTCTGGACTCAGTGCACTGCATCCCCAGTGGTGCCAGTGCACTCTCTGGACTCACTGCACTGCATCCCCAGTGGTGCCAGTGCACTCTCTGGACTCACTGCAGTGCATCCGCAGTGGTGCCAGTGCACTCTCTGGACTCACTGCACTGCATCCCCAGTAGTGCCAGTGCACTCTCTGGACTCACTGCGCTGCATCCCCAGTGGTGCCAGTGCACTCTCTGGACTCACTGCACTGCATCCCCAGTGCTGACAGTGCACTCTCTGCACTCACTGCACTGCATCCCCAATGGTGCCAGGGCACTCTCCGGACTCACTGCAGTGCATCCCCAGTGGTGCCAGTGCACTCTTTCGAGTCACTGCAGTGCATCCCCAGGGGTGCCAGTGCACTCTTCGGACTCACTGCAGTGCATCCCCAGTGGTGCCAGTGCACTCTCTGGAGTCACTGCGCTGCATCCCCAGTGGTGCCAGTGCCCTCTGTGGACTCACTGCACTACATGCCCTGTGGTGCCAGTGCACTCTCTGGACTCACTGCAGTGCATCCCCAGTGGTGCGAGTGCACTCTCTGGACTCACCGGGGTGCATCTTCAGTGGTGCCAGTGCACTCTCTGGACTCACCGGGGTGCATCCCCAGTGGTGCCAGTGCACTCTCTGGACTCACTGCAGTGCATCCCCAGTGGTGCCAGTGCACTCTGTGGACTCACTGCAGTGCATCCCCAGTGTTGCCAGTGCACTCTCTGGAGTCACTGCACTGCATCCCCAGTGGTGCCAGTGCACTCTCTGGACTCACTGCAGTGCATCCCCAGTGGCGCCAGTGCACTCTCTGGACTCACTGCACTGCATCCCATTGGTGCTATTGCACTCTCTGGACTCACTGCACTGCATCCCCAGTGGTGCCAGTGCACTCTCTGGACTCACTGCACTGCATCCCCAGTTGTGCCAGTGCACTCTCTGGACTCACTGCAGTGCATTCCCAGTGGTGCCAGTGCACTCTCTGGACTCACTGCAGTGCTTCCGCACTGGTGCCAGTGCACTCTCTGCACTCACTGCACTGCATCAACAGTGGTGCCTCTGCACTCTCTGGAGTCACTGCACTGCATCCCCAGTGGTGCCAGTGCACTCTCTGGACTCACTGTAGTGCATCCCCAGTGGTGCCAGTGCACTCTCTGGACTCACTGCACTGCATCCCCAGTGGTGCCAGTGCACTCTCTGGACTCACTGCAGTGCATCCCTTGTGGTGCCTTTGCACTCTCAGGACTCACTGCACTGCATCACCAGTGGTGCCAGTGCACTCTCAGGACTCAGTGCACTGCATCCCCAATGGTGCCACTGCACTCTCTGCACTCACTGCAGTGCATCCCCAGTGGTGCCAGTGCACTCTCTCGACTCACTGCACTGCATCTCCAGTCGTGCCAGTGCACTTTCTGAGCTCACTGCAGTGCATCCCCAGTGGTGCCAGGGCACTCTCTGGACTCACTGCACTGCATCAACAGTGGTGCCAGTGCACTCTCTGCACTCACTGCACTGCATCCCCAGTGGTGCCAGTGTAGTCTCTGGACTCACAGCAGTGCATCCCCAGTGGTGCCAGTGCAACTACTTGACTCACTGCAGTGTAGCTCAGTGGTGCCAGAGCACTCTCTGGACTCACTGCACTGCATCCCCAGTGGTGCCAGTGCACTCTCTGGACTCACTGCACTGCATCCCCAGTGGTGCCTGTGCACTGTCTGGACTCACTGCAGTGTATCGCCATTGGAGCCGGTGCACTCTCTGGACTCACTAAACTGCATCCCCAGTGGTGCCAGAGAACTCTCTGGTCTCACTGCAGTGCATCCCCAGTGGTGCCAGTGCACTCTCTGGACTCACTGCATCCACAGTGGTGCCAGGGCACTCTCTGGACTCACTGCAGTGCATCCCCAGTGGTGCCTGTGCACTGTCTGGACTCACTGCAGTGTATCGCCATTGGAGCCGGTGCACTCTCTGGACTCACTAAACTGCATCCCCAGTGGTGCCAGAGAACACTCTGGTCTCACTGCAGTGCATCCCCAGTGGTGCCAGTGCACTCTCTGGACTCACCGGGGTGCATCCCCAGTGGTGCCAGTGCACTCTCTGGACTCACTGCACTGCATCCCCTGTGGTGCCAGTACACTCTCTGGACTCACTGCAGTGCATCCCCAGTGGTGCCAGTGTACTCTCTGGACTCACTGCACTGCATCACCAGCGGTGCCAGTGCACTCCCTGGACTCACTGCAGTGCATCCCCAGTGGTGCCAGTGCACTTTCTGGAGTCACTGCAGTGCATCCCCTGTTGTGCCAGTGCACTCTCTGCACTCACTGCACTGCATCCCCAGAAGTGCCAGTGCACTCTCTGGAATCACTGCACTGCATCCCCAGTGGTTCCATTGCACTCTCTGGACTCACTGCATTGGATCCCCAGTGGTGTCAGTGCACTCTCTGGACTCAGTGCAGTGCATCCCCAGTGGTGCCAGTGTACTCTCTGGACTCACTGCAGTGCTTCCCCACTGGTGCCAGTGCACTCTCTGGACTCACTGCACTGCATCCCCAGTGGTGCCAGTGCACTCTCTGGACTCACAGCACTGCATCCCCAGTGGTGCCAGTGCACTCTCTGGAATCACGGCACTGCATCCCCAGTGGTGCCAGTGCACTCTCTGGACTCACTGCACTGCATCCCCAGTGGTGCCAGTGCACTCTCTGGACTCACTGCATTGCATCCCCAGTGGTGCCAGTGCACTCTCTGGACTCACTGCACTGCATCCCCAGTGGTGCCACTGCACTCTCTGGACTCACTGCACTGCATCCCCAGTGGTGCCAGTGCGCTCTCCGGACTCACTGCAGTGCATCCGCAGCGGTGCCAGTGCACTCTTTTGAGTCACTGCAGGGCATCCCCAGTGGTGCCAGTGCACTCTCTGGACTCACTGCACTGCATCCCCAGTGGTGCCAGTGCACTCTCTGCACTCACTGCACTGCATCACCAGTGGTGCCAGTGCACTCTCTGGACTCACTGCAGTGCATCCCCAGTGGTGCCAGTGCACTCTCTGGACTCACTGCACTGCATCCCCAGTGGTGCCAGTGCACTCTCTGGAGTCGCAGCACTGCATCAACAGTGGTGCCTCTGCACTCTCTGGAGTCACTGCACTGCATCCCCAGTGCTGACAGTGCACTCTCTGGACTCACTGCAGTGCATCCCCAGTGGTGCCAGTGCACTCTGTGGACTCACTGCACTGAATCCCCAGTGGTGTCACTGCACTCTCTGGACTCACTGTACTGCATCACCATTGGTGCCAGGGCACTATCCGGACCCACTGCAGTGCATCCGCAGTGGTGCCAGTGCACTCTTTCGAGTCACTGCAGTGCATCCCCAGTGGTGCCAGTGCACTCTCTGGACTCACTGCACTGCATCCCCAGTGGTGCCAGTGCACTCTCTGGAATCACTGCAGTGCATCCCCAGTGGTGCCAGTGCACTCTCTGGACTCACTGCACTGCATCCCCAGTGGTGCCAGTGCACTCTCTGGACTCACTGCATTGCATCCCCAGTGGTGCCAGTGCACTCTCTGGACTCACTGCACTGCATCCCCAGTGGTGCCACTGCACTCTCTGGACTCACTGCACTGCATCCCCAGTGGTGCCAGTGCACTCTCCGGACTCACTGCAGTGCATCCGCAGCGGTGCCAGTGCACTCTTTTGAGTCACTGCAGTGCATCCCCAGTGGTGCCAGTGCACTCTCTGGACTCACTGCACTGCATCCCCAGTGGTGCCAGTGCACTCTCTGCACTCACTGCACTGCATCACCAGTGGTGCCAGTGCACTCTCTGGACTCACTGCAGTGCATCCCCAGTGGTGCCAGTGCACTCTCTGGACTCACTTCACTGCATCCCCAGTGGTGCCAGTGCACTCTCTGGAGTCGCAGCACTGCATCAACAGTGGTGCCTCTGCACTCTCTGGAGTCACTGCACTGCATCCCCAGTGCTGACAGTGCACTCTCTGGACTCACTGTAGTGCATCCCCAGTGGTGCCAGTGCACTCTCTGGACTCACTGCAGTGCATCCCCAGTGGTGCCAGTGCACTCTGTGGACTCACTGCACTGCATCCCTAATGGTGCCAGTGCACTCTCTGGACTCACTGCAGTGCATCCCCAGTGGTGCCAGTGCACTGTCTGGACTCACTGCACTGCATCCCCAGTGGTGCCAGTGCACTCTCTGGACTCACTGCACTGCATCCCCGGTGTTCCCAGAGCACTCTCTGGACTCACCGAGGTGCATCCCCAGTGGTGCCAGTGCACTCTCTGGACTCACTGCACTGCATCCCCGGTGGTGCCAGTGCACTCTCTGGACTCACTGCAGTGCAGCCCCTGAGGTGCCAGTGCACTCTCTTGAGTCACTGCACTGCATCCCCAGTGGAGCCAGTGCACTCTATGGACTAACTGCACTGCATACCGAGTGGTGCCAGTGCACTCTCTGGACTCACTGCACTGCATCCCCAGTGGTGCCAGTGCACTCTCTGGACTCACTGCACTGCATCCCCAGTGGTGCCAGTGCACTCTCTGGATCACTGCACTGCATCACCATTGGTGCCAGGGCACTCTCCGGACTCACTGCAGTGCATCCCCAGTGGTGCCAGTGAATTCTCTGGAGTCACTGCAGTGCATCCCCAGTGGTGCCAGTGCACTGTCTGGACTCACTGCAGTGCATCCCCAGTGGTGCCAGTGCACTCTCTGGACTCACTGCACTGCATCACCAGTGGGGGCAGTGTACTCTCTGGACTCACTGCACTGCATCCCCAGTGGAGACAGTGCACTCTCTGGACTCACTGCGCTGCATCCCCAGTGGTTCCAGGGCACTCTCTCGACTCACTGCACTGCAACTCGAGTGGTGCCAGTGCACTCTCTGGACTCACTGCACTGCATCCCCAGTGGTGACACTGCACTCTCTCGAGTCACTGCGCTGCATCCCCAGTGGTGCCAGTGGCCTCTGTGGACTCACTGCACTACATCCCCTGTGGGGCCAGTGCACTCTCTGGACTCACTGCAGTGCATGCCCAGTGGTGCGAGTGCACTCTCTGGACTCACCGGGGTGCATCGCCAGTGGTGCCAGTGCACTCTCTGGACTCACTGCAGTGCATCCCTTGTGGTGCCTTTGCACTCTCAGGACTCACTGCACTGCATCCCCAGTGGTGCCAGTGCACTCTCTGGAGTCACAGCACTGCATCAACAGTGGTGCCTCTGCACTCTCTGGAGTCACTACACTGCATCCCCAGTGGTGCCAGTGCACTCTCTGGACTCACTGTAGTGCATCCCCAGTGGTGCCAGTGCACTCTCTGGACTCACTGCAGTGCATCCCCAGTGGTGCCAGTGCACTCTCTGGACTCACTGCACTGCATCCCCAGTGGTGCCAGTGCACTCTCTGGACTCACTGCACTGCATCAAAAGTGGTGCCAGTGCACTCTCTGGACTCACTGCAGTGCATCCCCAGTGGTGCCAGTGTAGTCTCTGGACTCACAGCAGTGCATCCCCAGTGGTGCCAGTGCAATTACTGGACTCACTGCAGTGTAGCTCAGTGGTGCCAGAGCACTCTCTGGACTCACTGCACTGCATCCCCAGTGGTGCCAGTGCACTCTCTGGACTCACTGCACTGCATCCCCAGTGGTGCCAGTGCACTGTCTGGACTCACTGCAATTTATCGCCATTGGAGCCGGTGCACTCTCTGGACTCACTAAACTGCATCCCCAGTGGTGCCCGAGAACACTCTGGTCTCACTGCAGTGCATCCCCAGTGGTGCCAGTGCACTCTCTGGACTCACTGCATCCCCAGTGGTGCCAGGGCACTCTCTGGACTCACAGCACTGCATCCCCATTGGTGCCAGTGCACTCTCTGGACTCACTGCACTAAAACCCCAGTGGTGCCAGTGCAGTCTCTGGACTCACTGCACTGCATCCCCAGTGGTGCCAGTGCACTCTCTGGACTCACCGGGGTGCATCCCCAGTGGTGCCAGTGCACTCTCTGGACTCACTGCACTGCATCCCCTGTGGTGCCAGTACACTCTCTGGACTCACTGCAGTGCATCCCCAGTGGTGCCAGTGCACTCTCTGGACTCACTGCACTGCATCACCAGCGGTGCCAGTGCACTCTCTGGACTCACTGCACTGCATCCCCAGTGGTGCCAGTGCACTCTCTGGACTCACTGCATTGGATCCCCAGTGGTGTCAGTGCACTCTCTGGACTCAGTGCAGTGCATCGCCAGTGGTGCCAGTGCACTCTCTGGACTCACTGCAGTGCTTCCCCACTGGTGCCAGTGCACTCTCTGGACTCACTGCACTGCATCCTCAGTGGTGCCAGTGCACTCTCTGGACTCACTGCACTGCATCCCCAGTGGTTTCAGTGCACTCTCTGGATCACTGCACTGCATCACCATTGGTGCCAGGGCACTCTCCGGACTCACTGCAGTGCATCCACAGTGGTGCCAGTGCACTCTTTCGAGTCACTGCACTGCATCCACAGTGGTGCCAGTGAATTCTCTGGACTCACTGCAGTGCATCCCCATTGGTGCCAGTGGAGTCTCTGGAGTCACTGCAGTGCATCCCAAGTGGTGCCAGTGCACTCTCTGGACTCACTGCAGTGCATCCCCAGTGGTGCCAGTGCACTCTCTGGACTCACTGCACTGCATCCCCATTGGTTCCAGTGCACTCTCTGGATCACTGCACTGCATCACCATTGGTGCCAGGGCACTCTCCGGACTCACCGGGGTGCATCCCCAGTGGTGCCAGTGCAATCTTTCGAGTCACTGCACTGCATCCCCAGTGGTGCCAGTGAATTCTCTGGACTCACTGCAGTGCATCCCCAGTGGTGCCAGTGCAGTCTCTGGAGTCACTGCAGTGCATCCCCAGTGGTGCCAGTGCACTCTCTGGACTCACTGCAGTGCATCCCCAGTGGTGACAGTGCACTCTCTGGACTCACTGCAGTGCATCCCCTTTTTTGCCAGTGCACTCTCTGGACTCACTGCACTGCATCCCCAGTGGTGCCAGTGCACTCTCTAGAGTCACTGTACTGCATCCCCAGTGGTGCCAGTGCACTCTCTGGACTCACTGCACTGCATCCCCAGTGGTGCCAGTGCACTCTCTGGACTCACTGCACTGCATCCCCAGTGCTGACAGTGCACTCTCTGCACTCACTGCACTGCATCACCAGTGGTGGCAGTGTACTCTCTGGACTCACTGCACTGCATCCCCAGTGGAGACAGTGCATTCTCTGTAGTCACTGCGCTGCATCCCCAGTGGTTCCAGGGCACTCTCTCGACTCACTGCACTGCAACTCGAGTGGTGCCAGTGCACTCTCTGGACTCACTGCAGTGCATCCCCAGTGGTGCCAGTGCACTCTCTGGAGTCACTGTGCCGCATCCCCAGTGGTGCCAGTGGCCTCTGTGGTCTCACTGCACTACATCCCCTGTGGGGCCAGTGCACTCTCTGGACTCACTGCAGTGCATCCCCAGTGGTGCGAGTGCACTCTCTGGACTCACTGCACTGCATCCCCAGTGGTGGCAGTGCACTCTCTGGACTCACTGCAGTGCATCCCCAGTGGTGCCAGCGCACTCTGTGGACTCACTGCAGTGCATCCCCAGTGTTGCCAGTGCACTCTCTGGAGTCACTGCACTGCATCCTCAGTGGTGCCAGTGCACTCTCTGGACTCACTGCACTGCATCACCAGTGGTGCCAGTGCACTCTCTGGACTCACTGCACTGCATCACCAGTGGTGCCACTGCACTCTCTGGACTCACGGCACTGCATCCGATTGGTGCTAGTGCACTCTCTGGACTCACTGCACTGCATCCCCAGTGGTGCCAGTGCACGCTCTGGACTCACTGCACTGCATCCCCAGTTGTGCCAGTGCACTCTCTGGACTCACTGCAGTGCATCCCCAGTGGTGCCAGTGCACTCTCTGGACTCACTGCAGTGCTTCCGAACTGGTGCCAGTGCACTCTCTGCACTCACTGCACTGCATCAACAGTGGTGCCTCTGCACTCTCTGGACTCACTTCACTGCATCCCCAGTGGTGCCAGTGCACTCTCTGGACTCACTGTAGTGCATCCCCAGTGGTGCCAGTGCACTCTCTGGACTCACTGCTGTGCATCCCCAGTGGTGCCAGTGCACTCTCTGGACTCACTGCAGTGCTTCCGAACTGGTGCCAGTGCACTCTCTGCACTCACTGCACTGCATCAACAGTGGTGCCTCTGCACTCTCTGGACTCACTGCACTGCATCCCCAGTGGTGCCAGTGCACTCTCTGGACTCACTGCAGTGCATCCCTTGTGGTGCCTTTGCACTCTCAGGACTCACTGCACTGCATCACCAGTGGTGCCTGTGCACTCTCTTGAGTCACAGCACTGCATCAACAGTGGTGCCTCTGCACTCTCTGGAGTCACTGCACTGCATCCCCAGTGGTGCCAGTGCACTCTCTGGACTCACTGTAGTGCATCCCCAGTGGTGCCAGTGCACTCTCTGGACTCACTGCAGTGCATCCCCAGTGGTGCCAGTGCACTCTCTGCACTCACTGCACTGCATCCCCAGTGGTGCCAGTGCACTCTCTGGACTCACTGCACTGCATCAACAGTGGTGCCAGTGCACTCTCTGGACTCACTGCAGTGCATCCCCAGTGGTGCCAGTGTAGTCTCTGGACTCACAGCAGTGCATCCCCAGTGGTGCCAGTGTAACTACTGGACTCACTGCAGTGTAGCTCAGTGGTGCCAGAGCACTCTCTGGACTCACTGCACTGCATTCCCAGTGGTGCCAGTGCACTCTCTGGACTCACTGCACTGCATCATCGCCATTGGAGCCGGTGCACTCTCTGGACTCACTAATCTGCATCCCCAGTGGTGCCAGAGAACACTCTGGTCTCACTGCAGTGCATCCCCAGTGGTGCCAGTGCACTGTCTGGACTCACTGCATCCCCAGTGGTGCCAGGGCACTCTCTGGACTCACAGCACTGCATCCCCATTGGTGCTAGTGCACTCTCTGGACTCACTGCACTAAAACCCCAGTGGTGCCAGTGCAGTCTCTGGACTCACTGCACTGCATCCAATGTGGTGCCAGTACACTCTCTGGACTCACTGCAGTGCATCCCCAGTGGTGCCAGTGTACTCTCTGGACTCACTGCACTGCATCACCAGCGGTGCCAGTGCACTCTCTGGACTCACTGCAGTGCATCCCCAGTGGTGCCAGTGCACTCTCTGGACTCACTGCGCTGCATCCCCAGTGGTGTCAGTGCACTCTCTGCACTCACTGCACTGCATCCCCAGTGGTGCCAGTGCACTCTCTGGACTCACTGCAGTGCTTCCCCACTGGTGCCAGTGCACTCTCTGGACTCACTGCACTGCATCCTCAGTGGTGCCAGTGCACTCTCTGGACTCACTGCAGTGCATCACCAGTGGTGCCTGTGCACTCTCTGGAGTCACTGCACTGCATCCCCAGTGGTGCCAGTGCACTCTCTGGACTCACTGCAGTGCAGCCCCTGAGGTGCCAGTGCACTCTCTGTATTCACTGCAGTGCATCCCCAGTGGTGCCAGTGCACTCTCTGGACCCACTGCAGTGCATCCCCACTGGTGCCAGTGCACTCTCTGGACTCAGGGCACTGCATCCCCAATGTTGCCAGTGCACTCTCTGTAGTCACTGCACTGCGTCCCCAGTGGTGCCAGTGCACTCTCTGGACTCACTGCAGTGTATCCCCTGTGGTGCCAGTGCACTCTGTGGACTCACTGCACTGCATCCCAGTGGTGCCAGTGCACTCTCTGGACTCAATGCAGTGCAGCCCCTGAGGTGCCAGTGCACTCACTGGACTCACTGCAGTGCATTCCCAGTGGTGTCAGTGCACTCTCTGGACTCAATGCAGTGAATCTCCCGTGGTGCCAGTGCACTCTCTGGACTCACTGCACTGCATCCCCAGTGGTGCCAGTTCACTCTCTGGACTCACTGAACTGCATCCCCAGTGGTGCCAGTGCACTCTGTGGACTCACTGCAGTGCATCCCCAGTGGTGCCAGTGCACTCTCTGGACTCACTGCACTGCATCCCCAGTGGTGCCAGTGCACTCTCTGGACTAACTGAAGTGCATCCCCAGTGGAGCCAGTGCTCTCTGTGGACTCACTGCAGTGCATCCCCAGTGGTGCCAGTGCACTCTCTGGACTCAATGCAGTGCATCCCCAAAGTGGCAGTGCACTCTCTGGACTCACTGCAGTGCATCCCCAGTGGAGCCAGAGCACTCTCTGGACTCACTGCAGTGCATCCCCAGTGGTGACAGTGCACTCTCTGGACTCACTCTGCTGCATCCCCAGTGGCGCCAGTGCACTCTCTGGACTCACTGCAGTGCATTCCCAGTGGTGCCAGTGCACTCTCTGGACGCCTTGCAGTGAAACCCCGGTGGTGCCAGAGCACTCTCTGGACTCACTGCCCTAAATCCGCAGTGGTGCCAGTGCACTCTCTGGACTCACTGCAGTGCATCCCCAGTGGTGCCAGTGCACTCTCTGCACTCACTGTACTGCATCCCCAGTGGTGCCTGTGAAGTCTCTGGACTCAGTTCAGTGCATCCCCAGTGGTGCCAGAGAACTCTCTGGACTCACTGCAGTGCATCCCCAGTGGTGCCAGTGCACTCTGTGGACTCAGTGCACTGCATCCCAGTGGTGCCAGTGCACTCTGTGGACTCACTGCACTGCATCCTCAGTGGTGCCAGTGCACTCTCTGGACTCACTGCACTGCATCCCCAGTGGTGCCAGTGCACTCTCTGGAGTCACTGCAGTGCATCCCCAGTGGTGCCAGTGCACTCTCTGGACTCACTGCACTGCATCCCATTGGTGCTAGTGCACTCTCTGGACTCACTGCACTGCATCCCCAGTGGTGCCAGTGCACTCTCTGGACTCACTGCACTGCATCCCCAGTTGTGCCAGTGCACTCTCTGGACTCACTGCAGTGCATCCCCAGTGGTGCCAGTGCACTCTCTGGACTCACTGCACTGCTTCCGAACTGGTGCCAGTGCACTCTCTGCACTCACTGCACTGCATCAACAGTGGTGCCTCTGCACTCTCTGGAGTCACTGCACTGCATCCCCAGTGGTGCCAGGGCACTCTCTGGACTAACTGTAGTGCATCCCCAGTGGTGCCAGTGCACTCTCTGGACTCACTGCACTGCATCCCCAGTGGTGCCAGTGCACTCTCTGGACTCACTGCAGTGCATCCCTTGTGGTGCCTTTGCACTCTCAGGACTCACTGCACTGCATCCCCAGTGGTGCCAGTGCACTCTCTGGAGTCACAGCACTGCATCAACAGTGGTGCCTCTGCACTCTCTGGAGTCACTGCACTGCATCCCCAGTGGTGCCAGTGCACTCTCTGGACTCACTGTAGTGTATCCCCAGTGGTGCCAGTGCACTCTCTGGACTCACTGCACTGCATCCCCAGTGGTGCCAGTGCACTCTCTGGACTCACTGCACTGCATCAACAGTGGTGCCAGTGCACTCTCTGGACTCACTGCAGTGCATCCCCAGTGCTGCCAGTGTAGTCTCTGGACTCACAGCAGTGCATCCCCAGTGGTGCCAGTGCAATTACTGGACTCACTGCAGTGTAGCTCAGTGGTGCCAGAGCACTCTCTGGACTCACTGCACTGCATCCCCAGTGGTGCCAGTGCACTCTCTGGACTCACTGCACTGCATCCCCAGTGGTGCCAGTGCACTCTCTGGACTCACTGCAATGTATCGCCATTGGAGCCGGTGCACTCTCTGGACTCACTAAACTGCATCCCCAGTGGTGCCAGAGAACACTCTGGTCTCACTGCAGTGCATCCCCAGTGGTGCCAGTGCACTCTCTGGACTCACTGCATCCCCAGTGGTGCCAGGGCACTCTCTGGACTCACAGCACTGCATCCCCATGGGTGCCAGTGCACTCTCTGGACTCACTGCACTAAAACCCCAGTGGTGCCAGTGCAGTCTCTGGACTCACTGCACTGCATCCCCAGTGGTGCCAGTGCACTCTCTGGACTCACTGGGGTGCATCCCCAGTGGTGCCAGTGCACTCTCTGGACTCACTGCACTGCATACCCTGTGGTGCCAGTACACTCTCTGGACTCACTGCAGTGCATCCCCAGTGGTGCCAGTGTACTCTCTGGACTCACTGCACTGCATCACCAGCGGTGCCAGTGCACTCTCTGGACTCACTGCAGTGCATCCCCAGTGGTGCCAGTGCACTCTCTGGACTCACTGCATTGGATCCCCAGTGGTGTCAGTGCACTCTCTTGACTCAGTGCAGTGCATCGCCAGTGGTGCCAGTGCACTCTCTGGACTCACTGCAGTGCTTCCCCACTGGTGCCAGTGCACTCTCTGGACTCACTGCACTGCATCCTCAGTGGTGCCAGTGCACTCTCTGGACTCACTGCACTGCATCCCCAGTGGTTCCAGTGCACTCTCTGGATCACTGCACTGCATCACCATTGGTGCCAGGGCACTCTCCGGACTCACTGCAGTGCATCCACAGTGGTGCCAGTGCACTCTTTCGAGTCACTGCACTGCATCCCCAGTGGTGCCAGTGAATTCTCTGGACTCACTGCAGTGCATCCCCATTGGTGCCAGTGCAGTCTCTGGAGTCACTGCAGTGCATCCCCAGTGGTGCCAGTGCACTCTCTGGACTCACTGCAGTGCATCCCCAGTGGTGCCAGTGCACTCTCTGGACTCACTGCACTGCATCCCCAGTGGTTTCAGTGCACTCTCTGGATCACTGCACTGCATCACCATTGGTGCCAGGGCACTCTCCGGACTCACTGCACTGCATCCCCAGTGGTGCCAGTGCACTCTTTCGAGTCACTGCACTGCATCCCCAGTGGTGCCAGTGAATTCTCTGGACTCACTGCAGTGCATCCCCATTGGTGCCAGTGCAGTCTCTGGAGTCACTGCAGTGCATCCCCAGTGGTGCCAGTGCACTCTCTGGACTCACTGCAGCGCATCCCCAGTGGTGACAGTGCACTCTCTGGACTCACTGCAGTGCATCCCCTTTTTTGCCAGTGCACTCTCTGGACTCACTGCACTGCATCCCCAGTGGTGCCAGTGCACTCTCTAGAGTCACTGCACTGCATCCCCAGTGGTGCCAGTGCACTGTCTGGACTCACTGCAGTGCATCCCCAGTGGTGCCAGTGCACTCTCTGGACTCACTGCACTGCATCCCCAGTGCTTACAGTGCACTCTCTGGACTCACTGCACTGCATCACCAGTGGTGGCAGTGTACTCTCTGGACTCACTGCACTGCATCCCCAGTGGAGACAGTGCACTCTCTGTAGTCACTGCGCTGCATCCCCAGTGGTTCCAGGGCACTCTCTCGACTCACTGCACTGCAACTCGAGTGGTGCCAGTGCACTCTCTGGACTCACTGCAGTGCATCCCCAGTGGTGCCAGTGCACTCTCTGGAGTCACTGTGCTGCATCCCCAGTGGTGCCAGTGGCCTCTGTGGACTCACTGCACTACGTCCCCTGTGGGGCAGTGCACTCTCTGGACTCACTGCAGTGCATCCCCAGTGGTGCGAGTGCACTCTCAGGACTCACTGCAGTGCATCCCCAGTGGTGCCAGTGCACTCTCTGGACTCACTGCAGTGCATCCCCAGTGGTGCCAGTGCACTCTGTGGACTCACTGCAGTGCATCTCCAGTGTTGCCAGTGTTCTCTCTGGAGTCACTGCACTGCATCCTCAGTGGTGCCAGTGCACTCTCTGGACTCACTGCACTGCATCCCCAGTGGTGCCAGTGCACTCTCTGGACTCACTGCACTGCATCACCAGTGGTGCCAGTGCACTCTCTGGACTCACTGCACTGCATCCCATTGGTGCTAGTGCACTCTCTGGACTCACTGCACTGCATCCCCAGTGGTGCCAGTGCACTCTCTGGACTCACTGCACTGCATCCCCAGTTGTGCCAGTGCACTCTCTGGATTCACTGCAGTGCATCCCCAGTGGTGCCAGTGCACTCTCTGGACTCACTGCAGTGCTTCCGAACTGGTGCCAGTGCACTCTCTGCACTCACTGCACTGCATCAACAGTGGTGCCTCTGCACTCTCTGGAGTCACTGCACTGCATCCCCAGTGGTGCCAGTGCACTCTCTGGACTCAGTGTAGTGCATCCCCAGTGGTGCCAGTGCACTCTCTGGACTCACTGCAGTGCATCCCCAGTGGTGCCATTGCACTCTCTGGACTCACTGCAGTGCTTCCGAACTGGTGCCAGTGCACTCTCTGCACTCACTGCACTGCATCAACAGTGGTGCCTCTGCACTCTCTGGACTCACTGCACTGCATCCCCAGTGGTGCCAGTGCACTCTCTGGACTCACTGCAGTGCATCCCTTGTGGTGCCTTTGCTCTCTCAGGACTCACTGCACTGCATCCCCAGTGGTGCCAGTGCACTCTCTGGAGTCACAGCACTGCATCAACAGTGGTGCCTCTGCACTCTCTGGAGTCACTGCACTGCATCCCCAGTGGTGCCAGTGCAGTCTCTGGACTCACTGTAGTGCATCCCCAGTGGTTCCAGTGCACTCTCTGGACTCACTGCAGTGCATCCCCAGTGGTGCCAGTGCACTCTCTGCACTCACTGCACTGCATCCCCAGTGGTGCCAGTGCACTCTCTGGACTCACTGCAGTGCATCCCCAGTGGTGCCAGTGTAGTCTCTGGACTCACAGCAGTGCATCCCCAGTGGTGCCAGTGCAATTACTGGACTCACTGCAGTGTTGCTCAGTGGTGCCAGAGCACTCTCTGGACTCACTGCACTGCATCCCCAGTGGTGCCAGTGCACTCTCTGGACTCACTGCACTGCATCCCCAGTGGTGCCAGTGCACTGTCTGGACACACTGCAATTTATCGCCATTGGAGCCGGTGCACTCTCTGGACTCACTAAACTGCATCCCCAGTGGTGCCCGAGAACACTCTGGTCTCACTGCAGTGCATCCCCAGTGGTGCCAGTGCACTCTCTGGACTCACTGCATCCCCCGTGGTGCCAGGGCACTCTCTGAACTCACAGCACTGCATCCCCATTGTTGCCAGTGCACTCTCTGGACTCACTGCACTAAAACCCCAGTGGTGCCAGTGCAGTCTCTGGACTCACTGCACTGCATCCCCAGTGGTGCCAGTGCACTCTCTGGACTCACCGGGGTGCATCCCCAGTGGTGCCAGTGCACTCTCTGGACTCACCGGGGTGCATCCCCAGTGGTGCCAGTGCACTCTCTGGACTCACTGCACTGCATCACCAGTGGTGCCAGTGCACTCTCTGGACTCACTGCACTGCATCCCATTGGTGCTAGTGCACTCTCTGGACTCACTGCACTGCATCCCCAGTGGTGCCAGTGCACTCTCTGGACTCACTGCACTGCATCCCCAGTTGTGCCAGTGCAGTCTCTGGATTCACTGCAGTGCATCCCCAGTGTTGCCAGTGCACTCTCTGGACTCACTGCAGTGCTTCCGAACTGGTGCCAGTGCACTCTCTGCACTCACTGCACTGCATCAACAGTGGTGCCTCTGCACTCTCTGGAGTCACTGCACTGAATCCCCAGTGGTGCCAGTGCACTCTCTGGACTCAGTGTAGTGCATCCCCAGTGGTGCCAGTGCACTCTCTGGACTCACTGCAGTGCATCCCCAGTGGTGCCATTGCACTCTCTGGA
This sequence comes from Anser brachyrhynchus, assembly GCF_964034855.1. Lineage (NCBI taxonomy): Eukaryota > Metazoa > Chordata > Aves > Anseriformes > Anatidae > Anser > Anser brachyrhynchus. The sequence continues at coordinate 762,233 of NW_027663732.1, forward strand.
CTCACTGCAGTGCTTCCGAACTGGTGCCAGTGCACTCTCTGCACTCACTGCACTGCATCAACAGTGGTGCCTCTGCACTCTCTGGACTCACTGCACTGCATCCCCAGTGGTGCCAGTGCACTCTCTGGACTCACTGCAGTGCATCCCTTGTGGTGCCTTTGCACTCTCAGGACTCACTGCACTGCATCCCCAGTGGTGCCTGTGCACTCTCTGGAGTCACAGCACTGCATCAACAGTGGTGCCTCTGCACTCTCTGGAGTCACTGCACTGCATCCCCAGTGGTGCCAGTTCAGTCTCTGGACTCACTGTAGTGCATCCCCAGTGGTGCCAGTGCACTCTCTGGACTCACTGCAGTGCATCTCCAGTGGTGCCAGTGCACTCTCTGCACTCACTGCACTGCATCCCCAGTGGTGCCAGTGCACTCTCTGGACTCACTGCAGTGCATCCCCAGTGGTGCCAGTGTAGTCTCTGGACTCACAGCAGTGCATCCCCAGTGGTGCCAGTGCAATTACTGGACTCACTGCAGTGTAGCTCAGTGGTGCCAGAGCACTCTCTGGACTCACGGCACTGCATCCCCAGTGGTGCGAGTGCACTCTCTGGACTCACTGAAGTGCATCCCCAGTGGTGCCAGTGCACTCTCTGGACTCACTGCAGTGCATCCCCAGTGGTGCCAGTGCACTCTCTGGACTCACTGCAGTGCATCCCCAGTGTTGCCAGTGCACTCTCTGGAGTCACTGCACTGCATCCTCAGTGGTGCCAGTGCACTCTCTGGACTCACCGGGGTGCATCCCCAGTGGTGCCAGTGCACTCTCTGGACTCACTGCACTGCATCACCAGTGGTGCCAGTGCACTCTCTGGACTCACTGCACTGCATCCCATTGGTGCTAGTGCACTCTCTGGACTCACTGCACTGCATCCCCAGTGGTGCCAGTGCACTCTCTGGACTCACTGCACTGCATCCCCAGTTGTGCCAGTGCACTCTCTGGATTCACTGCAGTGCATCCCCAGTGGTGCCAGTGCACTCTCTGGACTCACTGCAGTGCTTCCGAACTGGTGCCAGTGCACTCTCTGCACTCACTGCACTGCATCAACAGTGGTGCCTCTGCACTCTCTGGAGTCACTGCAGTGCATCCCCAGTGGTGCCAGTGCACTCATTCGAGTCACTGCACTGCATCCCCAGTGGTGCCAGTGAATTCTCTGGACTCACTGCAGTGCATCCCCATTGGTGCCAGTGCAGTCTCTGGAGTCACTGCAGTGCATCCCCAGTGGTGCCAGTGCACTCTCTGGACTCACTGCAGTGCATCCCCAGTGGTGACAGTGCACTCTCTGGACTCACTGCACTGCATCCCCAGTGGTGCCAGTGCACTCTCTGGACTCACTGCAGTGCATCCCTTGTGGTGCCTTTGCACTCTCAGGACTCACTGCACTGCATCCCCAGTGGTGCCAGTGCACTCTCTGGAGTCACAGCACTGCATCAACAGTGGTGCCTCTGCACTCTCTGGAGTCACTGCACTGCATCCCCAGTGGTGCCAGTGCAGTCTCTGGACTCACTGTAGTGCATCCCCAGTGGTGCCAGTGCACTCTCTGGACTCACTGCAGTGCATCCCCAGTGGTGCCAGTGCACTCTCTGCACTCACTGCACTGCATCCCCAGTGGTGCCAGTGCACTCTCTGGACTCACTGCAGTGCATCCCCAGTGGTGCCAGTGTAGTCTCTGGACTCACAGCAGTGCATCCCCAGTGGTGCCAGTGCAATTACTGGACTCACTGCAGTGTTGCTCAGTGGTGCCAGAGCACTCTCTGGACTCACTGCACTGCATCCCCAGTGGTGCCAGTGCACTCTCTGGACTCACTGCACTGCATCCCCAGTGGTGGCAGTGCACTGTCTGGACACACTGCAATTTATCGCCATTGGAGCCGGTGCACTCTCTGGACTCACTAAACTGCATCCCCAGTGGTGCCCGAGAACACTCTGGTCTCACTGCAGTGCATCCCCAGTGGTGCCAGTGCACTCTCTGGACTCACTGCATCCCCAGTGGTGCCAGGGCACTCTCTGGACTCACAGCACTGCATCCCCATTGGTGCCAGTGCACTCTCTGGACTCACTGCACTAAAACCCCAGTGGTGCCAGTGCAGTCTCTGGACTCACTGCACTGCATCCCCAGTGGTGCCAGTGCACTCTCTGGACTCACCGGGGTGCATCCCCAGTGGTGCCAGTGCACTCTCTGGACTCACTGCACTGCATCCCCAGTGGTGCCAGTGCACTCTCTGGACTCACTGCACTGCATCCCCAGTGGTGCCAGTGCACTCTCTGGACTCACTGCACTGCATCCCATTGGTGCTAGTGCACTCTCTGGACTCACTGCACTGCATCCCCAGTGGTGCCAGTGCACTCTCTGGACTCACTGCACTGCATCCCCAGTTGTGCCAGTGCAGTCTCTGGATTCACTGCAGTGCATCCCCAGTGTTGCCAGTGCACTCTCTGGACTCACTGCAGTGCTTCCGAACTGGTGCCAGTGCACTCTCTGCACTCACTGCACTGCATCAACAGTGGTGCCTCTGCACTCTCTGGAGTCACTGCAGTGCATCCCCAGTGGTGCCAGTGCACTCTCTGGACTCAGTGTAGTGCATCCCCAGTGGTGCCAGTGCACTCTCTGGACTCACTGCAGTGCATCCCCAGTGGTGCCATTGCACTCTCTGGACTCACTGCAGTGCTTCCGAACTGGTGCCAGTGCACTCTCTGCACTCACTGCACTGCATCAACAGTGGTGCCTCTGCACTCTCTGGACTCACTGCACTGCATCCCCAGTGGTGCCAGTGCACTCTCTGGACTCACTGCAGTGCATCCCTTGTGGTGCCTTTGCACTCTCAGGACTCACTGCACTGCATCCCCAGTGGTGCCAGTGCACTCTCTGGAGTCACAGCACTGCATCAACAGTGGTGCCTCTGCACTCTCTGGAGTCACTGCACTGCATCCCCAGTGGTGCCAGTTCAGTCTCTGGACTCACTGTAGTGCATCCCCAGTGGTGCCAGTGCACTCTCTGGACTCACTGCAGTTCATCCCCAGTGGTGCCAGTGCACTCTCTGCACTCACTGCACTGCATCCACAGTGGTGCCAGTGCACTCTCTGGACTCACTGCAGTGCATCCCCAGTGGTGCCAGTGTAGTCTCTGGACTCACAGCAGTGCATCCCCAGTGGTGCCAGTGCAATTACTGGACTCACTGCAGTGTAGCTCAGTGGTGCCAGAGCACTCTCTGGACTCACGGCACTGCATCCCCAGTGGTGCCAGTGCACTCTGTGGACTCACTGCACTGCATCCCCAGTGGTGCCAGTGCACTGTCTGGACTCACTGCAATTTATCGCCATTGGAGCCAGTGCACTGTCTGGACTCACTAAACTGCATCCCCAGTGGTGCCCGAGAACACTCTGGTCTCACTGCAGTGCATCCCCAGTGGTGCCAGTGCACTCTCTGGACTCACTGCATCCCCAGTGGTGCCAGTGCACTCTCTGGACTCACTGCACTAAAACCCCAGTGGTGCCAGTGCACTCTCTGGACTCACTGCACTGCATCCCATTGGTGCTAGTGCACTATCTGGACTCACTGCACTGCATCCCCAGTGGTGCCAGTGCACTCTCTGGACTCACTGCACTGCATCCCCAGTGGTGCCAGTGCACTCTCTGGACTCACTGCAGTGCATCCCCAGTGGTGCCAGTGCACTCTCTGGACTCACTGCAGTGCTTCCGAACTGGTGCCAGTGCACTCTCTGCACTCACTACACTGCATCAACAGTGGTGCCTCTGCACTCTCTGGAGTCACTGCACTGCATCCCCAGTGGTGCCAGTGCACTCTCTGGACTCAGTGTAGTGCATCCCCAGTGGTGCCAGTGCACTCTCTGGACTCACTGCAGTGCATCCCCAGTGGTGCCATTGCACTCTCTGGACTCACTGCAGTGCTTCCGAACTGGTGCCAGTGCACTCTCTGCACTCACTGCTCTGCATCAACAGTGGTGCCTCTGCACTCTCTGGACTCACTGCACTGCATCCCCAGTGGTGCCAGTGCACTCTCTGGACTCACTGCAGTGCATCCCTTGTGGTGCCTTTGCACTCTCAGGACTCACTGCACTGCATCCCCAGTGGTGCCAGTGCACTCTCTGGAGTCACAGCACTGCATCAACAGTGGTGCCTCTGCACTCTCTGGAGTCACTGCACTGCATCCCCAGTGGTGCCAGTGCAGTCTCTGGACTCACTGTAGTGCATCCCCAGTGGTGCCAGTGCACTCTCTGGACTCACTGCAGTGCATCCCCAGTGGTGCCAGTGCACTCTCTGCACTCACTGCACTGCATCCCCAGTGGTGCCATTGCACTCTCTGGACTCACTGCAGTGCATCCCCAGTGGTGCCAGTGTAGTCTCTGGACTCACAGCAGTGCATCCCCAGTGGTGCCAGTGCAATTACTGGACTCACTGCAGTGTTGCTCAGTGGTGCCAGAGCACTCTCTGGACTCACTGCACTGCATCCCCAGTGGTGCCAGTGCACTCTCTGGACTCACTGCACTGCATCCCCAGTGGTGCCAGAGCACTGTCTGGACACACTGCAATTTATCGCCATTGGAGCCGGTGCACTCTCTGGACTCACTAAACTGCATCCCCAGTGGTGCCCGAGAACACTCTGGTCTCACTGCAGTGCATCCCCAGTGGTGCCAGTGCACTCTGGACTCACTGCATCCCCAGTGGTGCCAGGGCACTCTCTGGACTCACAGCACTGCATCCCCATTGGTGCCAGTGCACTCTCTGGACTCACTGCACTAAAACCCCAGTGGTGCCAGTGCAGTCTCTGGACTCACTGCACTGCATCCCCTGTGGTGCCAGTGCACTCTCTGGACTCACTGCACTGCATCACCAGTGGTGCCAGTGCACTCTCTGGACTCACGGCACTGCATCCCATTGGTGCTAGTGCACTCTCTGGACTCACTGCACTGCATCCCCAGTGGTGCCAGTGCACGCTCTGGACTCACTAGACTGCATCCCCAGTTGTGCCAGTGCACTCTCTGGACTCACTGCAGTGCATCCCCAGTGGTGCCAGTGCACTCTCTGGACTCACTGCAGTGCTTCCGAACTGGTGCCAGTGCACTCTCTGCACTCACTGCACTGCATCAACAGTGGTGCCTCTGCACTCTCTGGACTCACTGCACTGCATCCCCAGTGGTGCCAGTGCACTCTCTGGACTCACTGCAGTGCATCCCCAGTGGTGCTTTGCACTCTCAGGACTCACTGCACTGCATCCCCAGTAGTGCCAGTGCACTCTCTGGAGTCACAGCACTGCATCAACAGTGGTGCCTCTGCACTCTCTGGAGTCACTGCACTGCATCCCCAGTGGTGCCAGTGCACTCTCTGGACTCACTGTAGTGCATCCCCAGTGGTGCCAGTGCACTCTCTGGACTCACTGCAGTGCATCCCCAGTGGTGCCAGTGCACTCTCTGCACTCACTGCACTGCATCCCCAGTGGTGCCAGTGCACTCTCTGGACTCACTGCACTGCATCAACAGTGGTGCCAGTGCACTGTCTGAACTCACTGCAGTGCATCCCCAGTGGTGCCAGTGTAGTCTCTGGACTCACAGCAGTGCATCCCCAGTGGTGCCAGTGCAACTACTGGACTCACTGCAGTGTAGCTCAGTGGTGCCAGAGCACTCTCTGGACTCACTGCACTGCATTCCCAGTGGTGCCAGTGCACTCTCTGGACTCACTGCACTGCATCATCGCCATTGGAGCCGGTGCACTCTCTGGACTCACTAATCTGCATCCCCAGTGGTGCCAGAGAACACTCTGGTCTCACTGCAGTGCATCCCCAGTGGTGCCAGTGCACTGTCTGGACTCAGTGCATCCCCAGTGGTGCCAGGGCACTCTCTGGACTCACAGCACTGCATCCCCATTGGTGCCAGTGCACTCTCTGGACTCACTGCACTAAAACCCCAGTGGTGCCAGTGCAGTCTCTGGACTCACTGCACTGCATCCAATGTGGTGCCAGTACACTCTCTGGACTCACTGCAGTGCATCCCCAGTGGTGCCAGTGTACTCTCTGGACTCACTGCACTGCATCACCAGCGGTGCCAGTGCACTCTCTGGACTCACTGCATTGCATCCCCAGTGGTGCCAGTGCACTCTCTGGACTCACTGCATTGGATCCCCAGTGGTGTCAGTGCACTCTCTGCACTCACTGCACTGCATCCCCAGTGGTGCCAGTGCACTCTCTGGACTCACTGCAGTGCTTCCCCACTGGTGCCAGTGCACTCTCTGGACTCACTGCACTGCATCCTCAGTGGTGCCAGTGCACTCTCTGGACTCACTGCAGTGCATCACCAGTGGTGCCTGTGCACTCTCTGGAGTCACTGCACTGCATCCCCAGTGGTGCCAGTGCACTCTCTGGACTCACTGCAGTGCAGCCCCTGAGGTGCCAGTGCACTCTCTGTATTCACTGCAGTGCATCCCCAGTGGTGCCAGTGCACTCTCTGGACCCACTGCAGTGCATCCCCACTGGTGCCAGTGCACTCTCTGGACTCAGGGCACTGCATCCCCAATGTTGCCAGTGCACTCTCTGTAGTCACTGCACTGCGTCCCCAGTGGTGCCAGTGCACTCTCTGGACTCACTGCAGTGTATCCCCTGTGGTGCCAGTGCACTCTGTGGACTCACTGCACTGCATCCCAGTGGTGCCAGTGCACTCTCTGGACTCAATGCAGTGCAGCCCCTGAGGTGCCAGTGCACTCTCTGGACTCACTGCAGTGCATTCCCAGTGGTGTCATTGCACTCTCTGGACTCAATGCAGTGAATCTCCCGTGGTGCCAGTGCACTCTCTGGACTCACTGCAGTGCATCCCCAGTGGTGCCAGTGCACTCTCTGGACTCACTGCAGTGCATCCCCAGTGGTGCCAGTGCACTCTCTGTACTCACTGCACTAAATCCGCAGTGGTGCCAGTTCACTCTCTGGACTCACTGAACTGAATCCCCAGTGGTGCCAGTGCACTCTCTGCACTCACTGTACTGCATCCCCAGTGGTGCCTGTGAAGTCTCTGGACTCAGTTCAGTGCATCCCCAGTGGTGCCAGAGAACTCTCTGGACTCACTGCAGTGCATCCCCAGTGGTGCCAGTGCACTCTGTGGACTGAGTGCACTGCATTCCAGTGGTGCCAGTGCACTCTCTGGACTCACTGCACTGCATCCTCAGTGGTGCCAGTGCACTCTCTGGACTCACTGCACTGCATCCCCAGTGGTGCCAGTGCACTCTCTGGACTCACTGCACTGCATCCCCAGTGGTGCCAGTGCACTCTCTGGACTCACTGCACTGCATCCCATTGGTGCTAGTGCACTCTCTGGACTCACTGCACTGCATCCCCAGTAGTGCCAGTGCACTCTCTGGAGTCACAGCACTGCATCAACAGTGGTGCCTCTGCACTCTCTGGAGTCACTGCACTGCATCCCCAGTGGTGCCAGTGCACTCTCTGGACTCACTGTAGTGCATCCCCAGTGGTGCCAGTGCACTCTCTGGACTCACTGCAGTGCATCCCCAGTGGTGCCAGTGCACTCTCTGCACTCACTGCACTGCATCCCCAGTGGTGCCAGTGCACTCTCTGGACTCACTGCACTGCATCAACAGTGGTGCCAGTGCACTCTCTGAACTCACTGCAGTGCATCCCCAGTGGTGCCAGTGTAGTCTCTGGACTCACAGCAGTGCATCCCCAGTGGTGCCAGTGCAACTACTGGACTCACTGCAGTGTAGCTCAGTGGTGCCAGAGCACTCTCTGGACTCACTGCACTGCATTCCCAGTGGTGCCAGTGCACTCTCTGGACTCACTGCACTGCATCATCGCCATTGGAGCCGGTGCACTCTCTGGACTCACTAATCTGCATCCCCAGTGGTGCCAGAGAACACTCTGGTCTCACTGCAGTGCATCCCCAGTGGTGCCAGTGCACTGTCTGGACTCAGTGCATCCCCAGTGGTGCCAGGGCACTCTCTGGACTCACAGCACTGCATCCCCATTGGTGCCAGTGCACTCTCTGGACTCACTGCACTAAAACCCCAGTGGTGCCAGTGCAGTCTCTGGACTCACTGCACTGCATCCAATGTGGTGCCAGTACACTCTCTGGACTCACTGCAGTGCATCCCCAGTGGTGCCAGTGTACTCTCTGGACTCACTGCACTGCATCACCAGCGGTGCCAGTGCACTCTCTGGACTCACTGCATTGCATCCCCAGTGGTGCCAGTGCACTCTCTGGACTCACTGCATTGGATCCCCAGTGGTGTCAGTGCACTCTCTGCACTCACTGCACTGCATCCCCAGTGGTGCCAGTGCACTCTCTGGACTCACTGCAGTGCTTCCCCACTGGTGCCAGTGCACTCTCTGGACTCACTGCACTGCATCCTCAGTGGTGCCAGTGCACTCTCTGGACTCACTGCAGTGCATCACCAGTGGTGCCTGTGCACTCTCTGGACTCACTGCACTGCATCCCCAGTGGTGCCAGTGCACTCTCTGGACTCACTGCAGTGCAGCCCCTGAGGTGCCAGTGCACTCTCTGTATTCACTGCAGTGCATCCCCAGTGGTGCCAGTGCACTCTCTGGACCCACTGCAGTGCATCCCCACTGGTGCCAGTGCACTCTCTGGACTCAGGGCACTGCATCCCCAATGTTGCCAGTGCACTCTCTGTAGTCACTGCACTGCGTCCCCAGTGGTGCCAGTGCACTCTCTGGACTCACTGCAGTGTATCCCCTGTGGTGCCAGTGCACTCTGTGGACTCACTGCACTGCATCCCAGTGGTGCCAGTGCACTCTCTGGACTCAATGCAGTGCAGCCCCTGAGGTGCCAGTGCACTCTCTGGACTCACTGCAGTGCATTCCCAGTGGTGTCATTGCACTCTCTGGACTCAATGCAGTGAATCTCCCGTGGTGCCAGTGCACTCTCTGGACTCACTGCAGTGCATCCCCAGTGGTGCCAGTGCACTCTCTGGACTCACTGCAGTGCATCCCCAGTGGTGCCAGTGCACTCTCTGTACTCACTGCACTGCATCCCCAGTGGTGCCAGTGCACTCTCTGGACTCACTGCAGTCCATCCCCAGTGGTGCCAGTGCACTCTCTGGACTCACTGCACTGCATCCACAGTGGTGCCAGTGCACTCTCTTTACTCACGGCACTGCATCCCCAGTGGTGCCAGTGCACTCTCTGGACTCACTGTACTGCATCCCCAGTGGTGCCAGTGCACTCTCTGGACACACTGCACTGCATCCCCAGTGGAGCCAGAGCACTCTCTGGACTCACTGCAGTGCATCCCCAGTGGTGACAGTGCATTCTCTGTAGTCACTGCGCTGCATCCCCAGTGGTGACAGTGCACTCTCTGGACTCACTCTGCTGCATCCCCAGTGGCGCCAGTGCACTCTCTGGACTCACTGCAGTGCATTCCCAGTGGTGCCAGTGCACTCTCTGGACGCCTTGCAGTGAAACCCCGGTGGTGCCAGAGCACTCTCTGGACTCACTGCACTAAATCCGCAGTGGTGCCAGTTCACTCTCTGGACTCACTGAACTGAATCCCCAGTGGTGCCAGTGCACTCTCTGCACTCACTGTACTGCATCCCCAGTGGTGCCTGTGAAGTCTCTGGACTCAGTTCAGTGCATCCCCAGTGGTGCCAGAGAACTCTCTGGACTCACTGCAGTGCATCCCCAGTGGTGCCAGTGCACTCTGTGGACTGAGTGCACTGCATCCCAGTGGTGCCAGTGCACTCTCTGGACTCACTGCACTGCATCCTCAGTGGTGCCAGTGCACTCTCTGGACTCACTGCACTGCATCCCCAGTGGTGCCAGTGCACTCTCTGGAGTCACTGCACTGCATCCCCAGTGGTGCCAGTGCACTCTCTGGACTCACTGCACTGCATCCCATTGGTGCTAGTGCACTCTCTGGACTCACTGCACTGCATCCCCAGTGGTGCCAGTGCACTCTCTGGAGTCACTGCACTGCATCCCCAGTTGTGCCAGTGCACTCTCTGGACTCACTGCAGTGCTTCCGAACTGGTGCCAGTGGACTCTCTGCACTCACTGCACTGCATCAACAGTGGTGCCTCTGCACTCTCTGGAGTCACTGCACTGCATCCCCAGTGGTGCCAGTGCACTCTCTGGACTAACTGTAGTGCATCCCCAGTGGTGCCAGTGCACTCTCTGGACTCACTGCAGTGCATCCCCAGTGGTGCCAGTGCACTCTCTGGACTCACTGCAGTGCATCCCTTGTGGTGCCTTTGCACTCTCAGGACTCACTGCACTGCATCCCCAGTGGTGCCAGTGCACTCTCTGGACTCACTGCAGTGCATCCCCAGTGGTGCCTCTGCACTCTCTGGAGTCACTGCACTGCATCCCCAGTGGTGCCAGTGCACTCTCTGGACTCACTGTAGTGCATCCCCAGTGGTGCCAGTGCACTCTCTGGACTCACTGCAGTGCATCCCCAGTGGTGCCAGTGCACTCTCTGGACTCACTGCACTGCATCCCCTGTGGTGCCAGTGCACTCTCTGGACTCACTGCACTGCATCAACAGTGGTGCCAGTGCACTCTCTGGACTCACTGCAGTGCATCCCCAGTGGTGCCAGTGTAGTCTCTGGACTCACAGCAGTGCATCCCCAGTGGTGCCAGTGCAATTACTGGACTCACTGCAGTGTAGCTCAGTGGTGCCAGAGCACTCTCTGGACTCACTGCACTGCATCCCCAGTGGTGCCAGTGCACTCTCTGGACTCACTGCACTGCATCCCCAGTGGTGCCAGTGCACTCTCTGGACTCACTGCAATGTATCGCCATTGGAGCCGGTGCACTCTCTGGACTCACTAAACTGCATCCCCAGTGGTGTCAGAGAACACTCTGGTCTCACTGCAGTGCATCCCCAGTGGTGCCAGTGCACTCTCTGGACTCACTGCATCCCCAGTGGTGCCAGGGCACTCTCTGGACTCACAGCACTGCATCCCCATTGGTGCCAGTGCACCTTCTGGACTCACTGCACTAAAACCCCAGTGGTGCCAGTGCAGTCTCTGGCCTCACTGCACTGCATCCCCAGTGGTGCCAGTGCACTCTCTGGACTCACCGGGGTGCATCCCCAGTGGTGCCAGTGCACTCTCTGGACTCACTGCACTGCATCCCCTGTGGTGCCAGTACACTCTCTGGACTCACTGCAGTGCATCCCCAGTGGTGCCAGTGTACTCTCTGGACTCACTGCACGGCATCACCAGCGGTGCCAGTGCACTCTCTGGACTCACTGCAGTGCATCCCCAGTGGTGCCAGTGCACTCTCTGGACTCACTGCATTGGATCCCCAGTGGTGTCAGTGCACTCTCTTGACTCAGTGCAGTGCATCGCCAGTGGTGCCAGTGCACTCTCTGGACTCACTGCAGTGCTTCCCCACTGGTGCCAGTGCACTCTCTGGACTCACTGCACTGCATCCTCAGTGGTGCCAGTGCACTCTCTGGACTCACTGCACTGCATCCCCAGTGGTTCCAGTGCACTCTCTGGATCACTGCACTGCATCACCATTGGTGCCAGGGCACTCTCCGGACTCACTGCAGTGCATCCCCATTGGTGCCAGTGCAGTGTCTGGAGTCACTGCAGTGCATCCCCAGTGGTGCCAGTGCACTCTCTGGACTCACTGCAGTGCATCCCCAGTGGTGCCAGTGCACTCTCTGGACTCACTGCACTGCATCCCCAGTGGTTCCAGTGCACTCTCTGGACTCACTGCAGTGCATCCCCAGTGGTGCCAGTGCACTCTCTGGACTCACTGCACTGCATCCTCAGTGGTGCCAGTGCACTCTCTGGACTCACTGCACTGCATCCCCAGTGGTTCCAGTGCACTCTCTGGACTCACTGCACTGCATCCCCAGTGGTTCCAGTGCACTCTCTGGATCACTGCACTGCATCACCATTGGTGCCAGGGCACTCTCCGGACTCACTGCAGTGCATCCCCATTGGTGCCAGTGCAGTCTCTGGAGTCACTGCAGTGCATCCCCAGTGGTGCCAGTGCACTCTCTGGACTCACTGCAGTGCATCCCCAGTGGTGCCAGTGCACTCTCTGGACTCACTGCACTGCATCCCCAGTGGTGCCAGTGCACTCTCTGGACTCACTGCAGTGCATCCCCAGTGGTGCCAGTGCACTCTCTGGACTCACTGCACTGCATCCTCAGTGGTGCCAGTGCACTCTCTGGACTCACTGCACTGCATCCCCAGTGGTTCCAGTGCACTCTCTGGATCACTGCACTGCATCCCCAGTGGTGCCAGTGAATTCTCTGGACTCACTGCAGTGCATCCCCATTGGTGCCAGTGCAGTCTCTGGAGTCACTGCAGTGCATCCCCAGTGGTGCCAGTGCACTCTCTGGACTCACTGCAGTGCATCCCCAGTGGTGCCAGTGCACTCTCTGGACTCACTGCACTGCATCCCCAGTGGTTCCAGTGCACTCTCTGGATCACTGCACTGCATCACCATTGGTGCCAGTGCACTCTCCGGACTCACTGCAGTGCATCCCCAGTGGTGCCAGTGCACTCTTTCGAGTCACTGCACTGCATCCCCAGTGGTGCCAGTGAATTCTCTGGACTCACTGCAGTGCATCCCCATTGGTGCCAGTGCAGTCTCTGGAGTCACTGCAGTGCATCCCCAGTGGTGCCAGTGCACTCTCTGGACTCACTGCAGTGCATCCCCAGTGGTGACAGTGCACTCTCTGGACTCACTGCACTAAAACCCCAGTGGTGCCAGTGCAGTCTCTGGACTCACTGCACTGCATCCAATGTGGTGCCAGTACACTCTCTGGACTCACTGCAGTGCATCCCCAGTGTGCCAGTGTACTCTCTGGACTCACTGCACTGCATCACCAGCGGTGCCAGTGCACTCTCTGGACTCACTGCAGTGCATGCCCAGTGGTGCCAGTGCACTCTCTGGACTCACTGCATTGGATCCCCAGTGGTGTCAGTGCACTCTCTGCACTCACTGCACTGCATCCCCAGTGGTGCCAGTGCACTCTCTGGACTCACTGCAGTGCTTCCCCACTGGTGCCAGTGCACTCTCTGGACTCACTGCACTGCATCCTCAGTGGTGCCAGTGCACTCTCTGGACTCACTGCAGTGCATCACCAGTGGTGCCTGTGCACTCTCTGGAGTCACTGCACTGCATCCCCAGTGGTGCCAGTGCACTCTCTGGACTCACTGCAGTGCAGCCCCTGAGGTGCCAGTGCACTCTCTGTATTCACTGCAGTGCATCCCCAGTGGTGCCAGTGCACTCTCTGGACCCACTGCAGTGCATCCCCACTGGTGCCAGTGCACTCTCTGGACTCAGGGCACTGCATCCCCAATGTTGCCAGTGCACTCTCTGTAATCACTGCACTGCGTCCCCAGTGGTGCCAGTGCACTCTCTGGACTCACTGCAGTGTATCCCCTGTGGTGCCAGTGCACTCTGTGGACTCACTGCACTGCATCCCAGTGGTGCCAGTGCACTCTCTGGACTCAATGCAGTGCAGCCCCTGAGGTGCCAGTGCACTCTCTGTACTCACTGCAGTGCATTCCCACTGGTGTCAGTGCACCCTCTGGACTCAATGCAGTGAATCTCCCGTGGTGCCAGTGCACTCTCTGGACTCACTGCACTGCATCCCCAGTGGTGCCAGTTCACTCTCTGGACTCACTGAACTGCATCCCCAGTGGTGCCAGTGCACTCTGTGGACTCACTGCAGTGCATCCCCAGTGGTGCCAGTGCACTCTCTGGACTCACTGCACTGCATCCCCAGTGGTGCCAGTGCACTCTCTGGACTCACTGAAGTGCATCCCCAGTGTAGCCAGTGCTCTCTATGGACTCACTGCACTGCATCCCCAGTGGTGCCAGTGCACTCTCTGGACTCACTGCAGTGCATCCCCAAAGTGCCAGTGCACTCTCTGGACTCACTGCAGTGCATCCCCAGTGGAGCCAGAGCACTCTCTGGACTCACTGCAGTGCATCCCCAGTGGTGACAGTGCACTCTCTGTAGTCACTGCGCTGCATCCCCAGTGGTGACAGTGCACTCTCTGGACTCACTCTGCTGCATCCCCAGTGGCGCCAGTGCACTCTCTGGACTCACTGCAGTGCATTCCCAGTGGTGCCAGTGCACTCTCTGGACGCCTTGCAGTGAAACCCCGGTGGTGCCAGAGCACTCTCTGGACTCACTGCACTAAATCCGCAGTGGTGCCAGTTCACTCTCTGGACTCACTGAACTGAATCCCCAGTGGTGCCAGTGCACTCTCTGCACTCACTGTACTGCATCCCCAGTGGTGCCTGTGAAGTCTCTGGACTCAGTTCAGTGCATCCCCAGTGGTGCCAGAGAACTCTCTGGACTCACTGCAGTGCATCCCCAGTGGTGCCACTGCACTCTCTGGACTGACTGCACTGCATCACCATTGGTGCCAGGGCACTCTCCGGACTCACTGCAGTGCATCCGCAGTGGTGCCAGTGCATCTCTTTCGAGTCACTGCACTGCATCCCCATTAGTGCCAGTGCATTCTCTGTACTCATTGCAGTGCATCCCCTTAGGTGCCAGTGCACTCTCTGGACTCACTGCTATGCATCAACAGTGGTGCCAGCGCACTCTGTGGACTCACTGCAGTGCATCCCCAGTGTTGCCAGTGCACTCTCTGGAGTCACTGCACTGCATCCTCAGTGGTGCCAGTGCACTCTCTGGACTCACTGCACTGCATCACCAGTGGTGCCAGTGCACTCTCTGGACTCACTGCACTGCATCACCAGTGGTGCCAGTGCACTCTCTGGACTCACGGCACTGCATCCCATTGGTGCTAGTGCACTCTCTGGACTCACTGCACTGCATCCCCAGTGGTGCCAGTGCACGCTCTGGACTCACTGCACTGCATCCCCAGTTGTGCCAGTGCACTCTCTGGACTCACTGCAGTGCATCCCCAGTGGTGCCAGTGCACTCTCTGGACTCACTGCAGTGCTTCCGAACTGGTGCCAGTGCACTCTCTGGACTCACTGCACTGCATCAACAGTGGTGCCTCTGCACTCTCTGGAGTCACTGCACTGCATCCCCAGTGGTGCCAGTGCACTCTCTGGACTCACTGTAGTGCATCCCCAGTGGTGCCAGTGCACTCTCTGGACTCACTGCACTGCATCCCCAGTGGTGCCAGTGCACTCTCTGGAGTCACAGCACTGCATCAACAGTGGTGCCTCTGCACTCTCTGGAGTCACTGCACTGCATCACCATTGGTGCCAGGGCACTCTCCGGACTCACTGCAGTGCATCCACAGTGGTGCCAGTGCACTCTTTCGAGTCACTGCACTGCATCCCCAGTGGTGCCAGTGAATTCTCTGGACTCACTGCAGTGCATCCCCATTGGTGCCAGTGCAATCTCTGCACTCACTGCACTGCATCCCCAGTGGTGCCAGTGCACTCTCTGGACTCACTGCACTGCATCAACAGTGGTGCCAGTGCACTCTCTGGACTCACTGCAGTGCATCCCCAGTGGTGCCAGTGTAGTCTCTGGACTCACAGCAGTGCATCCCCAGTGGTGCCAGTGCAACTACTGGACTCACTGCAGTGTAGCTCAGTGGTGCCAGAGCACTCTCTGGACTCACTGCACTGCATCCCCAGTGGTGCCAGTGCACTCTCTGGACTCAGTGCACTGCATCCCCAGTGGTGCCAGTGCACTCTCTGGACTCAGTGCACTGCATCCCCAGTGGTGCCACTGCACTCTCTGGACTCACTGCACTGCATCCCCAGTGGTGCCAGTGCACTCTCTGGACTCACTGCACTGCATCCCCAGTGGTGCCAGTGCACTCTCTGAGCTCACTGCAGTGCATCCCCATTGGTGCCAGTGCACTCTCTGGACTCACTGCACTAAAACCCCAGTGGTGCCAGTGCAGTCTCTGGACTCACTGCACTGCATCCAATGTGGTGCCAGTACACTCTCTGGACTCACTGCAGTGCATCCCCAGTGGTGCCAGTGTACTCTCTGGACTCACTGCACTGCATCACCAGCGGTGCCAGTGCACTCTCTGGACTCACTGCAGTGCATCCCCAGTGGTGCCAGTGCACTCTCTGGACTCACTGCATTGGATCCCCAGTGGTGTCAGTGCACTCTCTGCACTCACTGCACTGCATCCCCAGTGGTGCCAGTGCACTCTCTGGACTCACTGCAGTGCTTCCCCACTGGTGCCAGTGCACTCTCTGGACTCACTGCACTGCATCCTCAGTGGTGCCAGTGCACTCTCTGGACTCACTGCAGTGCATCACCAGTGGTGCCAGTGCACTCTCTGGAGTCACTGCACTGCATCCCCAGTGGTGCCAGTGCACTCTCTGGACTCACTGCAGTGCAGCCCCTGAGGTGCCAGTGCACTCTCTGTATTCACTGCAGTGCATCCCCAGTGGTGCCAGTGCACTCTCTGGACCCACTGCAGTGCATCCCCACTGGTGCCAGTGCACTCTCTGGACTCAGGGCACTGCATCCCCAATGTTGCCAGTGCACTCTCTGTAGTCACTGCACTGCGTCCCCAGTGGTGCCAGTGCACTCTCTGGACTCACTGCAGTGTATCCCCTGTGGTGCCAGTGCACTCTGTGGACTCACTGCACTGCATCCCAGTGGTGCCAGTGCACTCTCTGGACTCAATGCAGTGCAGCCCCTGAGGTGCCAGTGCACTCTCTGGACTCACTGCAGTGCATTCCCAGTGGTGTCAGTGCACTCTCTGGACTCAATGCAGTGAATCTGCCGTGGTGCCAGTGCACTCTCTGGACTCACTGCACTGCATCCCCAGTGGTGCCAGTTCACTCTCTGGACTCACTGAACTGCATCCCCAGTGGTGCCAGTGCACTCTGTGGACTCACTGCAGTGCATCCCCAGTGGTGCCAGTGCACTCTCTGGACTCACTGCACTGCATCCCCAGTGGTGCCAGTGCACTCTCTGGACTCACTGAAGTGCATCCCCAGTGTAGCCAGTGCTCTCTGTGGACTCACTGCACTGCATCCCCAGTGGTGCCAGTGCACTCTCTGGACTCACTGCAGTGCATCCCCTAAGTGCCAGTGCACTCTCTGGACTCACTGCAGTGCATCCCCAGTGGAGCCAGAGCACTCTCTGGACTCACTGCAGTGCATCCCCAGTGGTGACAGTGCACTCTCTGTAGTCACTGCGCTGCATCCCCAGTGGTGACAGTGCACTCTCTGGACTCACTCTGCTGCATCCCCAGTGGCGCCAGTGCACTCTCTGGACTCACTGCAGTGCATTCCCAGTGGTGCCAGTGCACTCTCTGGACGCCTTGCAGTGAAACCCCGGTGGTGCCAGAGCACTCTCTGGACTCACTGCACTAAATCCGCAGTGGTGCCAGTTCACTCTCTGGACTCACTGAACTGAATCCCCAGTGGTGCCAGTGCACTCTCTGCACTCACTGTACTGCATCCCCAGTGGTGCCTGTGAAGTCTCTGGACTCAGTTCAGTGCATCCCCAGTGGTGCCAGAGAACTCTCTGGACTCACTGCAGTGCATCCCCAGTGGTGCCAGTGCACTCTGTGGACTGAGTGCACTGCATCCCAGTGGTGCCAGTGCACTCTCTGGACTCACTGCACTGCATCCTCAGTGGTGCCAGTGCACTCTCTGGACTCACTGCACTGCATCCCCAGTGGTGCCAGTGCACTCTCTGGAGTCACTGCAGTGCATCCCCAGTGGTGCCAGTGCACTCTCTGGACTCACTGCACTGCATCCCATTGGTGCTAGTGCACTCTCTGGACTCACTGCACTGCATCCCCAGTGGTGCCAGTGCACTCTCTGGACTCACTGCACTGCATCCCCAGTTGTGCCAGTGCACTCTCTGGACTCACTGCAGTGCATCCCCAGTGGTGCCAGTGCACTCTCTGGACTCACTGCAGTGCTTCCGAACTGGTGCCAGTGCACTCTCTGCACTCACTGCACTGCATCCCCAGTGGTGCCTCTGCACTCTCTGGAGTCACTGCACTGCATCCCCAGTGGTGCCAGTGCACTCTCTGGACTAACTGTAGTGCATCCCCAGTGGTGCCAGTGCACTCTCTGGACTCACTGCACTGCATCCCCAGTGGTGCCAGTGCACTCTCTGGACTCACTGCAGTGCATCCCTTGTGGTGCCTTTGCACTCTCAGGACTCACTGCACTGCATCCCCAGTGGTGCCAGGGCACTCTCTGGAGTCACAGCACTGCATCAACAGTGGTGCCTCTGCACTCTCTGGAGTCACTGCACTGCATCCCCAGTGGTGCCAGTGCAGTCTCTGGACTCACTGCACTGCATCCCCAGTGGTGCCAGTGCACTCTCTGGACTCACTGCAGTGCATCCCCAGTGGTGCCAGTGCACTCTCTGGACTCACTGCACTGCATCCCCAGTGGTGCCAGTGCACTCTCTGGACTCACTGCACTGCATCAACAGTGGTGCCAGTGCACTCTCTGGACTCACTGCAGTGCATCCCCAGTGGTGCCAGTGTAGTCTCTGGACTCACAGCAGTGCATCCCCAGTGGTGCCAGTGCAATTACTGGACTCACTGCAGTGTAGCTCAGTGGTGCCAGAGCACTCTCTGGACTCACTGCACTGCATCCCCAGTGGTGCCAGTGCACTCTCTGGACTCACTGCACTGCATCCCCAGTGGTGCCAGTGCACTGTCTGGACTCACTGCAATGTATCGCCATTGGAGCCGGTGCACTCTCTGGACTCACTAAACTGCATCCCCAGTGGTGCCAGAGAACACTCTGGTCTCACTGCAGTGCATCCCCAGTGGTGCCAGTGCACTCTCTGGACTCACTGCATCCCCAGTGGTGCCAGGGCACTCTCTGGACTCACAGCACTGCATCCCCATTGGTGCCAGTGCACTCTCTGGACTCACTGCACTAAAACCCCAGTGGTGCCAGTGCAGTCTCTGGACTCACTGCACTGCATCCCCAGTGGTGCCAGTGCACTCTCAGGACTCACCGGGGTGCATCCCCAGTGGTGCCAGTGCACTCTCTGGACTCACTGCACTGCATCCCCTGTGGTGCCAGTACACTCTCTGGACTCACTGCAGTGCATCCCCAGTGGTGCCAGTGTACTCTCTGGACTCACTGCAGTGCATCCCCAGTGGTGCCAGTGCACTCTCTGGACTCACTGCAGTGCATCCCCAGTGGTGCCAGTGCACTCTCTGGACTCACTGCATTGGATCCCCAGTGGTGTCAGTGCACTCTCTTGACTCAGTGCAGTGCATCGCCAGTGGTGCCAGTGCACTCTCTGGACTCACTGCAGTGCTTCCCCACTGGTGCCAGTGCACTCTCTGGACTCACTGCACTGCATCCTCAGTGGTGCCAGTGCACTCTCTGGACTCACTGCACTGCATCCCCAGTGGTTCCAGTGCACTCTCTGGATCACTGCACTGCATCACCATTGGTGCCAGGGCACTCTCCGGACTCACTGCAGTGCATCCACAGTGGTGCCAGTGCACTCTTTCGAGTCACTGCACTGCATCCCCAGTGGTGCCAGTGAATTCTCTGGACTCACTTCAGTGCATCCCCATTGGTGCCAGTGCAGTCTCTGGAGTCACTGCAGTGCATCCCCAGTGGTGCCAGTGCACTCTCTGGACTCACTGCAGTGCATCCCCAGTGGTGCCAGTGCACTCTCTGGACTCACTGCACTGCATCCCCAGTGGTTCCAGTGCACTCTCTGGATCACTGCACTGCATCACCATTGGTGCCAGGGCACTCTCCGGACTCACTGCAGGGCATCCCCAGTGGTGCCAGTGCACTCTTTCGAGTCACTGCACTGCATCCCCAGTGGTGCCAGTGAATTCTCTGGACTCACTGCAGTGCTTCCCCTTTGGTGCCAGTGCAGTCTCTGGAGTCACTGCAGTGCATCCCCAGTGGTGCCAGTGGCCTCTGTGGACTCACTGCACGACATCCCCTGTGGGGCCAGTGCACTCTCTGGACTCACTGCAGTGCATCCCCAGTGGTGCGAGTGCACTCTCTGGACTCACTGCAGTGCATCCCCAGTGGTGCCAGTGCACTCTCTGGACTCACTGCAGTGCATCCCCAGTGGTGCCAGTGCACTCTCTGGACTCACTGCAGTGCATCCCCAGTGTTGCCAGTGCACTCTCTGGAGTCACTGCACTGCATCCTCAGTGGTGCCAGTGCACTCTCTGGACTCACTGCACTGCATCCCCAGTGGTGCCAGTGCACTCTCTGGACTCACTGCACTGCATCACCAGTGGTGCCAGTGCACTCTCTGGACTCACTGCACTGCATCCCATTGGTGCTAGTGCACTCTCTGGACTCACTGCACTGCATCCCCAGTGGTGCCAGTGCACTCTCTGGACTCATTGCACTGCATCCCCAGTTGTGCCAGTGCACTCTCTGGATTCACTGCAGTGCATCCCCAGTGGTGCCAGTGCACTCTCTGGACTCACTGCAGTGCTTCCGAACTGGTGCCAGTGCACTCTCTGCACTCACTGCACTGCATCAACAGTGGTGCCTCTGCACTCTCTGGACTCACTGCAGTGCATCCCCAGTGGCGCCAGTGCACTCTCTGGACTCAGTGTAGTGCATCCCCAGTGGTGCCAGTGCACTCTCTGGACTCACTGCAGTGCATCCCCAGTGGTGCCATTGCACTCTCTGGACTCACTGCAGTGCTTCCGAACTGGTGCCAGTGCACTCTCTGCACTCACTGCACTGCATCAACAGTGGTGCCTCTGCACTCTCTGGAGTCACTGCAGTGCATCCCCAGTGGTGCCAGTGCAGTCTCTGGACTCACTGTAGTGCATCCCCAGTGGTGCCAGTGCACTCTCTGGACTTACTGCAGTGCATCCCCAGTGGTGCCAGTGCACTCTCTGCACTCACTGCACTGCATCCCCAGTGGTGCCAGTGCACTCTCTGGACTCACGGCACTGCATCCCCAGTGGTGCCAGTGCACTCTCTGGACTCACTGCAGTGCATCCCCAGTGGTGCCAGTGTAGTCTCTGGACTCACAGCAGTGCATCCCCAGTGGTGCCAGTGCAACTACTGGACTCACTGCAGTGTAGCTCAGTGGTGCCAGAGCACTCTCTGGACTCACTGCACTGCATCCCCAGTGGTGCCAGTGCACTCTCTGGACTCACTACACTGCATCATCGCCATTGGAGCCGGTGCACTCTCTGGACTCACTAATCTGCATCCCCAGTGGTGCCAGAGAACACTCTGGTCTCACTGCAGTGCATCCCCAGTGGTGCCAGTGCACTCTCTGGACTCACTGCATCCCCAGTGGTGCCAGGGCACTCTCTGGACTCACAGCACTGCATCCCCATTGGTGCCAGTGCACTCTCTGGACTCACTGCACTAAAACCCCAGTGGTGCCAGTGCAGTCTCTGGACTCACTGCACTGCATCCAATGTGGTGCCAGTACACTCTCTGGACTCACTGCAGTGCATCCCCAGTGGTGCCAGTGTACTCTCTGGACTCACTGCACTGCATCACCAGCGGTGCCAGTGCACTCTCTGGACTCACTGCAGTGCATCCCCAGTGGTGCCAGTGCACTCTCTGGACTCACTGCATTGGATCCGCAGTGGTGTCAGTGCACTCTCTGCACTCACTGCACTGCATCCCCAGTGGTGCCAGTGCACTCTCTGGACTCACTGCAGTGCTTCCCCACTGGTGCCAGTGCACTCTCTGGACTCACTGCAGTGCAGCCCCTGGGGTGCCAGTGCACTCTCTGTATTCACTGCAGTGCATCCCCAGTGGTGCCAGTGCACTCTCTGGACTCACTGCACTGCATCCCCAGTGGTGCCAGTGGCTCTCTGGACTCATGGCACTGCATCCCCAGTGGTGCCGTTGCAATCTCAGGTCTCAGAGCAGTGCAGCTCCAGTTGGTGCCAGTGCACTCTCTGGACTCACTGCACTGCATCCCCAGTGCTGACAGTGCACTCTCTGGACTCACTGCACTGCATCCCCAGTGGTGCCAGTGTAGTCTCTGGACTCAGTGGACTGCATCCCCAGTGGTGCCACTGCACTCTCTGGACTCACTGCAGTGCATCCCCAGTGGTGCCAGTGCACTCTCTGGACTCACTGCAGTGCATTCCCTTTTGTGCCAGTGAGCTCTCTGCACTCACGGCACTGCATCCCCAGTGGTGCCAGTGTACTCTCTGGACTCACTGAACTGAATCCCCAGTGTTGCAAGTGCACTCTCTGGACTCACTGCACTGCATCCCCAGTGGTGCCAGTGCACTCTCTGGACTCACTGCAGTGCATTCCCTTTTGTGCCAGTACACTCTCTGCACTCACTGCACTGCATCCCCAGTGGTGCCAGTGCACTCTCTGGACTCACTGCACTGCATCCCCATTGCTGACAGTGCCCTCTCTGGACTCAGTGCACTGCATCCCCAGTGGTGCCAGTGCACTCTCTGGACTAAATGCACTGCATCCCCAGTGGTGCCAGTGGCTCTCTGGACTCATGGCACTGCATCACCAGTGGTGCCAGTGCACTCTCTGGACTCACTGCAGTGCATCCCCAATGGTGCCACAGTGTACTCTCTTAACTCACTGCACTGCATCACCAGTGGTGCCAGTGCACTCTCTGGACTCACTGCACTGCATCCCCAATGGTGCCACTGCACTCTCTGGACTCACTGCACTGCATCCCCAGTGGTGCCAGTGCACTCTCTGGACTCACTGCACTGCATCACCAGTGGTGCCAGTGTACTCTGTGGACTCACTGCACTGCATCCCCAGTGGTGCCAGTGCACTCTCTGGACTCACTGAACTGCATCCCCAAGGTGCCAGTGCACTCTCTGGACTCACTGCACTGCATCCCCAGTGGTGCCAGTGCACTCTCTGGACTCACTGCACTGCATACCCAGTGGTGACAGTGCACTCTCTGGACTCACTGCACTGCATCCCCCGTGGTGCCAGTGCACTCTCTGGACTCACTGCACTGCATCCCCAGCGGTGCCACTGCACTCTCTGAAAACACCGGGGTGCAACCGCAGCGGTGCCAGTGCACTCTCTGCACTCACGGCACTGCATCCCCAGTGGTGCCAGTGCACTCTCTGGACTCACTGCAGTGTATCCCCTGTGGTGCCAGTGCACTCTGTGGACTCAGTGCACTGCATCCCAGTGGTGCCAGTGCACTCTCTGGACTCACTGCAGTGCATCCCCAGTGGTGCCAGTGCACTCTCTGGACTCACTGCACTGCATACCCAGTGGTGACAGTGCACTCTCTGGACTCACTGCACTGCATCCCCCGTGGTGCCAGTGCACTCTCTGGACTCACTGCACTGCATCCCCAGCGGTGCCACTGCACTCTCTGAAAACACCGGGGTGCAACCGCAGCGGTGCCAGTGCACTCTCTGCACTCACGGCACTGCATCCCCAGTGGTGCCAGTGCACTCTCTGGACTCACTGCAGTGTATCCCCTGTGGTACCAGTGCACTCTGTGGACTCAGTGCACTGCATCCCAGTGGTGCCAGTGCACTCTCTGGACTCACTGCAGTGCATCCCCAGTGGTGCCAGTGCACTCTCTGGACTCACTGCACTGCATCCCAATGGTGCCAGTGCACTCTTTGGACTCACTGCAGTGCATCCCCAGTGGTGCCAGGGCACTCTCTGGACTCACTGCAGTGCATCCCCAGTGGTGCCAGTGCACTCTCTGGACTCACTGCACTGCATCCCCAGTGGTGCCAGTGCACTCTCTGGACTCACTGCAGTCCATCCCCAGTGGTGCCAGTGCACTCTCTGGACTCACTGCACTGCATCCACAGTGGTGCCAGTGCACTCTCTTTACTCACTGCACTGCATCCCCAGTGGTGCCAGTGCACTCTCTGGACTCACTGTACTGCATCCCCAGTGGTGCCAGTGCACTCTCTGGACTCATTGCACTGCATCCCCAGTGGTGCCAGTGCACTCTCTGGACTCACTGCACTGCATCCCCAGTGGTGCCAGTGCACTCTCTGGACTCACTGCAGTGCATCCCCAGTGGTGCCAGTGCACTCTCTGGACTCACTGCAGTGCATCCCCAGTGGTGCCAGTGCACTCTCTGGACTCACTGCACTGCATCCCCAGTGGTGCCAGTGCACTCTCTGGACTTGCCGGGGTGCATCCCCAGTGGTGCCAGTGCACTCTCTGGACTCACTGCAGTGCATCCCCAGTGGTGCCAGTGCACTCTCTGGACTCACTGCATTCCCAGTGGTGCCAGTGCACTCTCTGGACTCACTGCACTGCATCCCCAGTGGTGCCTGTGAAGTCTCTGGACTCACTGCAGTGCATCCCCAGTGGTGCCAGTGCACTCTCTGGACTCACTGCACTGCATCCCCAGTGGTGCCAGTGCACTCTCTGGACTCACTGCAGTGTATCCCCAGTGGTGCCAGTGCACTCTCTGGACTCACTGTACTGCATCCCCAGTGGTGCCAGTGCACTCTCTGGACTCACTGCACTGCATCCCCAGTGGTGCCAGTGCACTCTCTGGACTCACTGCACTGCATCCCCAGTGGTGCCATTGCACTCTCTGGACTCACTGCAGTGCATCCCCAGTGGTGTCAGTGCACTCTCTGCACTCACTGCAGTGCATCCCCAGTGGTGCCAGTGCACTCTCTGGACTCACTGCACTGCATCCCCAGTGGTGCCAGTGCACTCTCTGGACTCACTGCAGTGCATCCCCAGTGGTGCCAGTGCACTCTCTGGACTCACTGCACTGCATCCCCAGTGGTGCCAGTGCACTCTCTGGACTTGCCGGGGTGCATCCCCAGTGGTGCCAGTGCACTCTCTGGACTCACTGCAGTGCATCCCCAGTGGTGCCAGTGCACTGTCTGGACTCACTGCATTCCCAGTGGTGCCAGGGCACTCTCTGGACTCACTGCACTGCATCCCCAGTGGTGCCAGTGCACTCTCTGGACTCACTGCACTGCATCCCCAGTGGTGCCAGTGCACTCTCTGGACTCACTGCACTGCATCCCCAGTGGTGCCAGTGCACACTCTGGACTCACTGCAGTGCATCCCCAGTGGTGCTAGTGCACTCTCTGGACTCACTGCACTGCATTCCCTGTGGTGCGAGTGCACTCTCTCGACTCACTGCTCTGAGTTACCATTGGTGCCAGTGCACTCTCTGGACTCACTGCACTGCATCCCCAGTGGTGCCAGTGCACTCTCTGGACTCACTGCAGTCCATCCCCAGTGGTGCCAGTGCACTCTCTGGACTCACTGCACTGCATCCCCAGTGGTGCCAGTGCACTCTCTGGACTTCTGCACTGCATCCCCAGTGGTGCCAGTGCACTCTCTGGACTCACTGCACTGCATACCCAGTGGTGCCAGTGCACTCTCTGGACTCACTGCAGTGCATCCCCAGTGGTGCCAGTGCACTCTCTGCACTCACTGCAGTGCATCCCCAGTGGTGCCAGTGCACTCTCTGGACTCACTGCACTGCATCCCCAGTGGTGCCAGTGCACTCTCTGGACTTGCCGGGGTGCATCCCCAGTGGTGCCAGTGCACACTCTGGACTCACTGCAGTGCATCCCCAGTGGTGCCAGTGCACTCTCTGTACTCACTGCATTCCCAGTGGTGCCAGGGCACTCTCTGGACTCACTGCACTGCATCCCCAGTGGTGCCACTGTACTCTCTTTACTCACTGCACTGCACCCCCAGTGGTGCCAGTGCACTCTCTGGACTCACTGTACTGCATCCCCAGTGGTGCCAGTGCACTCTCTGGACTCACTGCACTGCATCCCATGTGGTGGTGCCAGTGCACTCTCTGGATCACTGCACTGCATCACCATTGGTGCCAGGGCACTCTCCGGACTCACTGCAGTGCATCCCCAGTGGTGCCAGTGCACTCTTTCGAGTCACTGCACTGCATCCCCAGTGGTGCCAGTGAATTCTCTGGACTCACTGCAGTGCATCCCCATTGGTGCCAGTGCAGTCTCTGGAGTCACTGCAGTGCATCCCCAGTGGTGCCAGTGCACTCTCTGGACTCACTGCAGTGCATCCCCAGTGGTGACAGTGCACTCTCTGGACTCACTGCACTAAAACCCCAGTGGTGCCAGTGTACTCTCTGGACTCACTGCACTGCATCCAATGTGGTGCCAGTACACTCTCTGGACTCACTGCAGTGCATCCCCAGTGGTGCCAGTGCACTCTCTGGACTCACTGCATTCCCAGTGGTGCCAGTGCACTCTCTGGACTCACTGCACTGCATCCCCAGTGGTGCCTGTGAAGTCTCTGGACTCACTGCAGTGCATCCCCAGTGGTGCCAGTGCACTCTCTGGACTCACTGCACTGCATCCCCAGTGGTGCCAGTGCACTCTCTGGACTCACTGCAGTGTATCCCCAGTGGTGCCAGTGCACTCTCTGGACTCACTGTACTGCATCCCCAGTGGTGCCAGTGCACTCTCTGGACTCACTGCACTGCATCCCCAGTGGTGCCAGTGCACTCTCTGGACTCACTGCACTGCATCCCCAGTGGTGCCATTGCACTCTCTGGACTCACTGCAGTGCATCCCCAGTGGTGTCAGTGCACTCTCTGCACTCACTGCAGTGCATCCCCAGTGGTGCCAGTGCACTCTCTGGACTCACTGCACTGCATCCCCAGTGGTGCCAGTGCACTCTCTGGACTCACTGCAGTGCATCCCCAGTGGTGCCAGTGCACTCTCTGGACTCACTGCAGTGCATCCCCAGTGGTGCCAGTGCACTCTCTGGACTCACTGCACTGCATCCCCAGTGGTGCCAGTGCACTCTCTGGACTTGCCGGGGTGCATCCCCAGTGGTGCCAGTGCACTCTCTGGACTCACTGCAGTGCATCCCCAGTGGTGCCAGTGCACTGTCTGGACTCACTGCATTCCCAGTGGTGCCAGGGCACTCTCTGGACTCACTGCACTGCATCCCCAGTGGTGCCAGTGCACTCTCTGGACTCACTGCACTGCATCCCCAGTGGTGCCAGTGCACTCTCTGGACTCACTGCACTGCATCCCCAGTGGTGCCAGTGCACACTCTGGACTCACTGCAGTGCATCCCCAGTGGTGCTAGTGCACTCTCTGGACTCACTGCACTGCATTCCCTGTGGTGCGAGTGCACTCTCTCGACTCACTGCTCTGAGTTACCATTGGTGCCAGTGCACTCTCTGGACTCACTGCACTGCATCCCCAGTGGTGCCAGTGCACTCTCTGGACTCACTGCAGTCCATCCCCAGTGGTGCCAGTGCACTCTCTGGACTCACTGCACTGCATCCCCAGTGGTGCCAGTGCACTCTCTGGACTTCTGCACTGCATCCCCAGTGGTGCCAGTGCACTCTCTGGACTCACTGCACTGCATACCCAGTGGTGCCAGTGCACTCTCTGGACTCACTGCAGTGCATCCCCAGTGGTGCCAGTGCACTCTCTGCACTCACTGCAGTGCATCCCCAGTGGTGCCAGTGCACTCTCTGGACTCACTGCACTGCATCCCCAGTGGTGCCAGTGCACTCTCTGGACTTGCCGGGGTGCATCCCCAGTGGTGCCAGTGCACACTCTGGACTCACTGCAGTGCATCCCCAGTGGTGCCAGTGCACTCTCTGTACTCACTGCATTCCCAGTGGTGCCAGGGCACTCTCTGGACTCACTGCACTGCATCCCCAGTGGTGCCACTGTACTCTCTTTACTCACTGCACTGCACCCCCAGTGGTGCCAGTGCACTCTCTGGACTCACTGTACTGCATCCCCAGTGGTGCCAGTGCACTCTCTGGACTCACTGCACTGCATCCCATGTGGTGGTGCCAGTGCACTCTCTGGATCACTGCACTGCATCACCATTGGTGCCAGGGCACTCTCCGGACTCACTGCAGTGCATCCCCAGTGGTGCCAGTGCACTCTTTCGAGTCACTGCACTGCATCCCCAGTGGTGCCAGTGAATTCTCTGGACTCACTGCAGTGCATCCCCATTGGTGCCAGTGCAGTCTCTGGAGTCACTGCAGTGCATCCCCAGTGGTGCCAGTGCACTCTCTGGACTCACTGCAGTGCATCCCCAGTGGTGACAGTGCACTCTCTGGACTCACTGCACTAAAACCCCAGTGGTGCCAGTGTACTCTCTGGACTCACTGCACTGCATCCAATGTGGTGCCAGTACACTCTCTGGACTCACTGCAGTGCATCCCCAGTGGTGCCAGTGTACTCTCTGGACTCACTGCACTGCATCACCAGCGGTGCCAGTGCACTCTCTGGACTCACTGCAGTGCATCCCCAGTGGTGCCAGTGCACTCTCTGGACTCACTGCAGTGCAGCCCCTGAGGTGCCAGTGCACTCTCTGTATTCACTGCACTGCATCCCATGTGGTGCCAGTGCACTCTCTGGACTCACTGCACTGCATCCTCAGTGGTGCCTGTGCACTCTCTGGACTCACTGCAGTGCATCACCAGTGGTGCCTGTGCACTCTCTGGAGTCACTGCACTGCATCCCCAGTGGTGCCAGTGCACTCTCTGGACTCACTGCAGTGCAGCCCCTGAGGTGCCAGTGCACTCTCTGTATTCACTGCAGTGCATCCCCAGTGGTGCCAGTGCACTCTCTGGACCCACTGCAGTGCATCCCCACTGGTGCCAGTGCACTCTCTGGACTCAGGGCACTGCATCCGCAATGTTGCCAGTGCACTCTCTGTAGTCACTGCACTGCGTCCCCAGTGGTGCCAGTGCACTCTCTGGACTCACTGCAGTGTATCCCCTGTGGTGCCAGTGCACTCTGTGGACTCACTGCACTGCATCCCAGTGGTGCCAGTGCACTCTCTGGACTCAATGCAGTGCAGCCCCTGAGGTGCCAGTGCACTCTCTGTACTCACTGCAGTGCATTCCCACTGGTGTCAGTGCACTCTCTGGACTCAATGCAGTGAATCTCCCGTGGTGCCAGTGCACTCTCTGGACTCACTGCACTGCATCCCCAGTGGTGCCAGTGCACTCTCTGGACTCACTGAAGTGCATCCCCAGTGTAGCCTGTGCTCTCTGTGGACTCACTGCACTGCATCCCCAGTGGTGCCAGTGCACTCTCTGGACTCACTGCAGTGCATCCCCAAAGTGCCAGTGCACTCTCTGGACTCACTGCAGTGCATCCCCAGTGGAGCCAGAGCACTCTCTGGACTCACTGCAGTGCATCCCCAGTGGTGACAGTGCACTCTCTGTAGTCACTGCGCTGCATCCCCAGTGGTGACAGTGCACTCTCTGGACTCACTCTGCTGCATCCCCAGTGGCGCCAGTGCACTCTCTGGACTCACTGCAGTGCATTCCCAGTGGTGCCAGTGCACTCTCTGGACGCCTTGCAGTGAAACCCCGGTGGTGCCAGAGCACTCTCTGGACTCACTGCACTAAATCCGCAGTGGTGCCAGTTCACTCTCTGGACTCACTGCAGTGCATCCCCAGTGGTGCCAGTGCACTCTCTGCACTCACTGTACTGCATCCCCAGTGGTGCCTGTGAAGTCTCTGGACTCAGTTCAGTGCATCCCCAGTGGTGCCAGAGAACTCTCTGGACTCACTGCAGTGCATCCCCAGTGGTGCCACTGCACTCTCTGGACTGACTGCACTGCATCACCATTGGTGCCAGGGCACTCTCCGGACTCACTGCAGTGCATCCGCAGTGGTGCCAGTGCATCTCTTTCGAGTCACTGCACTGCATCCCCATTAGTGCCAGTGCATTCTCTGGACTCATTGCAGTGCATCCCCTTAGGTGCCAGTGCACTCTCTGGACTCACTGCTATGCATCAACAGTGGTGCCAGTGCACTCTCTGGACTCACTGCACTGCATCCCCAGTGCTGACAGTGCACTCTCTGTAGTCACTGCAGTGCATCCCCAGTGGTGCCAGTGCAGTCTCTGGAGTCACTGCAGTGCATCCCCAGTGGTGCCAGTGCACTCTCTGGACTCACTGCACTGCATCCCATTGGTGCTAGTGCACTCTCTGGACTCACTGCACTGCATCCCCAGTGGTGCCAGTGCACTCTCTGGACTCACTGCACTGCATCCCCAGTTGTGCCAGTGCACTCTCTGGACTCACTGCAGTGCATCCCCAGTGGTGCCAGTGCACTCTCTGGACTCACTGCAGTGCTTCCGAACTGGTGCCAGTGCACTCTCTGCACTCACTGCACTGCATCAACAGTGGTGCCTCTGCACTCTCTGGAGTCACTGCAGTGCATCCCCAGTGGTGCCAGTGCACTCTCTGGAGTCACTGCAGTGCATCCCCAGTGGTGCCAGTGCACTCTCTGGACTCACTGCACTGCATCCCATTGGTGCTAGTGCACTCTCTGGACTCACTGCACTGCATCCCCAGTGGTGCCAGTGCACTCTCTGGACTCACTGCACTGCATCCCCAGTGGTGCCAGTGCACTCTCTGGACTAACTGTAGTGCATCCCCAGTGGTGCCAGTGCACTCTCTGGACTCACTGCACTGCATCCCCAGTGGTGCCAGTGCACTCTCTGGACTCACTGCAGTGCATCCCCTGTGGTGCCTTTGCACTCTCAGGACTCACTGCACTGCATCCCCAGTGGTGCCAGGGCACTCTCTGGAGTCACAGCACTGCATCAACAGTGGTGCCTCTGCACTCTCTGGAGTCACTGCACTGCATCCCCAGTGGTGCCAGTGCAGTCTCTGGACTCACTGCACTGCATCCCCAGTGGTGCCAGTGCACTCTCTGGACTCACTGCAGTGCATCCCCAGTGGTGCCAGTGCACTCTCTGGACTCACTGCACTGCATCCCCAGTGGTGCCAGTGCACTCTCTGGACTCACTGCACTGCATCAACAGTGGTGCTAGTGCACTCTCTGGACTCACTGCAGTGCATCCCCAGTGGTGCCAGTGTAGTCTCTGGACTCACAGCAGTGCATCCCCAGTGGTGCCAGTGCAATTACTGGACTCACTGCAGTGTAGCTCAGTGGTGCCAGAGCACTCTCTGGACTCACTGCACTGCATCCCCAGTGGTGCCAGTGCACTCTCTGGACTCACTGCACTGCATCCCCAGTGGTGCCAGTGCACTGTCTGGACTCACTGCAATGTATCGCCATTGGAGCCGGTGCACTCTCTGGACTCACTAAACTGCATCCGCAGTGGTGCCAGAGAACACTCTGGTCTCACTGCAGTGCATCCCCAGTGGTGCCAGTGCACTCTCTGGACTCACTGCATCCCCAGTGGTGCCAGGGCACTCTCTGGACTCACAGCACTGCATCCCCAGTGGTGCCAGTGCACTCTCTGGACTCACTGCACTAAAACCCCAGTGGTGCCAGTGCAGTCTCTGGACTCACTGCACTGCATCCCCAGTGGTGCCAGTGCACTCTCTGGACTCACCGGGGTGCATCCCCAGTGGTGCCAGTGCACTCTCTGGACTCACTGCACTGCATCCCCTGTGGTGCCAGTACACTCTCTGGACTCACTGCAGTGCATCCCCAGTGGTGCCAGTGTACTCTCTGGACTCACTGCACTGCATCACCAGCGGTGCCAGTGAATTCTCTGGACTCACTGCAGTGCATCCCCATTGGTGCCAGTGCAGTCTCTGGAGTCACTGCAGTGCATCCCCAGTGGTGCCAGTGCACTCTCTGGACTCACTGCAGTGCATCCCCAGTGGTGCCAGTGCACTCTCTGGACTCACTGCACTGCATCCCCAGTGGTTCCAGTGCACTCTCTGGATCACTGCACTGCATCACCATTGGTGCCAGGGCACTCTCCGGACTCACTGCAGTGCATCCCCAGTGGTGCCAGTGCACTCTTTCGAGTCGCTGCACTGCATCCCCAGTGGTGCCAGTGAATTCTCTGGACTCACTGCAGTGCATCCCCATTGGTGCCAGTGCAGTCTCTGGAGTCACTGCAGTGCATCCGCAGTGGTGCCAGTGCACTCTCTGGACTCACTGCAGTGCATCCCCAGTGGTGACAGTGCACTCTCTGGACTCACTGCAGTGCATCCCCTTTTTTGCCAGTGCACTCTCTGGACTCACTGCACTGCATCCCCAGTGGTGCCAGTGCACTCTCTAGAGTCACTGCACTGCATCCCCAGTGGTGCCAGTGCACTGTCTGGACTCACTGCAGTGCATCCCCAGTGGTGCCAGTGCACTCTCTGGACTCACTGCACTGCATCCCCAGTGGTGCCAGTGCACTCTCTGGACTCACTGCAGTCCATCCCCAGTGGTGCCAGTGCACTCTCTGGACTCACTGCACTGCATCCACAGTGGTGCCAGTGCACTCTCTTTACTCACTGCACTGCATCCCCAGTGGTGCCAGTGAACTCTCTGGACTCACTGTACTGCATCCCCAGTGGTGCCAGTGCACTCTCTGGACTCACTGCACTGCATCCCCAGTGGTGCCAGTGCACTCTCTGGACTCACTGCAGTGCATCCCCAGTGGTGCCAGTGCACTCTCTGGACTCACTGCAGTGCATCCCCAGTGGTGCCAGTGCACTCTCTGGACTCACTGCACTGCATCCCCAGTGGTGCCAGTGCACTCTCTGGACTTGCCGGGGTGCATCCCCAGTGGTGCCAGTGCACTCTCTGGACTCACTGCAGTGCATCCCCAGTGGTGCCAGTGCACTCTCTGGACTCACTGCATTCCCAGTGGTGCCAGTGCACTCTCTGGACTCACTGCACTGCATCCCCAGTGGTGCCTGTGAAGTCTCTGGACTCACTGCAGTGCATCCCCAGTGGTGCCAGTGCACTCTCTGGACTCACTGCACTGCATCCCCAGTGGTGCCAGTGCACTCTCTGGACTCACTGCAGTGTATCCCCAGTGGTGCCAGTGCACTCTCTGGACTCACTGTACTGCATCCCCAGTGGTGCCAGTGCACTCTCTGGACTCACTGCACTGCATCCCCAGTGGTGCCAGTGCACTCTCTGGACTCACTGCACTGCATCCCCAGTGGTGCCATTGCACTCTCTGGACTCACTGCAGTGCATCCCCAGTGGTGCCAGTGCACTCTCTGCACTCACTGCAGTGCATCCCCAGTGGTGCCTGTGCACTCTCTGGACTCACTGCACTGCATCCCCAGTGGTGCCAGTGCACTCTCTGGACTCACTGCACTGCATCCCCAGTGGTGCCAGTGCACTCTCTGGACTCACTGCAGTGCATCCCCAGTGGTGCCAGTGCACTCTCTGGACTCACTGCACTGCATCCCCAGTGGTGCCAGTGCACTCTCTGGACTTGCCGGGGTGCATCCCCAGTGGTGCCAGTGCACTCTCTGGACTCACTGCAGTGCATCCCCAGTGGTGCCAGTGCACTGTCTGGACTCACTGCATTCCCAGTGGTGCCAGGGCACTCTCTGGACTCACTGCACTGCATCCCCAGTGGTGCCAGTGCACTCTCTGGACTCACTGCAGTGCATCCCCAATGGTGCCAGTGCACTCTTTGGACTCACTGTACTGCATCCCCAGTGGTGCCACTGTTCTCTCTGGACTCACTACACTGCATCCCCTGTGGTGCCAGTGCCCTCTGTGGACTCACTGCACTACATCCCCAGTGGTGCCAGTGCACTCTCTGGACTCACTGCACTGCATCCCCAGTGGTGCCAGTGCACTCTCTGGACTCACTGCACTGCATCCCCAGTGGTGCCAGTGCACACTCTGGACTCACTGCAGTGCATCCCCAGTGGTGCTAGTGCACTCTCTGGACTCACTGCACTGCATTCCCTGTGGTGCGAGTGCACTCTCTCGACTCACTGCTCTGCGTTACCATTGGTGCCAGTGCACTCTCTGGACTCACTGCACTGCATCCCCAGTGGTGCCAGTGCACTCTCTGGACTCACTGCAGTCCATCCCCAGTGGTGCCAGTGCACTCTCTGGACTCACTGCACTGCATCCCCAGTGGTGCCAGTGCACTCTCTGGACTTCTGCACTGCATCCCCAGTGGTGCCAGTGCACTCTCTGGACTCACTGCACTGCATACCCAGTGGTGCCAGTGCACTCTCTGGACTCACTGCAGTGCATCCCCAGTGGTGCCAGTGCACTCTCTGCACTCACTGCAGTGCATCCCCAGTGGTGCCAGTGCACTCTCTGGACTCACTGCACTGCATCCCCAGTGGTGCCAGTGCACTCTCTGGACTTCTGCACTGCATCCCCAATGGTGCCAGTGCACTCTCTGGACTCACTGCAGTGCATCCCCAGTGGTGCCAGTGCACTCTCTGTACTCACTGCATTCCCAGTGGTGCCAGGGCACTCTCTGGACTCACTGCACTGCATCCCCAGTGGTGCCACTGTACTCTCTTTACTCACTGCACTGCACCCCCAGTGGTGCCAGTGCACTCTCTGGACTCACTGTACTGCATCCCCAGTGGTGCCAGTGCACTCTCTGGACTCACTGCACTGCATCCCATGTGGTGGTGCCAGTGCACTCTCTGGATCACTGCACTGCATCACCATTGGTGCCAGGGCACTCTCCGGACTCACTGCAGTGCATCCCCAGTGGTGCCAGTGCACTCTTTCGAGTCACTGCACTGCATCCCCAGTGGTGCCAGTGAATTCTCTGGAGTCACTGCAGTGCATCCCCATTGGTGCCAGTGCAGTCTCTGGAGTCACTGCAGTGCATCCCCAGTGGTGCCAGTGCACTCTCTGGACTCACTGCACTGCATCAACAGTGGTGACAGTGCACTCTCTGGACTCACTGCACTAAAACCCCAGTGGTGCCAGTGTACTCTCTGGACTCACTGCACTGCATCCAATGTGGTGCCAGTACACTCTCTGGACTCACTGCAGTGCATCCCCAGTGGTGCCAGTGTACTCTCTGGACTCACTGCACTGCATCACCAGCGGTGCCAGTGCACTCTCTGGACTCACTGCAGTGCATCCCCAGTGGTGCCAGTGCACTCTCTGGACTCACTGCATTGGATCCCCAGTGGTGTCAGTGCACTCTCTGCACTCACTGCACTGCATCCCCAGTTGTGCCAGTGCACTCTCTGGACTCACTGCAGTGCTTCCCCACTGGTGCCAGTGCACTCTCTGGACTCACTGCACTGCATCCTCAGTGGTGCCAGTGCACTCTCTGGACTCACTGCAGTGCATCACCAGTGGTGCCTGTGCACTCTCTGGAGTCACTGCACTGCATCCCCAGTGGTGCCAGTGCACTCTCTGGACTCACTGCAGTGCAGCCCCTGAGGTGCCAGTGCACTCTCTGTATTCACTGCAGTGCATCCCCAGTGGTGCCAGTGCACTCTCTGGACCCACTGCAGTGCATCCCCACTGGTGCCAGTGCACTCTCTGGACTCAGGGCACTGCATCCCCAATGTTGCCAGTGCACTCTCTGTAGTCACTGCACTGCGTCCCCAGTGGTGCCAGTGCACTCTCTGGACTCACTGCAGTGTATCCCCTGTGGTGCCAGTGCACTCTGTGGACTCACTGCACTGCATCCCAGTGGTGCCAGTGCACTCTCTGGACTCAATGCAGTGCAGCCCCTGAGGTGCCAGTGCACTCTCTGTACTCACTGCAGTGCATTCCCACTGGTGTCAGTGCACTCTCTGGACTCAATGCAGTGAATCTCCCGTGGTGCCAGTGCACTCTCTGGACTCACTGCACTGCATCCCCAGTGGTGCCAGTGCACTCTCTGGACTCACTGAAGTGCATCCCCAGTGTAGCCAGTGCTCTCTGTGGACTCACTGCACTGCATCCCCAGTGGTGCCAGTGCACTCTCTGGACTCACTGCAGTGCATCCCCAAAGTGCCAGTGCACTCTCTGGACTCACTGCAGTGCATCCCCAGTGGAGCCAGAGCACTCTCTGGACTCACTGCAGTGCATCCCCAGTGGTGACAGTGCACTCTCTGTAGTCACTGCGCTGCATCCCCAGTGGTGACAGTGCACTCTCTGGACTCACTCTGCTGCATCCCCAGTGGCGCCAGTGCACTCTCTGGACTCACTGCAGTGCATTCCCAGTGGTGCCAGTGCACTCTCTGGACGCCTTGCAGTGAAACCCCGGTGGTGCCAGAGCACTCTCTGGACTCACTGCACTAAATCCGCAGTGGTGCCAGTTCACTCTCTGGACTCACTGAACTGAATCCCCAGTGGTGCCAGTGCACTCTCTGCACTCACTGTACTGCATCCCCAGTGGTGCCTGTGAAGTCTCTGGACTCAGTTCAGTGCATCCCCAGTGGTGCCAGAGAACTCTCTGGACTCACTGCAGTGCATCCCCAGTGGTGCCACTGCACTCTCTGGACTGACTGCACTGCATCACCATTGGTGCCAGGGCACTCTCCGGACTCACTGCAGTGCATCCGAAGTGGTGCCAGTGCATCTCTTTCGAGTCACTGCACTGCATCCCCATTAGTGCCAGTGCATTCTCTGGACTCATTGCAGTGCATCCCCTTAGGTGCCAGTGCACTCTCTGGACTCACTGCTATGCATCAACAGTGGTGCCAGTGCACTCTCTGGACTCACTGCACTGCATCCCCAGTGCTGACAGTGCACTCTCTGTAGTCACTGCAGTGCATCCCCAGTGGTGCCAGTGCACTCTCTGGAGTCACTGCAGTGCATCCCCAGTGGTGCCAGTGCACTCTCTGGACTCACTGCACTGCATCCCATTGGTGCTAGTGCACTCTCTGGACTCACTGCACTGCATCCCCAGTGGTGCCAGTGCACTCTCTGGACTCACTGCACTGCATCCCCAGTTGTGCCAGTGCACTCTCTGGACTCACTGCAGTGCATCCCCAGTGGTGCCAGTGCACTCTCTGGACTCACTGCAGTGCTTCCGAACTGGTGCCAGTGCACTCTCTGCACTCACTGCACTGCATCCCCAGTGGTGCTAGTGCACTCTCTGGACTCACTGCACTGCATTCCCTGTGGTGCGAGTGCACTCTCTCGACTCACTGCTCTGCGTTACCATTGGTGCCAGTGCACTCTCTGGACTCACTGCACTGCATCCCCAGTGGTGCCAGTGCACTCTCTGGACTCACTGCAGTCCATCCCCAGTGGTGCCAGTGCACTCTCTGGACTCACTGCACTGCATCCCCAGTGGTGCCAGTGCACTCTCTGGACTTCTGCACTGCATCCCCAGTGGTGCCAGTGCACTCTCTGGACTCACTGCACTGCATACCCAGTGGTGCCAGTGCACTCTCTGGACTCACTGCAGTGCATCCCCAGTGGTGCCAGTGCACTCTCTGCACTCACTGCAGTGCATCCCCAGTGGTGCCAGTGCACTCTCTGGACTCACTGCACTGCATCCCCAGTGGTGCCAGTGCACTCTCTGGACTTGCCGGGGTGCATCCCCAGTGGTGCCAGTGCACTCTCTGGACTCACTGCAGTGCATCCCCAGTGGTGCCAGTGCACTCTCTGTACTCACTGCATTCCCAGTGGTGCCAGGGCACTCTCTGGACTCACTGCACTGCATCCCCAGTGGTGCCACTGTACTCTCTTTACTCACTGCACTGCACCCCCAGTGGTGCCAGTGCACTCTCTGGACTCACTGTACTGCATCCCCAGTGGTGCCAGTGCACTCTCTGGACTCACTGCACTGCATCCCATGTGGTGGTGCCAGTGCACTCTCTGGATCACTGCACTGCATCACCATTGGTGCCAGGGCACTCTCCGGACTCACTGCAGTGCATCCCCAGTGGTGCCAGTGCACTCTTTCGAGTCACTGCACTGCATCCCCAGTGGTGCCAGTGAATTCTCTGGACTCACTGCAGTGCATCCCCATTGGTGCCAGTGCAGTCTCTGGAGTCACTGCAGTGCATCCCCAGTGGTGCCAGTGCACTCTCTGGACTCACTGCAGTGCATCCCCAGTGGTGACAGTGCACTCTCTGGACTCACTGCACTAAAACCCCAGTGGTGCCAGTGTACTCTCTGGACTCACTGCACTGCATCCAATGTGGTGCCAGTACACTCTCTGGACTCACTGCAGTGCATCCCCAGTGGTGCCAGTGTACTCTCTGGACTCACTGCACTGCATCACCAGCGGTGCCAGTGCACTCTCTGGACTCACTGCAGTGCATCCCCAGTGGTGCCAGTGCACTCTCTGGACTCACTGCATTGGATCCCCAGTGGTGTCAGTGCACTCTCTGCACTCACTGCACTGCATCCCCAGTTGTGCCAGTGCACTCTCTGGACTCACTGCAGTGCTTCCCCACTGGTGCCAGTGCACTCTCTGGACTCACTGCACTGCATCCTCAGTGGTGCCAGTGCACTCTCTGGACTCACTGCAGTGCATCACCAGTGGTGCCTGTGCACTCTCTGGAGTCACTGCACTGCATCCCCAGTGGTGCCAGTGCACTCTCTGGACTCACTGCAGTGCAGCCCCTGAGGTGCCAGTGCACTCTCTGTATTCACTGCAGTGCATCCCCAGTGGTGCCAGTGCACTCTCTGGACCCACTGCAGTGCATCCCCACTGGTGCCAGTGCACTCTCTGGACTCAGGGCACTGCATCCCCAATGTTGCCAGTGCACTCTCTGTAGTCACTGCACTGCGTCCCCAGTGGTGCCAGTGCACTCTCTGGACTCACTGCAGTGTATCCCCTGTGGTGCCAGTGCACTCTGTGGACTCACTGCACTGCATCCCAGTGGTGCCAGTGCACTCTCTGGACTCAATGCAGTGCAGCCCCTGAGGTGCCAGTGCACTCTCTGTACTCACTGCAGTGCATTCCCACTGGTGTCAGTGCACTCTCTGGACTCAATGCAGTGAATCTCCCGTGGTGCCAGTGCACTCTCTGGACTCACTGCACTGCATCCCCAGTGGTGCCAGTGCACTCTCTGGACTCACTGAAATGCATCCCCAGTGTAGCCAGTGCTCTCTGTGGACTCACTGCACTGCATCCCCAGTGGTGCCAGTGCACTCTCTGGACTCACTGCAGTGCATCCCCAAAGTGCCAGTGCACTCTCTGGACTCACTGCAGTGCATCCCCAGTGGAGCCAGAGCACTCTCTGGAC
The DNA here is from genome assembly GCF_964034855.1 of Anser brachyrhynchus. Classification (NCBI taxonomy): domain Eukaryota; kingdom Metazoa; phylum Chordata; class Aves; order Anseriformes; family Anatidae; genus Anser; species Anser brachyrhynchus. The sequence continues at coordinate 801,017 of NW_027663732.1, forward strand.
TCACTGCAGTGCATCCCCAGTGGTTACAGTGCACTCTCTGTAGTCACTGCGCTGCATCCCCAGTGGTGACAGTGCACTCTCTGGACTCACTCTGCTGCATCCCCAGTGGCGCCAGTGCACTCTCTGGACTCACTGCAGTGCATTCCCAGTGGTGCCAGTGCACTCTCTGGACGCCTTGCAGTGAAACCCCGGTGGTGCCAGAGCACTCTCTGGACTCACTGCTCTAAATCCGCAGTGGTGCCAGTTCACTCTCTGGACTCACTGAACTGAATCCCCAGTGGTGCCAGTGCACTCTCTGCACTCACTGTACTGCATCCCCAGTGGTGCCTGTGAAGTCTCTGGACTCAGTTCAGTGCATCCCCAGTGGTGCCAGAGAACTCTCTGGACTCACTGCAGTGCATCCCCAGTGGTGCCACTGCACTCTCTGGACTGACTGCACTGCATCACCATTGGTGCCAGGGCACTCTCCGGACTCACTGCAGTGCATCCGCAGTGGTGCCAGTGCATCTCTTTCGAGTCACTGCACTGCATCCCCATTAGTGCCAGTGCATTCTCTGGACTCATTGCAGTGCATCCCCTTAGGTGCCAGTGCACTCTCTGGACTCACTGCTATGCATCAACAGTGGTGCCAGTGCACTCTCTGGACTCACTGCACTGCATCCCCAGTGCTGACAGTGCACTCTCTGTAGTCACTGCAGTGCATCCCCAGTGGTGCCAGTGCACTCTCTGGAGTCACTGCAGTGCATCCCCAGTGGTGCCAGTGCACTCTCTGGACTCACTGCACTGCATCCCATTGGTGCTAGTGCACTATCTGGACTCACTGCACTGCATCCCCAGTGGTGCCAGTGCACTCTCTGGACTCACTGCACTGCATCCCCAGTTGTGCCAGTGCACTCTCTGGACTCACTGCAGTGCATCCCCAGTGGTGCCAGTGCACTCTCTGGACTCACTGCAGTGCTTCCGAACTGGTGCCAGTGCACTCTCTGCACTCACTGCACTGCATCAACAGTTGTGCCTCTGCACTCTCTGGAGTCACTGCACTGCATCCCCAGTGGTGCCAGTGCACTCTCTGGACTAACTGTAGTGCATCCCCAGTGGTGCCAGTGCACTCTCTGGACTCACTGCACTGCATCCCCAGTGGTGCCAGTGCACTCTCTGGACTCACTGCAGTGCATCCCCAGTGGTGCCTTTGCACTCTCAGGACTCACTGCACTGCATCCCCAGTGGTGCCAGGGCACTCTCTGGAGTCACAGCACTGCATCAACAGTGGTGCCTCTGCACTCTCTGGAGTCACTGCACTGCATCCCCAGTGGTGCCAGTGCAGTCTCTGGACTCACTGCACTGCATCCCCAGTGGTGCCAGTGCACTCTCTGGACTCACTGCAGTGCATCCCCAGTGGTGCCAGTGCACTCTCTGGACTCACTGCACTGCATCCCCAGTGGTGCCAGTGCACTCTCTGGACTCACTGCACTGCATCAACAGTGGTGCCAGTGCACTCTCTGGACTCACTGCACTGCATCCCCAGTGGTGCCAGTGTAGTCTCTGGACTCACAGCAGTGCATCCCCAGTGGTGCCAGTGCAATTACTGGACTCACTGCAGTGTAGCTCAGTGGTGCCAGAGCACTCTCTGGACTCACTGCACTGCATCCCCAGTGGTGCCAGTGCACTCTCTGGACTCACTGCACTGCATCCCCAGTGGTGCCAGTGCACTGTCTGGACTCACTGCAATGTATCGCCATTGGAGCCGGTGCACTCTCTGGACTCACTAAACTGCATCCGCAGTGGTGCCAGAGAACACTCTGGTCTCACTGCAGTGCATCCCCAGTGGTGCCAGTGCACTCTCTGGACTCACTGCATCCCCAGTGGTGCCAGGGCACTCTCTGGACTCACAGCACTGCATCCCCAGTGGTGCCAGTGCACTCTCTGGACTCACTGCACTAAAACCCCAGTGGTGCCAGTGCAGTCTCTGGACTCACTGCACTGCATCCCCAGTGGTGCCAGTGCACTCTCTGGACTCACCGGGGTGCATCCCCAGTGGTGCCAGTGCACTCTCTGGACTCACTGCACTGCATCCCCTGTGGTGCCAGTACACTCCCTGGACTCACTGCAGTGCATCCCCAGTGGTGCCAGTGTACTCTCTGGACTCACTGCACTGCATCACCAGCGGTGCCAGTGCACTCTCTGGACTCACTGCAGTGCATCCCCAGTGGTGCCAGTGCACTCTCTGGACTCACTGCATTGGATCCCCAGTGGTGTCAGTGCACTCTCTTGACTCAGTGCAGTGCATCGCCAGTGGTGCCAGTGCACTCTCTGGACTCACTGCAGTGCTTCCCCACTGGTGCCAGTGCACTCTCTGGACTCACTGCACTGCATCCTCAGTGGTGCCAGTGCACTCTCTGGACTCACTGCACTGCATCCCCAGTGGCTCCAGTGCACTCTCTGGATCACTGCACTGCATCACCATTGCTGCCAGGGCACGCTCCGGACTCACTGCAGTGCATCCACAGTGGTGCCAGTGCACTCTTTCGAGTCACTGCACTGCATCCCCAGTGGAGCCAGTGAATTCTCTGGACTCACTGCAGTGCATCCCCATTGGTGCCAGTGCAGTCTCTGGAGTCACTGCAGTGCATCCCCAGTGGTGCCAGTGCACTCTCTGGACTCACTGCAGTGCATCCCCAGTGGTGCCAGTGCACTCTCTGGACTCACTGCACTGCATCCCCAGTGGTTCCAGTGCACTCTCTGGATCACTGCACTGCATCACCATTGGTGCCAGGGCACTCTCCGGACTCACTGCAGTGCATCCCCAGTGGTGCCAGTGCACTCTTTCGAGTCGCTGCACTGCATCCCCAGTGGTGCCAGTGAATTCTCTGGACTCACTGCAGTGCATCCCCATTGGTGCCAGTGCAGTCTCTGGAGTCACTGCAGTGCATCCGCAGTGGTGCCAGTGCACTCTCTGGACTCACTGCAGTGCATCCCCAGTGGTGACAGTGCACTCTCTGGACTCACTGCAGTGCATCCCCTTTTTTGCCAGTGCACTCTCTGGACTCACTGCACTGCATCCCCAGTGGTGCCAGTGCACTCTCTAGAGTCACTGCACTGCATCCCCAGTGGTGCCAGTGCACTGTCTGGACTCACTGCAGTGCATCCCCAGTGGTGCCAGTGCACTCTCTGGACTCACTGCACTGCATCCCCAGTGCTTACAGTGCACTCTCTGGACTCACTGCACTGCATCACCAGTGGTGGCAGTGTACTCTCTGGACTCACTGCACTGCATCCCCAGTGGAGACAGTGCACTCTCTGTAGTCACTGCGCTGCATCCCCAGTGGTTCCAGGGCACTCTCTCGACTCACTGCACTGCAACTCGAGTGGTGCCAGTGCACTCTCTGGACTCACTGCAGTGCATCCCCAGTGGTGCCAGTGCACTCTCTGGAGTCACTGCGCTGCATCCCCAGTGGTGCCAGTGGCCTCTGTGGACTCACTGCACTACATCCCCTGTGGGGCCAGTGCACTCTCTGGACTCACTGCAGTGCATCCCCAGTGGTGCGAGTGCACTCTCTGGACTCACTGCAGTGCATCCCCAGTGGTGCCAGTGCACTCTCTGGACTCACTGCAGTGCATCCCCAGTGGTGCCAGTGCACTCTGTGGACTCACTGCAGTGCATCCCCAGTGTTGCCAGTGCACTCTCTGGAGTCACTGCACTGCATCCTCAGTGGTGCCAGTGCACTCTCTGGACTCACTGCACTGCATCCCCAGTGGTGCCAGTGCACTCTCTGGACTCACTGCACTGCATCACCAGTGGTGCCAGTGCACTCTCTGGACTCACTGCACTGCATCCCATTGGTGCTAGTGCACTCTCTGGACTCACTGCACTGCATCCCCAGTGGTGCCAGTGCACTCTCTGGACTCACCGGGGTGCATCCCCAGTTGTGCCAGTGCACTCTCTGGATTCACTGCAGTGCATCCCCAGTGGTGCCAGTGCACTCTCTGGACTCACTGCAGTGCTTCCGAACTGGTGCCAGTGCACTCTCTGCACTCACTGCACTGCATCAACAGTGGTGCCTCTGCACTCTCTGGACTCACTGCAGTGCATCCCCAGTGGCGCCAGTGCACTCTCTGGACTCACTGCAGTGCTTCCGAACTGGTGCCAGTGCACTCTCTGGACTCACTGCAGTGCATCCCCAGTGGTGCCATTGCACTCTCTGGACTCACTGCAGTGCTTCCGAACTGGTGCCAGTGCACTCTCTGCACTCACTGCACTGCATCAACAGTGGTGCCTCTGCACTCTCTGGAGTCACTGCACTGCATCCCCAGTGGTGCCAGTGCAGTCTCTGGACTCACTGCAGTGCATCCCCAGTGGTGCCAGTGCACTCTCTGGACTTACTGCAGTGCATCCCCAGTGGTGCCAGTGCACTCTCTGCACTCACTGCACTGCATCCCCAGTGGTGCCAGTGCACTCTCTGGACTCACTGCACTGCATCAACAGTGGTGCCAGTGCACTCTCTGGACTCACTGCAGTGCATCCCCAGTGGTGCCAGTGTAGTCTCTGGACTCACAGCAGTGCATCCCCAGTGGTGCCAGTGCAACTACTGGACTCACTGCAGTGTAGCTCAGTGGTGCCAGAGCACTCTCTGGACTCACTGCACTGCATCCCCAGTGGTGCCAGTGCACTCTCTGGACTCACTGCAGTGCATCCCCAGTGGTGCCAGTGCACTCTCTGGACTCACTAATCTGCATCCCCAGTGGTGCCAGAGAACACTCTGGTCTCACTGCAGTGCATCCCCAGTGGTGCCAGTGCACTCTCTGGACTCACTGCATCCCCAGTGGTGCCAGGGCACTCTCTGGACTCACAGCACTGCATCCCCATTGGTGCCAGTGCACTCTCTGGACTCACTGCACTAAAACCCCAGTGGTGCCAGTGCAGTCTCTGGACTCACTGCACTGCATCCAATGTGGTGCCAGTACACTCTCTGGACTCACTGCAGTGCATCCCCAGTGGTGCCAGTGTACTCTCTGGACTCACTGCACTGCATCACCAGCGGTGCCAGTGCACTCTCTGGACTCACTGCAGTGCATCCCCAGTGGTGCCAGTGCACTCTCTGGACTCACTGCATTGGATCCCCAGTGGTGTCAGTGCACTCTCTGCACTCATTGCACTGCATCCCCAGTGGTGCCAGTGCACTCTCTGGACTCACTGCAGTGCTTCCCAACTGGTGCCAGTGCACTCTCTGGACTCACTGCAGTGCAGCCCCTGGGGTGCCAGTGCACTCTCTGTATTCACTGCAGTGCATCCCCAGTGGTGCCAGTGCACTCTCTGGACTCACTGCACTGCATCCCCAGTGGTGCCAGTGGCTCTCTGGACTCATGGCACTGCATCCCCAGTGGTGCCGTTGCAATCTCAGGACTCACAGCAGTGCAGCTCCAGTTGGTGCCAGTGCACTCTCTGGACTCACTGCACTGCATCCCCAGTGCTGACAGTGCACTCTCTGGACTCACTGCACTGCATCCCCAGTGGTGCCAGTGAAGTCTCTGGACTCAGTGGACTGCATCCCCAGTGGTGCCACTGCACTCTCTGGACTCACTGCAGTGCATCCCCAGTGGTGCCAGTGTACTCTCTGGACTCACTGCAGTGCATTCCCTTTTGTGCCAGTGCCCTCTCTGCACTCACTGCACTGCATCCCCAGTGGTGCCAGTGTACTCTCTGGACTCACTGAACTGAATCCCCAGTGTTGCAAGTGCACTCTCTGGACTCACTGCACTGCATCCCCAGTGGTGCCAGTGCACTCTCTGGACTCACTGCAGTGCATTCCCTTTTGTGCCAGTGCACTCTCTGCACTCACTGCACTGCATCCCCTGTGGTGCCAGTGCACTCTCTGGACTCACTGCACTGCATCCCCATTGCTGACAGTGCCCTCTCTGGACTCAGTGCACTGCATCCCCAGTGGTGCCAGTGCACTCTCTGGACTAAATGCACTGCATCCCCAGTGGTGCCAGTGGCTCTCTGGACTCATGGCACTGCATCACCAGTGGTGCCAGTGCACTCTCTGGACTCACTGCAGTGCATCCACAGTGGCGCCAGTGTACTCTCTTAACTCACTGCACTGCATCACCAGTGGTGCCAGTGCACTCTCTGGACTCACTGCACTGCATCCCCAATGGTGCCACTGCACTCTCTGGACTCACTGCACTGCATCCCCAGTGGTGCCAGTGCACTCTCTGGACTCACTGCACTGCATCACCAGTGGTGCCAGTGTACTCTGTGGACTCACTGCACTGCATCCCCAGTGGTGCCAGTGCACTCTCTGGACTCACTGAACTGCATCCCCAAGGTGCCAGTGCACTCTCTGGACTCACTGCACTGCATCCCCAGTGGTGCCAGTGCACTCTCTGGACTCACTGCACTGCATACCCAGTGGTGACAGTGCACTCTCTGGACTCACTGCACTGCATCCCCCGTGGTGCCAGTGCACTCTCTGCACTCACTGCACTGCATCCCCAGCGGTGCCACTGCACTCTCTGAAAACACCGGGGTGCAACCGCAGCGGTGCCAGTGCACTCTCTGCACTCACGGCACTGCATCCCCAGTGGTGCCAGTGCACTCTCTGGACTCACTGCAGTGTATCCCCTGTGGTGCCAGTGCACTCTGTGGACTCAGTGCACTGCATCCCAGTGGTGCCAGTGCACTCTCTGGACTCACTGCAGTGCATCCCCAGTGGTGCCAGTGCACTCTCTGGACTCACTGCACTGCATCCCAATGGTGCCAGTGCACTCTTTGGACTCACTGCAGTGCATCCCCAGTGGTGCCAGTGCACTCTCTGGACTCACTGCAGTGCATCCCCAGTGGTGCCAGTGCACTCTCTGGACTCACTGCACTGCATCCCCAGTGGTGCCAGTGCACTCTCTGGACTCACTGCAGTCCATCCCCAGTGGTGCCAGTGCACTCTCTGGACTCACTGCACTGCATCCACAGTTGTGCCAGTGCACTCTCTTTACTCACTGCACTGCATCCCCAGTGGTGCCAGTGCACTCTCTGGACTCACTGTACTGCATCCCCAGTGGTGCCAGTGCACTCTCTGGACTCACTGCACTGCATCCCCAGTGGTGCCAGTGCACTCTCTGGACTCACTGCACTGCATCCACAGTGGTGCCAGTGCACTCTCTGGACTCACTGCAGTGCATCCCCAGTGGTGCCAGTGCACTCTCTGGACTCACTGCAGTGCATCCCCAGTGGTGCCAGTGCACTCTCTGGACTCACTGCACTGCATCCCCAGTGGTGCCTGTGAAGTCTCTGGACTTGCCGGGGTGCATCCCCAGTGGTGCCAGTGCACTCTCTGGACTCACTGCAGTGCATCCCCAGTGGTGCCAGTGCACTCTCTGGACTCACTGCATTCCCAGTGGTGCCAGTGCACTCTCTGGACTCACTGCACTGCATCCCCAGTGGTGCCTGTGAAGTCTCTGGACTCACTGCAGTGCATCCCCAGCGGTGCCAGTGCACTCTCTGGACTCACTGCACTGCATCCCCAGTGGTGCCAGTGCACTCTCTGGACTCACTGCAGTCCATCCCCAGTGGTGCCAGTGCACTCTCTGGACTCACTGCACTGCATCCCCAGTGGTGCCAGTGCACTCTCTGGACTTCTGCACTGCATCCCCAGTGGTGCCAGTGCACTCTCTGGACTCACTGCACTGCATACCCAGTGGTGCCAGTGCACTCTCTGGACTCACTGCAGTGCATCCCCAGTGGTGCCAGTGCACTCTCTGCACTCACTGCAGTGCATCCCCAGTGGTGCCAGTGCACTCTCTGGACTCACTGCACTGCATCCCCAGTGGTGCCAGTGCACTCTATGGACTTGCCGGGGTGCATCCCCAGTGGTGCCAGTGCACTCTCTGGACTCACTGCAGTGCATCCCCAGTGGTGCCAGTGCACTCTCTGGACTCACTGCATTCCCAGTGGTGCCAGGGCACTCTCTGGACTCACTGCACTGCATCCCCAGTGGTGCCACTGTACTCTCTTTACTCACTGCACTGCATCCCCAGTGGTGCCAGTGCACTCTCTGGACTCACTGTACTGCATCCCCAGTGGTGCCAGTGCACTCTCTGGACTCACTGCACTGCATCCCATGTGGTGGTGCCAGTGCACTCTCTGGACTCACTGCACTGCATCCCCAGTGGTGCCATTGCACTCTCTGGACTCACTGCAGTGCATCCCCAGTGGTGCCAGTGCACTCTCTGCACTCACTGCAGTGCATCCCCAGTGGTGCCAGTGCACTCTCTGGACTCACTGCACTGCATACCCAGTGGTGCCAGTGCACTCTCTGGACTCACTGCAGTGCATCCCCAGTGGTGCCAGTGCACTCTCTGCACTCACTGCAGTGCATCCCCAGTGGTGCCAGTGCACTCTCTGGACTCACTGCACTGCATCCCCAGTGGTGCCAGTGCACTCTCTTGACTTGCCGGGGTGCATCCCCAGTGGTGCCAGTGCACTCTCTGGACTCACTGCAGTGCATCCCCAGTGGTGCCAGTGCACTGTCTGGACTCACTGCATTCCCAGTGGTGCCAGGGCACTCTCTGGACTCACTGCACTGCATCCCCAGTGGTGCCTGTGAAGTCTCTGGACTCACTGCAGTGCATCCCCAATGGTGCCAGTGCACTCTTGGGACTCACTGCACTGCATCCCCAGTGGTGCCACTGTACTCTCTGGACTCACTACACAGCATCCCCTGTGGTGCCAGTGCCCTCTGTGGACTCACTGCACTACATCCCCAGTGGTGCCAGTGCACTCTCTGGACTCACTGCACTGCATCTCCAGTGGTGCCAGTGCACTCTCTGGACTCACTGCACTGCATCCCCAGTGGTGCCAGTGCACACTCTGGACTCACTGCAGTGCATCCCCAGTGGTGCTAGTGCACTCTCTGGACTCACTGCATTGCATCCCCTGTGGTGCGAGTGCACTCTCTCGACTCACTGCTCTGCGTTACCACTGGTGCCAGTGCACTCTCTGGACTCATTGCAGTGCATCCCCAGTGGTGCCAATGCACTCTCTGGACTCACGGCACTGCATCCTTAGTGGTGCCTGTGAAGTCTCTGGACTCTCTGCAGTGCATCCCCAGTGGTGCCAGTGCACTCTCTGGACTCACAGCAGTGCAGCTCCAGTTGGTGCCAGTGCACTCTCTGGACTCACTGCACTGCATCCCCAGTGGTGCCAGTGCACTCTCTGGACTCACTGCACTGCATCCCCAGTGGTGCCAGTGTACTCTCTGGACTCAGTGGACTGCATCCCCAGTGGTGCCACTGCACTCTCTGGACTCACTGCAGTGCATCCCCAGTGGTGCCAGTGCACTCTCTGGACTCACTGCACTGCATCCCCAGTGGTGCCAGTGCACTCTCTGGACTCACTGCAGTGCATTCCCTTTTGTGCCAGTGCACTCTCTGCACTCACTGCACTGCATCCCCAGTGGTGCCAGTGCACTCTCTGGACTCACTGTACTGCATCCCCAGTGGTGCCAGTGCACTCTCTGGACTCACTGCACTGCATCAACAGTGGTGACAGTGCACTCTCTGGACTTGCCGGGGTGCATCCCCAGTGGTGCCAGTGCACTCTCTGGAGTCACCGGGGTGCATCCCCAGAGGTGCCAGTGCACTCTCTGGACTCACTGCACTACATCCCCAGTGGTGCCAGTTCACTGTCTGGACTCACTGAACTGAATCCCCAGTGGTGCCAGTGCACTCTCTGGACTCATGTACTGCATCCCCAGTGGTGCCTGTGAAGTCTCTGGACTCACTGCAGTGCATCCCCAGTGGTGCCAGTGCAATCTCAGGACTCAGAGCAGTGCAGCTCCAGTTGGTGCCAGTGCACTCTCTGGACTCACTGCACTGCATCCCCAGTGCTGACAGTGCACTCTCTGGACTCACTGCACTGCATCCCCAGTGGTGCCAGTGTACTCTCTGGACTCAGTGGACTGCATCCCCAGTGGTGCCACTGCACTCTCTGGACTCACTGCAGTGCATCCCCAGTGGTGCCAGTGCACTCTCTGGACTCACTGCAGTGCATTCCCTTTTGTGCCAGTGCACTCTCTGCACTCACTGCACTGCATCCCCAGTGGTGCCAGTGTACTCTCTGGACTCACTGAACTGAATCCCCAGTGGTGCCAGTGCACTCTCTGGACTCACTGCAGTGCATCCCCAGTGGTGCCAGTGCACTCTCTGGACTCACTGCAGTGCATTCCCTTTTGTGCCAGTGCACTCTCTGCACTCACTGCACTGCATCCCCTGTGGTGCCAGTGCACTCTCTGGACTCACTGCACTGCATCCCCAGTGGTGCCTGTGAAGTCTCTGGTCTCACTGCACTGCATCCCCAGTGGTGCCAGTGCACTCTCTGGACTCACTGCACTGCATCCCCATTGCTGACAGTGCCCTCTCTGGACTCAGTGCACTGCATCCCCAGTGGTGCCAGTTCACTCTCTGGACTAAATGCACTGCATCACCAGTGGTGCCAGTGCACTCTCTGGACTCACTGCACTGCATCCCCAATGGTGCCACTGCACTCTCTGGACTCACTGCACTGCATCAACAGTGGTGCCAGTGCACTCTCTGGACTCACTGCACTGCATCACCAGTGGTGCCGGTGTACTCTGTGGACTCACTGCACTGCATCCCCAGTGGTGCCAGTGCACTCTCTGGACTCACTGAACTGCATCCCCAAGGTGCCAGTGCACTCTCTGGACTCACTGCACTGCATCCCCAGTGGTGCCAGTGCACTCTCTGGACTCACTGCACTGCATACCCAGTGGTGACAGTGCACTCTCTGGACTCACTGCACTGCATCCCCAGTGGTGCCAGTGCACTCTCTGGACTCACTGCACTGCATCCCCAGTGGTGCCACTGCACTCTCTGAAAACACCGGGGTGCAACCGCAGCGGTGCCAGTGCACTCTCTGGACTCACGGCACTGCATCCCCAGTGGTGCCAGTGCACTCTCTGGACTCACTGCAGTGTATCCCCTGTGGTGCCAGTGCACTCTGTGGACTCAGTGCACTGCATCCCCAGTGGTGCCAGTGCACTCTCTGGACTCACTGCAGTGCATCCCCAGTGGTGCCAGTGCACTCTCTGGACTCACTGCACTGCATCCCAATGGTGCCAGTGCACTCTCTGGACTCACTGCAGTGCATCCCCAGTGGTGCCAGTGCACTCTCTGGACTCACTGCAGTGCATCCCCAGTGGTGCCAGTGCACTCTCTGGACTCACTGCACTGCATCCCCAGTGGTGCCAGTGCACTCTCTGGACTCACTGCAGTCCATCCCCAGTGGTGCCAGTGCACTCTCTGGACTCACTGCACTGCATCCACAGTGGTGCCAGTGCACTCGCTTTACTCACTGCACTGCATCCCCAGTGTTGCCAGTGCACTCTCTGGACTCACTGCACTGCATCCCCAGTGGTTCCACTGCACTCTCTGGACTCACTGCACTGCATCCCCAGTGGTGACAGTGCACTCTCTGCACTCACTGCAGTGCATCCCCAGTGGTGCCAGTGCACTCTCTGGACTCACTGCACTGCATCCCCAGTGGTGCCAGTGCACTATCTGGACTTGCCGGGGTGCATCCCAGGTGGTGCCAGTGCACTCTCTGGACTCACTGCAGTGCATCCCCAGTGGTGCCAGTGCACTCTCTGGACTCACTGCATTCCCAGTGGTGCCAGTGCACTCTCTGGACTCACTGCACTGCATCCCCAGTGGTGCCTGTGAAGTCTCTGGACTCACTGCAGTGCATCCCCAATGGTGCCAGTGCACTCTTTGGACTCACTGCACTGCATCCCCAGTGGTGCCACTGTACTCTCTGGACTCACTACACTGCATCCCCAGTGGTGCCAGTGCCCTCTGTGGACTCAGTGCACTGCATCCCCAGTGGTGCCAGTGCACTCTCTGGACTCACTGCACTGCATCCCCAGTGGTGCCTGTTAAGTCTCTGGTCTCACTGCACTGCATCCCCAGTGGTGCCAGTGCACTCTCTGGACTCACTGCACTGCATCCCCATTGCTGACAGTGCCCTCTCTGGACTCAGTGCACTGCATCCCCAGTGGTGCCAGTTCACTCTCTGGACTAAATGCACTGCATCCCCAGTGGTGCCAGTGGCTCTCTGGACTCATTGCACTGCATCCCCAGTGGTGCCAGTGCACTCTCTGGACTCACTGCAGTGCATCCCCAGTGGTGCCAGTGCACTCTCTGGACTCACTGCACTGCATCCCCAGTGGTGCCAGTGCACTCTCTGGACTTGCCGGGGTGCATCCCCAGTGGTGCCAGTGCACTCTCTGGACTCACTGCAGTGCATCCCCAGTGGTGCCAGTGCACTCTCTGGACTCACTGCATTCCCAGTGGTGCCAGTGCACTCTCTGGACTCACTGCACTGCATCCCCAGTGGTGCCTGTGAAGTCTCTGGACTCACTGCACTGCATCCCCAATGGTGCCACTGCACTCTCTGGACTCACTGCACTGCATCCCCAGTGGTGCCAGTGCACTCTCTGGACTCACTGCACTGCATCACCAGTGGTGCCAGTGCACTCTCTGGACTCACTGCACTGCATCCCCAATGGTGCCACTGCACTCTCTGGACTCACTGCACTGCATCCCCAGTGGTGCCAGTGCACTCTCTGGACTCACTGCACTGCATCACCAGTGGTGCCAGTGTACTCTGTGGACTCACTGCACTGCATCCCCAGTGGTGCCAGTGCACTCTCTGGACTCACTGAACTGCATCCCCAAGGTGCCAGTGCACTCTCTGGACTCACTGCACTGCATCCCCAGTGGTGCCAGTGCACTCTCTGGACTCACTGCACTGCATACCCAGTGGTGACAGTGCACTCTCTGGACTCACTGCACTGCATCCCTCGTGGTGCCAGTGCACTCTCTGCACTCACTGCACTGCATCCCCAGCGGTGCCACTGCACTCTCTGAAAACACCGGGGTGCAACCGCAGCGGTGCCAGTGCACTCTCTGCACTCACGGCACTGCATCCCCAGTGGTGCCAGTGCACTCTCTGGACTCACTGCAGTGTATCCCCTGTGGTGCCAGTGCACTCTGTGGACTCAGTGCACTGCATCCCAGTGGTGCCAGTGCACTCTCTGGACTCACTGCAGTGCATCCCCAGTGGTGCCAGTGCACTCTCTGGACTCACTGCACTGCATCCCAATGGTGCCAGTGCACTCTTTGGACTCACTGCAGTGCATCCCCAGTGGTGCCAGTGCACTCTCTGGACTCACTGCAGTGCATCCCCAGTGGTGCCAGTGCACTCTCTGGACTCACTGCACTGCATCCCCAGTGGTGCCAGTGCACTCTCTGGACTCACTGCAGTCCATCCCCAGTGGTGCCAGTGCACTCTCTGGACTCACTGCACTGCATCCACAGTTGTGCCAGTGCACTCTCTTTACTCACTGCACTGCATCCCCAGTGGTGCCAGTGCACTCTCTGGACTCACTGTACTGCATCCCCAGTGGTGCCAGTGCACTCTCTGGACTCACTGCACTGCATCCCCAGTGGTGCCAGTGCACTCTCTGGACTCACTGCACTGCATCCCCAGTGGTGCCAGTGCACTCTCTGGACTCACTGCAGTGCATCCCCAGTGGTGCCAGTGCACTCTCTGGACTCACTGCAGTGCATCCCCAGTGGTGCCAGTGCACTCTCTGGACTCACTGCACTGCATCCCCAGTGGTGCCTGTGAAGTCTCTGGACTTGCCGGGGTGCATCCCCAGTGGTGCCAGTGCACTCTCTGGACTCACTGCAGTGCATCCCCAGTGGTGCCAGTGCACTCTCTGGACTCACTGCATTCCCAGTGGTGCCAGTGCACTCTCTGGACTCACTGCACTGCATCCCCAGTGGTGCCTGTGAAGTCTCTGGACTCACTGCAGTGCATCCCCAGCGGTGCCAGTGCACTCTCTGGACTCACTGCACTGCATCCCCAGTGGTGCCAGTGCACTCTCTGGACTCACTGCAGTCCATCCCCAGTGGTGCCAGTGCACTCTCTGGACTCACTGCACTGCATCCCCAGTGGTGCCAGTGCACTCTCTGGACTTCTGCACTGCATCCCCAGTGGTGCCAGTGCACTCTCTGGACTCACTGCACTGCATACCCAGTGGTGCCAGTGCACTCTCTGGACTCACTGCAGTGCATCCCCAGTGGTGCCAGTGCACTCTCTGCACTCACTGCAGTGCATCCCCAGTGGTGCCAGTGCACTCTCTGGACTCACTGCACTGCATCCCCAGTGGTGCCAGTGCACTCTATGGACTTGCCGGGGTGCATCCCCAGTGGTGCCAGTGCACTCTCTGGACTCACTGCAGTGCATCCCCAGTGGTGCCAGTGCACTCTCTGGACTCACTGCATTCCCAGTGGTGCCAGGGCACTCTCTGGACTCACTGCACTGCATCCCCAGTGGTGCCACTGTACTCTCTTTACTCACTGCACTGCATCCCCAGTGGTGCCAGTGCACTCTCTGGACTCACTGTACTGCATCCCCAGTGGTGCCAGTGCACTCTCTGGACTCACTGCACTGCATCCCATGTGGTGGTGCCAGTGCACTCTCTGGACTCACTGCACTGCATCCCCAGTGGTGCCATTGCACTCTCTGGACTCACTGCAGTGCATCCCCAGTGGTGCCAGTGCACTCTCTGCACTCACTGCAGTGCATCCCCAGTGGTGCCAGTGCACTCTCTGGACTCACTGCACTGCATACCCAGTGGTGCCAGTGCACTCTCTGGACTCACTGCAGTGCATCCCCAGTGGTGCCAGTGCACTCTCTGCACTCACTGCAGTGCATCCCCAGTGGTGCCAGTGCACTCTCTGGACTCACTGCACTGCATCCCCAGTGGTGCCAGTGCACTCTCTTGACTTGCCGGGGTGCATCCCCAGTGGTGCCAGTGCACTCTCTGGACTCACTGCAGTGCATCCCCAGTGGTGCCAGTGCACTCTCTTGACTTGCCGGGGTGCATCCCCAGTGGTGCCAGTGCACTCTCTGGACTCACTGCACTGCATCCCCAGTGGTGCCTGTGAAGTCTCTGGACTCACTGCAGTGCATCCCCAATGGTGCCAGTGCACTCTTGGGACTCACTGCACTGCATCCCCAGTGGTGCCACTGTACTCTCTGGACTCACTACACAGCATCCCCTGTGGTGCCAGTGCCCTCTGTGGACTCACTGCACTACATCCCCAGTGGTGCCAGTGCACTCTCTGGACTCACTGCACTGCATCTCCAGTGGTGCCAGTGCACTCTCTGGACTCACTGCACTGCATCCCCAGTGGTGCCAGTGCACACTCTGGACTCACTGCAGTGCATCCCCAGTGGTGCTAGTGCACTCTCTGGACTCACTGCATTGCATCCCCTGTGGTGCGAGTGCACTCTCTCGACTCACTGCTCTGCGTTACCACTGGTGCCAGTGCACTCTCTGGACTCATTGCAGTGCATCCCCAGTGGTGCCAATGCACTCTCTGGACTCACGGCACTGCATCCCCAGTGGTGCCAGTGCACTCTCTGGACTCACTGCACTGCATCCTTAGTGGTGCCTGTGAAGTCTCTGGACTCTCTGCAGTGCATCCCCAGTGGTGCCAGTGCACTCTCTGGACTCACAGCAGTGCAGCTCCAGTTGGTGCCAGTGCACTCTCTGGACTCACTGCACTGCATCCCCAGTGGTGCCAGTGCACTCTCTGGACTCACTGCACTGCATCCCCAGTGGTGCCAGTGTACTCTCTGGACTCAGTGGACTGCATCCCCAGTGGTGCCACTGCACTCTCTGGACTCACTGCAGTGCATCCCCAGTGGTGCCAGTGCACTCTCTGGACTCACTGCACTGCATCCCCAGTGGTGCCAGTGCACTCTCTGGACTCACTGCAGTGCATTCCCTTTTGTGCCAGTGCACTCTCTGCACTCACTGCACTGCATCCCCAGTGGTGCCAGTGCACTCTCTGGACTCACTGCACTGCATCCCCAGTGGTGCCAGTGCACTCTCTGGACTCACTGCACTGCATCAACAGTGGTGACAGTGCACTCTCTGGACTTGCCGGGGTGCATCCCCACTGGTGCCAGTGCACTCTCTGGAGTCACCGGGGTGCATCCCCAGAGGTGCCAGTGCACTCTCTGGACTCACTGCACTACATCCCCAGTGGTGCCAGTTCACTGTCTGGACTCACTGAACTGAATCCCCAGTGGTGCCAGTGCACTCTCTGGACTCATGTACTGCATCCCCAGTGGTGCCTGTGAAGTCTCTGGACTCACTGCAGTGCATCCCCAGTGGTGCCAGTGCAATCTCAGGACTCAGAGCAGTGCAGCTCCAGTTGGTGCCAGTGCACTCTCTGGACTCACTGCACTGCATCCCCAGTGCTGACAGTGCACTCTCTGGACTCACTGCACTGCATCCCCAGTGGTGCCAGTGTACTCTCTGGACTCAGTGGACTGCATCCCCAGTGGTGCCACTGCACTCTCTGGACTCACTGCAGTGCATCCCCAGTGGTGCCAGTGCACTCTCTGGACTCACTGCAGTGCATTCCCTTTTGTGCCAGTGCACTCTCTGCACTCACTGCACTGCATCCCCAGTGGTGCCAGTGTACTCTCTGGACTCACTGAACTGAATCCCCAGTGGTGCCAGTGCACTCTCTGGACTCACTGCAGTGCATCCCCAGTGGTGCCAGTGCACTCTCTGGACTCACTGCAGTGCATTCCCTTTTGTGCCAGTGCACTCTCTGCACTCACTGCACTGCATCCCCTGTGGTGCCAGTGCACTCTCTGGACTCACTGCACTGCATCCTCAGTGGTGCCTGTGAAGTCTCTGGTCTCACTGCACTGCATCCCCAGTGGTGCCAGTGCACTCTCTGGACTCACTGCACTGCATCCCCATTGCTGACAGTGCCCTCTCTGGACTCAGTGCACTGCATCCCCAGTGGTGCCAGTTCACTCTCTGGACTAAATGCACTGCATCACCAGTGGTGCCAGTGCACTCTCTGGACTCACTGCACTGCATCCCCAATGGTGCCACTGCACTCTCTGGACTCACTGCACTGCATCAACAGTGGTGCCAGTGCACTCTCTGGACTCACTGCACTGCATCACCAGTGGTGCCGGTGTACTCTGTGGACTCACTGCACTGCATCCCCAGTGGTGCCAGTGCACTCTCTGGACTCACTGAACTGCATCCCCAAGGTGCCAGTGCACTCTCTGGACTCACTGCACTGCATCCCCAGTGGTGCCAGTGCACTCTCTGGACTCACTGCACTGCATACCCAGTGGTGACAGTGCACTCTCTGGACTCACTGCACTGCATCCCCAGTGGTGCCAGTGCACTCTCTGGACTCACTGCACTGCATCCCCAGTGGTGCCACTGCACTCTCTGAAAACACCGGGGTGCAACCGCAGCGGTGCCAGTGCACTCTCTGGACTCACGGCACTGCATCCCCAGTGGTGCCAGTGCACTCTCTGGACTCACTGCAGTGTATCCCCTGTGGTGCCAGTGCACTCTGTGGACTCAGTGCACTGCATCCCCAGTGGTGCCAGTGCACTCTCTGGACTCACTGCAGTGCATCCCCAGTGGTGCCAGTGCACTCTCTGGACTCACTGCACTGCATCCCAATGGTGCCAGTGCACTCTCTGGACTCACTGCAGTGCATCCCCAGTGGTGCCAGTGCACTCTCTGGACTCACTGCAGTGCATCCCCAGTGGTGCCAGTGCACTCTCTGGACTCACTGCACTGCATCCCCAGTGGTGCCAGTGCACTCTCTGGACTCACTGCAGTCCATCCCCAGTGGTGCCAGTGCACTCTCTGGACTCACTGCACTGCATCCACAGTGGTGCCAGTGCACTCGCTTTACTCACTGCACTGCATCCCCAGTGTTGCCAGTGCACTCTCTGGACTCACTGCACTGCATCCCCAGTGGTGCCACTGCACTCTCTGGACTCACTGCACTGCATCCCCAGTGGTGACAGTGCACTCTCTGCACTCACTGCAGTGCATCCCCAGTGGTGCCAGTGCACTCTCTGGACTCACTGCACTGCATCCCCAGTGGTGCCAGTGCACTATCTGGACTTGCCGGGGTGCATCCCAGGTGGTGCCAGTGCACTCTCTGGACTCACTGCAGTGCATCCCCAGTGGTGCCAGTGCACTCTCTGGACTCACTGCATTCCCAGTGGTGCCAGTGCACTCTCTGGACTCACTGCACTGCATCCCCAGTGGTGCCTGTGAAGTCTCTGGACTCACTGCAGTGCATCCCCAATGGTGCCAGTGCACTCTTTGGACTCACTGCACTGCATCCCCAGTGGTGCCACTGTACTCTCTGGACTCACTACACTGCATCCCCAGTGGTGCCAGTGCCCTCTGTGGACTCAGTGCACTGCATCCCCAGTGGTGCCAGTGCACTCTCTGGACTCACTGCACTGCATCCCCAGTGGTGCCTGTTAAGTCTCTGGTCTCACTGCACTGCATCCCCAGTGGTGCCAGTGCACTCTCTGGACTCACTGCACTGCATCCCCATTGCTGACAGTGCCCTCTCTGGACTCAGTGCACTGCATCCCCAGTGGTGCCAGTTCACTCTCTGGACTAAATGCACTGCATCCCCAGTGGTGCCAGTGGCTCTCTGGACTCATTGCACTGCATCCCCAGTGGTGCCAGTGCACTCTCTGGACTCACTGCAGTGCATCCCCAGTGGTGCCAGTGCACTCTCTGGACTCACTGCACT
Organism: Anser brachyrhynchus; assembly: GCF_964034855.1. Classification (NCBI taxonomy): domain Eukaryota; kingdom Metazoa; phylum Chordata; class Aves; order Anseriformes; family Anatidae; genus Anser; species Anser brachyrhynchus. The sequence continues at coordinate 819,713 of NW_027663732.1, forward strand.
GCATCCCCAGTGGTGCCAGTGCACTCTCTGGACTTGCCGGGGTGCATCCCCAGTGGTGCCAGTGCACTCTCTGGACTCACTGCAGTGCATCCCCAGTGGTGCCAGTGCACTCTCTGGACTCACTGCATTCCCAGTGGTGCCAGTGCACTCTCTGGACTCACTGCACTGCATCCCCAGTGGTGCCTGTGAAGTCTCTGGACTCACTGCAGTGCATCCCCAGTGGTGCCAGTGCACTCTCTGGACTCACTGCACTGCATCCCCAGTGGTGCCAGTGCACTCTCTGGACTCACTGCAGTCCATCCCCAGTGGTGCCAGTGCACTCTCTGGACTCACTGCACTGCATCCCCAGTGGTGCCAGTGCACTCTCTGGACTTCTGCACTGCATCCCCAGTGGTGCCAGTGCACTCTCTGGACTCACTGCAGTGCATACCCAGTGGTGCCAGTGCACTCTCTGGACTCACTGCAGTGCATCCCCAGTGGTGCCAGTGCACTCTCTGCACTCACTGCAGTGCATCCCCAGTGGTGCCAGTGCACTCTCTGGACTCACTGCACTGCATCCCCAGTGGTGCCAGTGCACTCTCTGGACTTGCCGGGGTGCATCCCCAGTGGTGCCAGTGCACTCTCTGGACTCACTGCAGTGCATCCCCAGTGGTGCCAGTGCACTCTCTGGACTCACTGCATTCCCAGTGGTGCCAGGGCACTCTCTGGACTCACTGCACTGCATCCCCAGTGGTGCCACTGTACTCTCTTTACTCACTGCACTGCATCCCCAGTGGTGCCAGTGCACTCTCTGGACTCACTGTACTGCATCCCCAGTGGTGCCAGTGCACTCTCTGGACTCACTGCACTGCATCCCCAGTGGTGCCAGTGCACTCTCTGGACTCACTGCACTGCATCCCCTGTGGTGCCATTGCACTCTCTGGACTCACTGCAGTGCATCCCCAGTGGTGCCAGTGCACTCTCTGCACTCACTGCACTGCATCCCCAGTGGTGCCAGAGCACTCTCTGGACTCACTGCACTGCATACCCAGTGGTGCCAGTGCACTCTCTGGACTCACTGCAGTGCATCCCCAGTGGTGCCAGTGCACTCTCTGGACTCACTGCAGTGCATCCCCAGTGGTGCCAGTGCACTCTCTGGACTCACTGCAGTGCATCCCCAGTGGTGCCAGTGCACTGTCTGGACTCACTGCATTCCCAGTGGTGCCAGGGCACTCTCTGGACTCACTGCACTGCATCCCCAGTGGTGCCAGTGCACTCTCTGGACTCACTGCAGTGCATCCCCAATGGTGCCAGTGCACTCTTTGGACTCACTGTACTGCATCCCCAGTGGTGCCACTGTACTCTCTGGACTCACTACACTGCATCCCCTGTGGTGCCAGTGCCCTCTGTGGACTCACTGCACTACATCCCCAGTGGTGCCAGTGCACTCTCTGAACTCACTGCACTGCATCCCCAGTGGTGCCAGTGCACTCTCTGGACTCACTGCAGTGCATCCCCAGTGGTGCCAGTGCACACTCTGGACTCACTGCAGTGCATCCCCAGTGGTGCTAGTGCACTCTCTGGACTCACTGCACTGCATTCCCTGTGGTGCGAGTGCACTCTCTCGACTCACTGCTCTGCGTTACCATTGGTGCCAGTGCACTCTCTGGACTCACTGCACTGCATCCCCAGTGGTGCCAGTGCACTCTCTGGACTCACTGCAGTCCATCCCCAGTGGTGCCAGTGCACTCTCTGGACTCACTGCACTGCATCCCCAGTGGTGCCAGTGCACTCTCTGGACTTCTGCACTGCATCCCCAGTGGTGCCAGTGCACTCTCTGGACTGACTGCAGTGCATCCCCAGTGGTCCCAGTGCACTCTCTGGACTCACTGCAGTGCAACCCCAGTGGTGCCAGTGCACTCTCTGCACTCACTGCAGTGCATCCCCAGTGGTGCCAGTGCACTCTCTGGACTCACTGCACTGCATCCCCAGTGGTGCCAGTGCACTCTCTGGACTTGCCGGGGTGCATCCCCAGTGGTGCCAGTGCACTCTCTGGACTCACTGCAGTGCATCCCCAGTGGTGCCAGTGCACTCTCTGGACTCACTGCATTCCCAGTGGTGCCAGGGCACTCTCTGGACTCACTGCACTGCATCCCCAGTGGTGCCACTGTACTCTCTTTACTCACTGCACTGCATCCCCAGTGGTGCCAGTGCACTCTCTGGACTCACTGTACTGCATCCCCAGTGGTGCCAGTGCACTCTCTGGACTCACTGCACTGCATCCACAGTGGTGCCAGTGCACTCGCTTTACTCACTGCACTGCATCCCCAGTGGTGCCTGTGAAGTTTCTGGACTCACTGCAGTGCATCCCCAGTGGTGCCAGTGCACTCTCTGCACTCACTGCAGTGCATCCCCAGTGGTGCCAGTGCACTCTCTGGACTCACTGCACTGCATACCCAGTGGTGCCAGTGCACTCTCTGGACTCACTGCAGTGCACCCCCAGTGGTGCCAGTGCACTCTCTGCACTCACTGCAGTGCATCCCCAGTGGTGCCAGTGCACTCTCTGGACTCACTGCACTGCATCCCCAGTGGTGCCAGTGCACTCTCTGGACTTGCCGGGGTGCATCCCCAGTGGTGCCAGTGCACTGTCTGGACTCACTGCATTCCCAGTGGTGCCAGGGCACTCTCTGGACTCACTGCACTGCATCCCCAGTGGTGCCTGTGAAGTCTCTGGACTCACTGCAGTGCATCCCCAATGGTGCCAGTGCACTCTTTGGACTCACTGCACTGCATCCCCAGTGGTGCCACTGTACTCTCTGGACTCACTACACTGCATCCCCTGTGGTGCCAGTGCCCTCTGTGGACTCACTGCACTACATCCCCAGTGATGCCAGTGCACTCTCTGGACTCACTGCACTGCATCCCCAGTGGTGCCGGTGCACTCTCTGGACTCACTGCACTGCATCCCCAGTGGTGCCAGTGCACACTCTGGACTCACTGCAGTGCATCCCCAGTGGTGCCAGTGCACTCTCTGGACTTGCCGGGGTGCATCCCCAGTGGTGCCAGTGCACTCTCTGGACTCACTGCACTGCATCCCCAGTGGTGACAGTGCACTCTCTGGACTTGCCGGGGTGTATCCCCAGTGGTGCCAGTGCACCCTCTGGAGTCACCGGGGTGCATCCCCAGAGGTGCCAGTGCACTCTCTGGACTCACTGCACTACATCCCCAGTGGTGCCAGTTCACTCTCTGGACTCACTGAACTGAATCCCCAGTGGTGCCAGTGCACTCTCTGGACTCATGTACTGCATCCCCAGTGGTGCCTGTGAAGTCTCTGGACTCACTGCAGTGCATCCCCAGTGGTGCCAGTGCAATCTCAGGACTCAGAGCAGTGCAGCTCCAGTTGGTGCCAGTGCACTCTCTGGACTCACTGCACTGCATCCCCAGTGCTGACAGTGCACTCTCTGGACTCACTGCACTGCATCCCCAGTGGTGCCAGTGTACTCTCTGGACTCAGTGGACTGCATCCCCAGTGGTGCCACTGCACTCTCTGGACTCACTGCAGTGCATCCCCAGTGGTGCCAGTGCACTCTCTGGACTCACTGCAGTGCATTCCCTTTTGTGCCAGTGCACTCTCTGCACTCACTGCACTGCATCCCCAGTGGTGCCAGTGTACTCTCTGGACTCACTGAACTGAATCCCCAGTGGTGCCAGTGCACTCTCTGGACTCACTGCACTGCGTCCCCAGTGGTGCCAGTGCACTCTCTGGACTCACTGCAGTGCATTCCCTTTTGTGCCAGTGCACTCTCTGCACTCACTGCACTGCATCCCCAGTGGTGCCAGTGCACTCTCTGGACTCACTGCACTGCATCCCCAGTGGTGCCTGTGAAGTCTCTGGTCTCACTGCACTGCATCCCCAGTGGTGCCAGTGCACTCTCTGGACTCACTGCACTGCATCCCCATTGCTGACAGTGCCCTCTCTGGACTCAGTGCACTGCATCCCCAGTGGTGCCAGTTCACTCTCTGGACTAAATGCACTGCATCTCCAGTGGTGCCAGTGGCTGTCTGGACTCATTGCACTGCATCACCAGTGGTGCCAGTGCCCTCTCTGGACTCACTGCAGTGCATCCACAGTGGTGCCAGTGTACTCTCTGGACTCACTGCACTGCATCACCAGTGGTGCCAGTGCACTCTCTGGACTCACTGCACTGCATCCCCAATGGTGCCACTGCACTCTCTGGACTCACTGCACTGCATCCCCAGTGGTGCCAGTGCACTCTCTGGACTCACTGCACTGCATCACCAGTGGTGCCAATGCACTCTCTGGACTCACTGCACTGCATCCCCAGTGGTGCCAGTGCACTCTCTGGACTCACTGAACTGCATCCCCAGTGGTGCCAGTGCACTCTCTGGACTCACTGCACTGCATCCCCAGTGGTGCCAGTGCACTCTCTGGACTCACTGCACTGCATTCCCAGTGGTGCCAGGGCACTCTCTGGACTCACTGCACTGCATCCCCAGTGGTGCCTGTGAAGTCTCTGGACTCACTGCAGTGCATCCCCACTGGTGCCAGTGCACTCTTTGGACTCACTGTACTGCATCCCCAGTGGTGCCACTGTACTCTCTGGACTCACTACACTGCATCCCCTGTGGTGCCAGTGCCCTCTGTGGACTCACTGCACTACATCCCCAGTGGTGCCAGTGCACTCTCTGGACTCACTGCACTGCATCCCCAGTGGTGCCAGTGCACACTCTGGACTCACTGCAGTGCATCCCCACTGGTGCTAGTGCACTCTCTGGACTCACTGCACTGCATTCCCTGTGGTGCGAGTGCACTCTCTCGACTCACTGCTCTGCGTTACCATTGGTGCCAGTGCACTCTCTGCACTCACTGCACTGCATCCCCAGTGGTGCCAGTGCACTCTCTGGACTCACTGCAGTCCATCCCCAGTGGTGCCAGTGCACTCTCTGGACTCACTGCACTGCATCCCCAGTGGTGCCAGTGCACTCTCTGGACTTCTGCACTGCATCCCCAGTGGTGCCAGTGCACTCTCTGGACTCACTGCAGTGCATTCCCAGTGGTGCCAGTGCACTCTCTGGACGCCTTGCAGTGAAACCCCGGTGGTGCCAGAGCACTCTCTGGACTCACTGCACTAAATCCGCAGTGGTGCCAGTTCACTCTCTGGACTCACTGAACTGAATCCCCAGTGGTGCCAGTGCACTCTCTGCACTCACTGTACTGCATCCCCAGTGGTGCCTGTGAAGTCTCTGGACTCAGTTCAGTGCATCCCCAGTGGTGCCAGAGAACTCTCTGGACTCACTGCAGTGCATCCCCAGTGGTGCCACTGCACTCTCTGGACTGACTGCACTGCATCACCATTGGTGCCAGGGCACTCTCCGGACTCACTGCAGTGCATCCGCAGTGGTGCCAGTGCATCTCTTTCGAGTCACTGCACTGCATCCCCATTAGTGCCAGTGCATTCTCTGGACTCATTGCAGTGCATCACCTTAGGTGCCAGTGCACTCTCTGGACTCACTGCTATGCATCAACAGTGGTGCCAGTGCACTCTCTGGACTCACTGCACTGCATCCCCAGTGCTGACAGTGCACTCTCTGTAGTCACTGCAGTGCATCCCCAGTGGTGCCAGTGCACTCTCTGGACTCACTGCAGTGCATCCCCAGTGGTGCCAGTGCACTCTCTGGACTCACTGCACTGCATCCCATTGGTGCTAGTGCACTCTCTGGACTCACTGCACTGCATCCCCAGTGGTGCCAGTGCACTCTCTGGACTCACTGCACTGCATCCCCAGTTGTGCCAGTGCACTCTCTGGACTCACTGCAGTGCATCCCCAGTGGTGCCAGTGCACTCTCTGGACTCACTGCAGTGCTTCCGAACTGGTGCCAGTGCACTCTCTGCACTCACTGCACTGCATCAACAGTGGTGCCTCTGCACTCTCTGGAGTCACTGCACTGCATCCCCAGTGGTGCCAGTGCACTCTCTGGACTAACTGTAGTGCATCCCCAGTGGTGCCAGTGCACTCTCTGGACTCACTGCACTGCATCCCCAGTGGTGCCAGTGCACTCTCTGGACTCACTGCAGTGCATCCCTTGTGGTGCCTTTGCACTCTCAGGACTCACTGCACTGCATCCCCAGTGGTGCCAGGGCACTCTCTGGAGTCACAGCACTGCATCAACAGTGGTGCCTCTGCACTCTCTGGAGTCACTGCACTGCATCCCCAGTGGTGCCAGTGCAGTCTCTGGACTCACTGCACTGCATCCCCAGTGGTGCCAGTGCACTCTCTGGACTCACTGCAGTGCATCCCCAGTGGTGCCAGTGCACTCTCTGGACTCACTGCACTGCATCCCCAGTGGTGCCAGTGCACTCTCTGGACTCACTGCACTGCATCAACAGTGGTGCCAGTGCACTCTCTGGACTCACTGCAGTGCATCCCCAGTGGTGCCAGTGTAGTCTCTGGACTCACAGCAGTGCATCCCCAGTGGTGCCAGTGCAATTACTGGACTCACTGCAGTGTAGCTCAGTGGTGCCAGAGCACTCTCTGGACTCACTGCACTGCATCCCCAGTGGTGCCAGTGCACTCTCTGGACTCACTGCACTGCATCCCCAGTGGTGCCAGTGCACTGTCTGGACTCACTGCAATGTATCGCCATTGGAGCCGGTGCACTCTCTGGACTCACTAAACTGCATCCCCAGTGGTGCCAGAGAACACTCTGGTCTCACTGCAGTGCATCCCCAGTGGTGCCAGTGCACTCTCTGGACTCACTGCATCCCCAGTGGTGCCAGGGCACTCTCTGGACTCACAGCACTGCATCCCCATTGGTGCCAGTGCACTCTCTGGACTCACTGCACTAAAACCCCAGTGGTGGCAGTGCAGTCTCTGGACTCACTGCACTGCATCCCCAGTGGTGCCAGTGCACTCTCTGGACTCACCGGGGTGCATCCCCAGTGGTGCCAGTGCACTCTCTGGACTCACTGCACTGCATCCCCTGTGGTGCCAGTACACTCTCTGGACTCACTGCAGTGCATCCCCAGTGGTGCCAGTGTACTCTCTGGACTCACTGCACTGCATCACCAGCGGTGCCAGTGCACTCTCTGGACTCACTGCAGTGCATCCCCAGTGGTGCCAGTGCACTCTCTGGACTCACTGCATTGGATCCCCAGTGGTGTCAGTGCACTCTCTTGACTCAGTGCAGTGCATCGCCAGTGGTGCCAGTGCACTCTCTGGACTCACTGCAGTGCTTCCCCACTGGTGCCAGTGAACTCTCTGGACTCACTGCACTGCATCCTCAGTGGTGCCAGTGCACTCTCTGGACTCACTGAACTGAATCCCCAGTGGTGCCAGTGCACTCTCTGGATCACTGCACTGCATCACCATTGGTGCCAGGGCACTCTCCGGACTCACTGCAGTGCATCCACAGTGGTGCCAGTGCACTCTTTCGAGTCACTGCACTGCATCCCCAGTGGTGCCAGTGAATTCTCTGGACTCACTGCAGTGCATCCCCATTGGTGCCAGTGCAGTCTCTGAAGTCACTGCAGTGCATCCCCAGTGGTGCCAGTGCACTCTCTGGACTCACTGCAGTGCATCCCCAGTGGTGCCAGTGCACTCTGTGGACTCACTGCAGTGCATCCCCAGTGTTGCCAGTGCACTCTCTGGAGTCACTGCACTGCATCCTCAGTGGTGCCAGTGCACTCTCTGGACTCACTGCACTGCATCCCCAGTGGTGCCAGTGCACTCTCTGGACTCACTGCACTGCATCACCAGTGGTGCCAGTGCACTCTCTGGACTCACTGCACTGCATCCCATTGGTGCTAGTGCACTCTCTGGACTAACTGCACTGCATCCCTAGTGGTGCCAGTGCACTCTCTGGACTCACTGCACTGCATCCCCAGTTGTGCCAGTGCACTCTCTGGATTCACTGCAGTGCATCCCCAGTGGTGCCAGTGCACTCTCTGGACTCACTGTAGTGCTTCCGAACTGGTGCCAGTGCACTCTCTGCACTCACTGCACTGCATCAACAGTGGTGCCTCTGCACTCTCTGGACTCACTGCAGTGCATCCCCAGTGGCGCCAGTGCACTCTCTGGACTCAGTGTAGTGCATCCCCAGTGGTGCCAGTGCACTCTCTGGACTCACTGCAGTGCATCCCCAGTGGTGCCATTGCACTCTCTGGACTCACTGCAGTGCTTCCGAACTGGTGCCAGTGCACTCTCTGCACTCACTGCACTGCATCAACAGTGGTGCCTCTGCACTCTCTGGAGTCACTGCACTGCATCCCCAGTGGTGCCAGTGCAGTCTCTGGACTCACTGTAGTGCATCCCCAGTGGTGCCAGTGCACTCTCTGGACTTACTGCAGTGCATCCCCAGTGGTGCCAGTGTAGTCTCTGGACTCACAGCAGTGCATCCCCACTGGTGCCAGTGCAACTACTGGACTCACTGCAGTGTAGCTCAGTGGTGCCAGAGCACTCTCTGGACTCACTGCACTGCATCCCCAGTGGTGCCAGTGCACTCTCTGGACTCACTACACTGCATCATCGCCATTGGAGCCGGTGCACTCTCTGGACTCACTGCACTGCATCCCCAGTGGTGCCAGAGAACACTCTGGTCTCACTGCAGTGCATCCCCAGTGGTGCCAGTGCACTCTCTGGACTCACTGCATCCCCAGTGGTGCCAGGGCACTCTCTGGACTCACAGCACTGCATCCCCATTGGTGCCAGTGCACTCTCTGGACTCACTGCACTAAAACCCCAGTGGTGCCAGTGCAGTCTCTGGACTCACTGCACTGCATCCAATGTGGTGCCAGTACACTCTCTGGACTCACTGCAGTGCATCCCCAGTGGTGCCAGTGTACTCTCTGGACTCACTGCACTGCATCACCAGCGGTGCCAGTGCACTCTCTGGACTCACTGCAGTGCATCCCCAGTGGTGCCAGTGCACTCTCTGGACTCACTGCATTGGATCCCCAGTGGTGTCAGTGCACTCTCTGCACTCACTGCACTGCATCCCCAGTGGTGCCAGTGCACTCTCTGGACTCACCGGGGTGCATCCCCAGTGGTGCCAGTGCACTCTCTGGATTCACCGGGGTGCATCCCCAGTGGTGCCAGTGCACTCTCTGTATTCACTGCACTGCATCCCCAGTGGTGCCAGTGGCTCTCTGGACTCATGGCACTGCATCCCCAGTGGTGCCGTTGCAATCTCAGGACTCACAGCAGTGCAGCTCCAGTTGGTGCCAGTGCACTCTCTGGACTCACTGCACTGCATCCCCAGTGCTGACAGTGCACTCTCTGGACTCACTGCACTGCATCCCCAGTGGTGCCAGTGTAGTCTCTGGACTCAGTGGACTGCATCCCCAGTGGTGCCACTGCACTCTCTGGACTCACTGCAGTGCATCCCCAGTGGTGCCAGTGCACTCTCTGGACTCACTGCAGTGCATTCCCTTTTGTGCCAGTGCCCTCTCTGCACTCACTGCACTGCATCCCCAGTGGTGCCAGTGTACTCTCTGGACTCACTGAACTGAACCCCCGGTGTTGCAAGTGCACTCTCTGGACTCACTGCAGTGCATCCCCAGTGGTGCCAGTGCACTCTCTGGACTCACTGCAGTGCATTCCCTTTTGTGCCAGTGCACTCTCTGCACTCACTGCACTGCATCCCCAGTGGTGCCAGTGCACTCTCTGGACTCACTGCACTGCATCCCCATTGCTGACAGTGCCCTCTCTGGACTCAGTGCACTGCATCCCCAGTGGTGCCAGTGCACTCTCTGGACTAAATGCACTGCATCCCCAGTGGTGCCAGTGGCTCTCTGGACTCATGGCACTGCATCACCAGTGGTGCCAGTGCACTCTCTGGACTCACTGCAGTGCATCCACAGTGGCGCCAGTGTACTCTCTTAACTCACTGCACTGCATCCCCAGTGGTGCCAGTGCACTCTCTGGACTCACTGCACTGCATCCCCAATGGTGCCACTGCACTCTCTGGACTCACTGCACTGCATCCCCAGTGGTGCCAGTGCACTCTCTGGACTCACTGCACTGCATCACCAGTGGTGCCAGTGTACTCTGTGGACTCACTGCACTGCATCCCCAGTGGTGCCAGTGCACTCTCTGGACTCACTGAACTGCATCCCCAAGGTGCCAGTGCACTCTCTGGACTCACTGCACTGCATCCCCAGTGGTGCCAGTGCACTCTCTGGACTCACTGCACTGCATACCCAGTGGTGACAGTGCACTCTCTGGACTCACTGCACTGCATCCCCCGTGGTGCCAGTGCACTCTCTGGACTCACTGCACTGCATCCCCAGCGGTGCCACTGCACTCTCTGAAAACACCGGGGTGCAACCGCAGCGGTGCCAGTGCACTCTCTGCACTCACGGCACTGCATCCCCAGTGGTGCCAGTGCACTCTCTGGACTCACTGCAGTGTATCCCCTGTGGTGCCAGTGCACTCTGTGGACTCAGTGCACTGCATCCCAGTGGTGCCAGTGCACTCTCTGGACTCACTGCAGTGCATCCCCAGTGGTGCCAGTGCACTCTCTGGACTCACTGCACTGCATCCCAATGGTGCCAGTGCACTCTTTGGACTCACTGCAGTGCATCCCCAGTGGTGCCAGTGCACTCTCTGGACTCACTGCAGTGCATCCCCAGTGGTGCCAGTGCACTCTCTGGACTCACTGCACTGCATCCCCAGTGGTGCCAGTGCACTCTCTGGACTCACTGCAGTCCATCCCCAGTGGTGCCAGTGCACTCTCTGGACTCACTGCACTGCATCCACAGTGGTGCCAGTGCACTCTCTTTACTCACTGCACTGCATCCCCAGTGGTGCCAGTGCACTCTCTGGACTCACTGTACTGCATCCCCAGTGGTGCCAGTGCACTCTCTGGACTCACTGCACTGCATCCCCAGTGGTGCCAGTGCACTCTCTGGACTCACTGCACTGCATCCCCAGTGGTGCCAGTGCACTCTCTGGACTCACTGCACTGCATCCCCAGTGGTGCCAGTGCACTCTCTGGACTCACTGCACTGCATCCCCAGTGGTGCCAGTGCACTCTCTGGACTCACTGCAGTGCATCCCCAGTGGTGCCAGTGCACTCTCTGGACTCACTGCACTGCATCCCCAGTGGTGCCAGTGCACTCTCTGGACTTGCCGGGGTGCATCCCCAGTGGTGCCAGTGCACTCTCTGGACTCACTGCAGTGCATCCCCAGTGGTGCCAGTGCACTCTCTGGACTCACTGCATTCCCAGTGGTGCCAGTGCACTCTCTGGACTCACTGCACTGCATCCCCAGTGGTGCCTGTGAAGTCTCTGGACTCACTGCAGTGCATCCCCAGTGGTGCCAGTGCACTCTCTGGACTCACTGCACTGCATCCCCAGTGGTGCCAGTGTACTCTGTGGACTCACTGCACTGCATCCCCAGTGGTGCCAGTGCACTCTCTGGACTCACTGCACTGCATCCCCAGTGGTGCCAGTGCACTCTCTGGACTTCTGCACTGCATCCCCAGTGGTGCCAGTGCACTCTCTGGACTCACTGCACTGCATCCCCAGTGGTGCCAGTGCACTCTCTGGACTCACTGCAGTGCATCCCCAGTGGTGCCAGTGCACTCTCTGCACTCACTGCAGTGCATCCCCAGTGGTGCCAGTGCACTCTCTGGACTCACTGCACTGCATCCCCAGTGGTGCCAGTGCACTCTCTGGACTTGCCGGGGTGCATCCCCAGTGGTGCCAGTGCACTCTCTGGACTCACTGCACTGCATCCCCAGTGGTGCCTGTGCACTCTCTGGACTCACTGCATTCCCAGTGGTGCCAGGGCACTCTCTGGACTCACTGCACTGCATCCCCAGTGGTGCCACTGTACTCTCTTTACTCACTGCACTGCATCCCCAGTGGTGCCAGTGCACTCTCTGGACTCACTGTACTGCATCCCCAGTGGTGCCAGTGCACTCTCTGGACTCACTGCACTGCATCGCCAGTGGTGCCAGTGCACTCTCTGGACTCACTGCACTGCATCCCCAGTGGTGCCATTGCACTCTCTGGACTCACTGCAGTGCATCCCCAGTGGTGCCAGTGCACTCTCTGCACTCACTGCAGTGCATCCCCAGTGGTGCCAGTGCACTCTCTGGACTCACTGCACTGCATCCCCAGTGGTGCCAGTGCACTCTCTGGACTCACTGCAGTGCATCCCCAGTGGTGCCAGTGCACTCTCTGGACTCACTGCAGTGCATCCCCAGTGGTGCCAGTGCACTCTCTGGACTCACTGCACTGCATCCCCAGTGGTGCCAGTGCACTCTCTGGACTTGCCGGGGTGCATCCCCAGTGGTGCCAGTGCACTCTCTGGACTCACTGCAGTGCATCGCCAGTGGTGCCAGTGCACTGTCTGGACTCACTGCATTCCCAGTGGTGCCAGGGCACTCTCTGGACTCACTGCACTGCATCCCCAGTGGCGCCAGTGCACTCTCTGGACTCACTGCAGTGCATCCCCAATGGTGCCAGTGCACTCTTTGGACTCACTGTACTGCATCCCCAGTGGTGCCACTGTACTCTCTGGACTCACTACACTGCATCCCCTGTGGTGCCAGTGCCCTCTGTGGACTCACTGCACTACATCCCCAGTGGTGCCAGTGCACTCTCTGGACTCACTGCACTGCATCCCCAGTGGTGCCAGTGCACTCTCTGGACTCACTGCACTGCATCCGCAGTGGTGCCAGTGCACACTCTGGACTCACTGCAGTGCATCCCCAGTGGTTCTAGTGCACTCTCTGGACTCACTGCACTGCATTCCCTGTGGTGCGAGTGCACTCTCTCGACTCACCGCTCTGCATTACCATTGGTGCCAGTGCACTCTCTGGACTCACTGCACTGCATCCCCAGTGGTGCCAGTGCACTCTCTGGACTCACTGCAGTCCATCCCCAGTGGTGCCAGTGCACTCTCTGGACTCACTGCACTGCATCCCCAGTGGTGCCAGTGCACTCTCTGGACTTCTGCACTGCATCCCCAGTGGTGCCAGTGCACTCTCTGGACTCACTGCACTGCATACCCAGTGGTGCCAGTGCACTCTCTGGACTCACTGCAGTGCATCCCCAGTGGTGCCAGTGCACTCTCTGCACTCACTGCAGTGCATCCCCAGTGGTGCCATTGCACTCTCTGGACTCACTGCACTGCATCCCCAGTGGTGCCAGTGCACTCTCTGGACTTGCCGGGGTGCATCCCCAGTGGTGCCAGTGCACTCTCTGGACTCACTGCAGTGCATCCCCAGTGGTGCCAGTGCACTCTCTGTACTCACTGCATTCCCAGTGGTGCCAGGGCACTCTCTGGACTCACTGCACTGCATCCCCAGTGGTGCCACTGTACTCTCTTTACTCACTGCACTGCATCCCCAGTGGTGCCAGTGCACTCTCTGGACTCACTGTACTGCATCCCCAGTGGTGCCAGTGCACTCTCTGGACTCACTGCACTGTATCCCATGTGGTGGTGCCAGTGCACTCTCTGGACTCACTGCACTGCATCCCCAGTGGTGCCATTGCACTCTCTGGACTCACTGCAGTGCATCCCCAGTGGTGCCAGTGCACTCTCTGCACTCACTGCAGTGCATCCCCAGTGGTGCCAGTGCACTCTCTGGACTCACTGCACTGCATACCCAGTGGTGCCAGTGCACTCTCTGGACTCACTGCATTGCATCCCCAGTGGTGCCAGTGCACTCTCTACACTCACTGCAGTGCATCCCCAGTGGTGCCAGTGCACTCTCTGGACTCACTGCACTGCATCCCCAGTGGTGCCAGTGCACTCTCTGGACTTGCCGGGGTGCATCCCCAGTGGTGCCAGTGCACTCTCTGGACTCACTGCAGTGCATCCCCAGTGGTGCCAGTGCACTCTCTGGACTCACTGCATTCCCAGTGGTGCCAGGGCACTCTCTGGACTCACTGCACTGCATCCCCAGTGGTGCCTGTGAAGTCTCTGGACTCACTGCAGTGCATCCCCAATGGTGCCAGTGCACTCTTTGGACTCACTGCACTGCATCCCCAATGGTGCCACTGTACTCTCTGGACTCACTACACTGCATCCCCTGTGGTGCCAGTGCCCTCTGTGGACTCACTGCACTACATCCCCAGTGGTGCCAGTGCACTCTCTGGACTCACTGCACTGCATCCCCAGTGGTGCCAGTGCACTCTCTGGACTCACTGCAGTGCATCCCCAGTGGTGCCAGTGCACTCTCTGCACTCACTGCAGTGCATCCCCAGTGGTGCCAGTGCACTCTCTGGACTCACTGCACTGCATACCCAGTGGTGCCAGTGCACTCTCTGGACTCACTGCATTGCATCCCCAGTGGTGCCAGTGCACTCTCTACACTCACTGCAGTGCATCCCCAGTGGTGCCAGTGCACTCTCTGGACTCACTGCACTGCATCCCCAGTGGTGCCAGTGCACTCTCTGGACTTGCCGGGGTGCATCCCCAGTGGTGCCAGTGCACTCTCTGGACTCACTGCAGTGCATCCCCAGTGGTGCCAGTGCACTCTCTGGACTCACTGCATTCCCAGTGGTGCCAGTGCACTCTCTGGACTCACTGCAGTCCATCCCCAGTGGTGCCAGTGCACTCTCTGGACTCACTGCACTGCATCCACAGTGGTGCCAGTGCACTCTCTTTACTCACTGCACTGCATCCCCAGTGGTGCCAGTGCACTCTCTGGACTCACTGCACTGCATCCCCAGTGGTGCCAGTGCACTCTCTGGACTCACTGCACTGCATCCCCAGTGGTGCCAGTGCACTCTCTGGACTCACTGCAGTGCATCCCCAGTGGTGCCAGTGCACTCTCTGGACTCACTGCACTGCATCCCCAGTGGTGCCAGTGCACTCTCTGGACTCACTGCACTGCATCCCCAGTGGTGCCAGTGCACTCTCTGGACTCACTGCAGTGCATCCCCAGTGGTGCCAGTGCACTCTCTGGACTCACTGCACTGCATCCCCAGTGGTGCCAGTGCACTCTCTGGACTTGCCGGGGTGCATCCCCAGTGGTGCCAGTGCACTCTCTGGACTCACTGCAGTGCATCCCCAGTGGTGCCAGTGCACTCTCTGGACTCACTGCATTCCCAGTGGTGCCAGTGCACTCTCTGGACTCACTGCACTGCATCCCCAGTGGTGCCTGTGAAGTCTCTGGACTCACTGCAGTGCATCCCCAGTGGTGCCAGTGCACTCTCTGGACTCACTGCACTGCATCCCCAGTGGTGCCAGTGCACTCTCTGGACTCACTGCAGTCCATCCCCAGTGGTGCCAGTGCACTCTCTGGACTCACTGCACTGCATCCCCAGTGGTGCCAGTGCACTCTCTGGACTTCTGCACTGCATCCCCAGTGGTGCCAGTGCACTCTCTGGACTCACTGCACTGCATCCCCAGTGGTGCCAGTGCACTCTCTGGACTCACTGCAGTGCATCCCCAGTGGTGCCAGTGCACTCTCTGCACTCACTGCAGTGCATCCCCAGTGGTGCCAGTGCACTCTCTGGACTCACTGCACTGCATCCCCAGTGGTGCCAGTGCACTCTCTGGACTTGCCGGGGTGCATCCCCAGTGGTGCCAGTGCACTCTCTGGACTCACTGCAGTGCATCCCCAGTGGTGCCTGTGCACTCTCTGGACTCACTGCATTTCCAGTGGTGCCAGTGCACTCTCTGGACTCACTGCACTGCATCCCCAGTGGTGCCACTGTACTCTCTTTACTCACTGCACTGCATCCCCAGTGGTGCCAGTGCACTCTCTGGACTCACTGTACTGCATCCCCAGTGGTGCCAGTGCACTCTCTGGACTCACTGCACTGCATCCCCAGTGGTGCCAGTGCACTCTCTGGACTCACTGCACTGCATCCCCAGTGGTGCCATTGCACTCTCTGGACTCACTGCAGTGCATCCCCAGTGGTGCCAGTGCACTCTCTGCACTCACTGCAGTGCATCCCCAGTGGTGCCAGTGCACTCTCTGGACTCACTGCACTGCATCCCCAGTGGTGCCAGTGCACTCTCTGGACTCACTGCAGTGCATCCCCAGTGGTGCCAGTGCACTCTCTGGACTCACTGCAGTGCATCCCCAGTGGTGCCAGTGCACTCTCTGGACTCACTGCACTGCATCCCCAGTGGTGCCAGTGCACTCTCTGGACTTGCCGGGGTGCATCCCCAGTGGTGCCAGTGCACTCTCTGGACTCACTGCAGTGCATCGCCAGTGGTGCCAGTGCACTGTCTGGACTCACTGCATTCCCAGTGGTGCCAGTGCACTCTCTGGACTCACTGCACTGCATCCCCAGTGGTGCCAGTGCACTCTCTGGACTCACTGCAGTGCATCCCCAGTGGTGCCAGTGCACTCTCTGGACTCACTGCAGTGCATCCCCAGTGGTGCCAGTGCACTCTCTGGACTCACTGCACTGCATCCCCAGTGGTGCCAGTGCACTCTCTGGACTTGCCGGGGTGCATCCCCAGTGGTGCCAGTGCACTCTCTGGACTCACTGCAGTGCATCGCCAGTGGTGCCAGTGCACTGTCTGGACTCACTGCATTCCCAGTGGTGCCAGGGCACTCTCTGGACTCACTGCACTGCATCCCCAGTGGTGCCAGTGCACTCTCTGGACTCACTGCAGTGCATCCCCAATGGTGCCAGTGCACTCTTTGGACTCACTGTACTGCATCCCCAGTGGTGCCACTGTACTCTCTGGACTCACTACACTGCATCCCCTGTGGTGCCAGTGCCCTCTGTGGACTCACTGCACTACATCCCCAGTGGTGCCAGTGCACTCTCTGGACTCACTGCACTGCATCCCCAGTGGTGCCAGTGCACTCTCTGGACTCACTGCACTGCATCCCCAGTGGTGCCAGTGCACACTCTGGACTCACTGCAGTGCATCCCCAGTGGTGCTAGTGCACTCTCTGGACTCACTGCACTGCATTCCCTGTGGTGCGAGTGCACTCTCTCGACTCACTGCTCTGCGTTACCATTGGTGCCAGTGCACTCTCTGGACTCACTGCACTGCATCCCCAGTGGTGCCAGTGCACTCTCTGGACTCACTGCAGTCCATCCCCAGTGGTGCCAGTGCACTCTCTGGACTCACTGCACTGCATCCCCAGTGGTGCCAGTGCACTCTCTGGACTTCTGCACTGCATCCCCAGTGGTGCCAGTGCACTCTCTGGACTCACTGCACTGCATACCCAGTGGTGCCAGTGCACTCTCTGGACTCACTGCAGTGCATCCCCAGTGGTGCCAGTGCAGTCTCTGCACTCACTGCAGTGCATCCCCAGTGGTGCCATTGCACTCTCTGGACTCACTGCACTGCATCCCCAGTGGTGCCAGTGCACTCTCTGGACTTGCCGGGGTGCATCCCCAGTGGTGCCAGTGCACTCTCTGGACTCACTGCA
Organism: Anser brachyrhynchus; assembly: GCF_964034855.1. Classification (NCBI taxonomy): domain Eukaryota; kingdom Metazoa; phylum Chordata; class Aves; order Anseriformes; family Anatidae; genus Anser; species Anser brachyrhynchus. The sequence goes on from NW_027663732.1 coordinate 837,074, forward strand.
GTGCATCCCCAGTGGTGCCAGTGCACTCTCTGTACTCACTGCATTCCCAGTGGTGCCAGGGCACTCTCTGGACTCACTGCACTGCATCCCCAGTGGTGCCACTGTACTCTCTTTACTCACTGCACTGCATCCCCAGTGGTGCCAGTGCACTCTCTGGACTCACTGTACTGCATCCCCAGTGGTGCCAGTGCACTCTCTGGACTCACTGCACTGCATCCCATGTGGTGGTGCCAGTGCACTCTCTGGACTCACTGCACTGCATCCCCAGTGGTGCCATTGCACTCTCTGGACTCACTGCAGTGCATCCCCAGTGGTGCCAGTGCACTCTCTGCACTCACTGCAGTGCATCCCCAGTGGTGCCAGTGCACTCTCTGGACTCACTGCACTGCATACCCAGTGGTGCCAGTGCACTCTCTGGACTCACTGCAGTGCATCCCCAGTGGTGCCAGTGCACTCTCTACACTCACTGCAGTGCATCCCCAGTGGTGCCAGTGCACTCTCTGGACTCACTGCACTGCATCCCCAGTGGTGCCAGTGCACTCTCTGGACTTGCCGGGGTGCATCCCCAGTGGTGCCAGTGCACTCTCTGGACTCACTGCAGTGCATCCCCAGTGGTGCCAGTGCACTCTCTGGACTCACTGCATTCCCAGTGGTGCCAGGGCACTCTCTGGACTCACTGCACTGCATCCCCAGTGGTGCCTGTGAAGTCTCTGGACTCACTGCAGTGCATCCCCAATGGTGCCAGTGCACTCTTTGGACTCACTGCACTGCATCCCCAATGGTGCCACTGTACTCTCTGGACTCACTACACTGCATCCCCTGTGGTGCCAGTGCCCTCTGTGGACTCACTGCACTACATCCCCAGTGGTGCCAGTGCACTCTCTGTACTCACTGCACTGCATCCCCAGTGGTGCCAGTGCACTCTCTGGACTCACTGCACTGCATCCCCAGTGGTGCCAGTGCACACTCTGGACTCACTGCAGTGCATCCCCAGTGGTGCTAGTGCACTCTCTGGACTCACTGCACTGCATCCCCTGTGGTGCGAGTGCACTCTCTCGACTCACTGCTCTGCGTTACCATTGGTGCCAGTGCACTCTCTGGACTCACTGCACTACATCCCCAGTGGTGCCAGTTCACTCTCTGGACTCACTGAACTGAATCCCCAGTGGTGCCAGTGCACTCTCTGGACTCACTGCACTGCATCCTTAGTGGTGCCTGTGAAGTCTCTGGACTCTCTGCAGTGCATCCCCAGTGGTGCCAGTGCAATCTCAGGACTCAGAGCAGTGCAGCTGCAGTTGGTGCCAGTGCACTCTCTGGACTCACTGCACTGCATCCCCAGTGCTGACAGTGCACTCTCTGGACTCACTGCACTGCATCCCCAGTGGTGTCAGTGTACTCTCTGGACTCAGTGGACTGCATCCCCAGTGGTGCCAGTGCACTCTCTGGACTCACTGCAGTGCATCCCCAGTGGTGCCAGTGCACTCTCTGGACTCACTGCAGTGCATTCCCTTTTGTGCCAGTGCACTCCCTGCACTCACTGCACTGCATCCCCTGTGGTGCCAGTGCACTCTCTGGACTCACTGCACTGCATCCCCAGTGGTGCCTGTGAAGTCTCTGGTCTCACTGCACTGCATCCCCAGTGGTGCCAGTGCACTCTCTGGACTCACTGCACTGCATCCCCATTGCTGACAGTGCCCTCTCTGGACTCAGTGCACTGCATCCCCAGTGGTGCCAGTGGCTCTCTGGACTCATTGCACTGCACCACCAGTGGTGCCAGTGCACTCTCTGGACTCACTGCAGTGCATCCACAGTGGTGCCAGTGTACTCTCTTAACTCACTGCACTGCATCACCAGTGGTGCCAGTGCACTCTCTGGACTCACTGCACTGCATCCCCAATGGTGCCACTGCACTCTCTGGACTCACTGCACTGCATCCCCAGTGGTGCCAGTGCACTCTCTGGACTCACTGCACTGCATCACCAGTGGTGCCAGTGTACTCTGTGGACTCACTGCACTGCATCCCCAGTGGTGCCAGTGCACTCTCTGGACTCACTGAACTGCATCCCCAAGGTGCCAGTGCACTCTCTGGACTCACTGCACTGCATCCCCAGTGGTGCCAGTGCACTCTCTGGACTCACTGCACTGCATACCCAGTGGTGACAGTGCACTCTCTGGACTCACTGCACTGCATCCCCCGTGGTGCCAGTGCACTCTCTGGACTCACTGCACTGCATCCCCAGTGGTGCCACTGCACTCTCTGAAAACACCGGGGTGCAACCGCAGCGGTGCCAGTGCACTCTCTGCACTCACGGCACTGCATCCCCAGTGGTGCCAGTGCACTCTCTGGACTCACTGCAGTGTATCCCCTGTGGTGCCAGTGCACTCTCTGGACTCAGTGCACTGCATCCCCAGTGGTGCCAGTGCACTCTCTGGACTCACTGCAGTGCATCCCCAGTGGTGCCAGTGCACTCTCTGGACTCACTGCACTGCATCCCAATGGTGCCAGTGCACTCTCTGGACTCAGTGCAGTGCATCCCCAGTGGTGCCAGTGCACTCTCTGGACTCACTGCAGTGCATCCCCAGTGGTGCCAGTGCACTCTCTGGACTCACTGCACTGCATCCACAGTGGTGCCAGTGCACTCTCTGGACTCACTGCAGTCCATCCCCAGTGGTGCCAGTGCACTCTCTGGACTCACTGCACTGCATCCACAGTGGTGCCAGTGCACTCGCTTTACTCACTGCACTGCATCCCCAGTGTTGCCAGTGCACTCTCTGGACTCACTGCACTGCATCCCCAGTGGTGCCAGTGCACTCTCTGGACTCACTGCACTGCATCCCCAGTGCTTACAGTGCACTCTCTGCACTCACTGCAGTGCATCCCCAGTGGTGCCAGTGCACTCTCTGGACTCACTGCACTGCATCCCCAGTGGTGCCAGTGCACTCTCTGGACTTGCCGGGGTGCATCCCCAGTGGTGCCAGTGCACTCTCTGGACTCACTGCAGTGCATCCCCAGTGGTGCCAGTGCACTCTCTGGACTCACTGCATTCCCAGTGGTGCCAGTGCACTCTCTGGACTCACTGCACTGCATCCCCAGTGGTGCCTGTGAAGTCTCTGGACTCACTGCAGTGCATCCCCAATGGTGCCAGTGCACTCTTTGGACTCACTGCACTGCATCCCCAGTGGTGCCACTGTACTCTCTGGACTCACTACACTGCATCCCCAGTGGTGCCAGTGCCCTCTGTGGACTCAGTGCACTGCATCCCCAGTGGTGCCAGTGCACTCTCTGGACTCACTGCACTGCATCCCCAGTGGTGCCTGTTAAGTCTCTGGTCTCACTGCACTGCATCCCCAGTGGTGCCAGTGCACTCTCAGGACTCACTGCACTGCATCCCCATTGCTGACAGTGCCCTCTCTGGACTCAGTGCACTGCATCCCCAGTGGTGCCAGTTCACTCTCTGGACTAAATGCACTGCATCCCCAGTGGTGCCAGTGGCTCTCTGGACTCATTGCACTGCATCCCCAGTGGTGCCAGTGCACTCTCTGGACTCACTGCAGTGCATCCCCAGTGGTGCCAGTGCACTCTCTGGACTCACTGCACTGCATCCCCAGTGGTGCCAGTGCACTCTCTGGACTTGCCGGGGTGCATCCCCAGTGGTGCCAGTGCACTCTCTGGACTCACTGCACTGCATCCCCAGTGGTGCCAGTGCACTCTCTGGACTCACTGCATTCCCAGTGGTGCCAGTGCACTCTCTGGACTCACTGCACTGCATCCCCAGTGGTGCCTGTGAAGTCTCTGGACTCACTGCAGTGCATCCCCAGTGGTGCCAGTGCACTCTCTGGACTCACTGCACTGCATCCCCCGTGGTGCCAGTGCACTCTCTGGACTCACAGCAGTCCATCCCCAGTGCTGCCAGTGCACTCTCTGGACTCACTGCACTGCATCCCCAGTGGTGCCAGTGCACTCTCTGGACTTCTGCACTGCATCCCCAGTGGTGCCAGTGCACTCTCTGGACTCACTGCACTGCATACCCAGTGGTGCCAGTGCACTCTCTGGACTCACTGCAGTGCATCCCCAGTGGTGCCAGTGCACTCTCTGCACTCACTGCAGTGCATCCCCAGTGGTGCCAGTGCACTCTCTGGACTCACTGCACTGCATCCCCAGTGGTGCCAGTGCACTCTCTGGACTTGCCGGGGTGCATCCCCAGTGGTGCCAGTGCACTCTCTGGACTCACTGCAGTGCATCCCCAGTGGTGCCAGTGCACTCTCTGGACTCACTGCATTCCCAGTGGTGCCAGGGCACTCTCTGGACTCACTGCACTGCATCCCCAGTGGTGCCACTGTACTCTCTTTACTCACTGCACTGCATCCCCAGTGGTGCCAGTGCACTCTCTGGACTCACTGTACTGCATCCCCAGTGGTGCCAGTGCACTCTCTGGACTCACTGCACTGCATCCCCAGTGGTGCCAGTGCACTCTCAGGACTCACTGCACTGCATCCCCTGTGGTGCCATTGCACTCTCTGGACTCACTGCAGTGCATCCCCAGTGGTGCCAGTGCACTCTCTGCACTCACTGCAGTGCATCCCCAGTGGTGCCAGTGCACTCTCTGGACTCACTGCACTGCATACCCAGTGGTGCCAGTGCACTCTCTGGACTCACTGCAGTGCATCCCCAGTGGTGCCAGTGCACTCTCTGCACTCACTGCAGTGCATCCCCAGTGGTGCCAGTGCACTCTCTGGACTCACTGCAGTGCATCCCCAGTGGTGCCAGTGCACTCTCTGGACTCACTGCACTGCATCCCCAGTGCTGACAGTGCACTGTCTGGACTCACTGCATTCCCAGTGGTGCCAGGGCACTCTCTGGACTCACTGCACTGCATCCCCAGTGGTGCCAGTGCACTCTCTGGACTCACTGCAGTGCATCCCCAATGGTGCCAGTGCACTCTTTGGACTCACTGTACTGCATCCCCAGTGGTGCCACTGTACTCTCTGGACTCACTACACTGCATCCCCTGTGGTGCCAGTGCCCTCTGTGGACTCACTGCACTACATCCCCAGTGGTGCCAGTGCACTCTCTGGACTCACTGCAGTGCATCCCCAGTGGTGCCAGTGCACTCTCTGGACTCACTGCACTGCATCCCCAGTGGTGCCAGTGCACACTCTGGACTCACTGCAGTGCATCCCCAGTGGTGCTAGTGCACTCTCTGGACTCACTGCACTGCATTCCCTGTGGTGCGAGTGCACTCTCTCGACTCACTGCTCTGCGTTACCATTGGTGCCAGTGCACTCTCTGGACTCACTGCACTGCATCCCCAGTGGTGCCATTGCACTCTCTGGACTCACTGCAGTCCATCCCCAGTGGTGCCAGTGCACTCTCTGGACTCACTGCACTGCATCCCCAGTGGTGCCAGTGCACTCTCTGGACTTCTGCACTGCATCCCCAGTGGTGCCAGTGCACTCTCTGGACTCACTGCAGTGCATCCCCAGTGGTGCCAGTGCACTCTCTGGACTCACTGCAGTGCATCCCCAGTGGTGCCAGTGCACTCTCTGCACTCACTGCAGTGCATCCCCAGTGGTGCCAGTGCACTCTCTGGACTCACTGCACTGCATCCCCAGTGGTGCCAGTGCACTCTCTGGACTTGCCGGGGTGCATCCCCAGTGGTGCCAGTGCACTCTCTGGACTCACTGCAGTGCATCCCCAGTGGTGCCAGTGCACTCTCTGTACTCACTGCATTCCCAGTGGTGCCAGGGCACTCTCTGGACTCACTGCACTGCATCCCCAGTGGTGCCACTGTACTCTCTTTACTCACTGCACTGCATCCCCAGTGGTGCCAGTGCACTCTCTGGACTCACTGTACTGCATCCCCAGTGGTGCCAGTGCACTCTCTGGACTCACTGCACTGCATCCCATGTGGTGGTGCCAGTGCACTCTCTGGACTCACTGCACTGCATCCCCAGTGGTGCCATTGCACTCTCTGGACTCACTGCAGTGCATCCCCAGTGGTGCCAGTGCACTCTCTGCACTCACTGCAGTGCATCCCCAGTGGTGCCAGTGCACTCTCTGGACTCACTGCACTGCATACCCAGTGGTGCCAGTGCACTCTCTGGACTCACTGCAGTGCAACCCCAGTGGTGCCAGTGCACTCTCTGCACTCACTGCAGTGCATCCCCAGTGGTGCCAGTGCACTCTCTGGACTCACTGCACTGCATCCCCAGTGGTGCCAGTGCACTCTCTGGACTTGCCGGGGTGCATCCCCAGTGGTGCCAGTGCACTGTCTGGACTCACTGCATTCCCAGTGGTGCCAGGGCACTCTCTGGACTCACTGCACTGCATCCCCAGTGGTGCCTGTGAAGTCTCTGGACTCACTGCAGTGCATCCCCAATGGTGCCAGTGCACTCTTTGGACTCACTGCACTGCATCCCCAGTGGTGCCACTGTACTCTCTGGACTCACTACACTGCATCCCCTGTGGTGCCAGTGCCCTCTGTGGACTCACTGCACTACATCCCCAGTGGTGCCAGTGCACTCTCTGGACTCACTGCACTGCATCCCCAGTGGTGCCAGTGCACTCTCTGGACTCACTGCACTGCATCCCCAGTGGTGCCAGTGCACACTCTGGACTCACTGCAGTGCATCCCCAGTGGTGCTAGTGCACTCTCTGGACTCACTGCACTGCATCCCCAGTGGTGCCAGTGCACTCTCTGGACTCACTGCACTGCATCCCCAGTGGTGCCAGTGCACTCTCTGGACTCACTGCACTGCATCCCCAGTGGTGACAGTGCACTCTCTGGACTTGCCGGGGTGCATCCCCAGTGGTGCCAGTGCACTCTCTGGAGTCACCGGGGTGCATCCCCAGAGGTGCCAGTGCACTCTCTGGACTCACTGCACTACATCCCCAGTGGTGCCAGTTCACTCTCTGGACTCACTGAACTGAATCCCCAGTGGTGCCAGTGCACTCTCTGGACTCATGTACTGCATCCCCAGTGGTGCCTGTGAAGTCTCTGGACTCACTGCAGTGCATCCCCAGTGGTGCCAGTGCAATCTCAGGACTCAGAGCAGTGCAGCTCCAGTTGGTGCCAGTGCACTCTCTGGACTCACTGCACTGCATCCCCAGTGCTGACAGTGCACTCTCTGGACTCACTGCACTGCATCCCCAGTGGTGCCAGTGTACTCTCTGGACTCAGTGGACTGCATCCCCAGTGGTGCCACTGCACTCTCTGGACTCACTGCAGTGCATCCCCAGTGGTGCCAGTGCACTCTCTGGACTCACTGCAGTGCATTCCCTTTTGTGCCAGTGCACTCTCTGCACTCACTGCACTGCATCCCCAGTGGTGCCAGTGTACTCTCTGGACTCACTGAACTGAATCCCCAGTGGTGCCAGTGCACTCTCTGGACTCACTGCACTGCATCCCCAGTGGTGCCAGTGCACTCTCTGGACTCACTGCAGTGCATTCCCTTTTGTGCCAGTGCACTCTCTGCACTCACTGCACTGCATCCCCTGTGGTGCCAGTGCACTCTCTGGACTCACTGCACTGCATCCCCAGTGGTGCCAGTGCACTCTCTGGACTCACTGCACTGCATCCCATTGGTGCTAGTGCACTCTCTGCACTCACTGCACTGCATCCCCTGTGGTGCCAGTGCACTCTCTGGACTCACTGCACTGCATCCCCAGTGGTGCCTGTGAAGTCTCTGGTCTCACTGCACTGCATCCCCAGTGGTGCCAGTGCACTCTCTGGACTCACTGCACTGCATCCCCATTGCTGACAGTGCCCTCTCTGGACTCAGTGCACTGCATCCCCAGTGGTGCCAGTTCACTCTCTGGACTAAATGCACTGCATCCCCAGTGGTGCCAGTAGCTCTCTGGACTCATTGCACTGCATCACCAGTGGTGCCAGTGCACTCTCTGGACTCACTGCAGTGCATCCACAGTGGTGCCAGTGTACTCTCTGGACTCACTGCACTGCATCACCAGTGGTGCCAGTGCACTCTCTGGACTCACTGCACTGCATCCCCAGTGGTGCCACTGCACTCTCTGGACTCACTGCACTGCATCCCCAGTGGTGCCAGTGCACTCTCTGGACTCACTGCACTGCATCACCAGTGGTGCCAGTGTACTCTGTGGACTCACTGCACTGCATCCCCAGTGGTGCCAGTGCACTCTCTGGACTCACTGAACTGCATCCCCAAGGTGCCAGTGCACTCTCTGGACTCACTGCACTGCATCCCCAGTGGTGCCAGTGCACTCTCTGGACTCACTGCACTGCATACCCAGTGGTGACAGTGCACTCTCTGGACTCACTGCACTGCATCCCCCGTGGTGCCAGTGCACTCTCTGGACTCACTGCACTGCATCCCCAGTGGTGCCACTGCACTCTCTGAAAACACCGGGGTGCAACCGCAGCGGTGCCAGTGCACTCTCTGCACTCACGGCACTGCATCCCCAGTGGTGCCAGTGCACTCTCTGGACTCACTGCAGTGTATCCCCTGTGGTGCCAGTGCACTCTGTGGACTCAGTGCACTGCATCCCCAGTGGTGCCAGTGCACTCTCTGGACTCACTGCAGTGCATCCCCAGTGGTGCCAGTGCACTCTCTGGACTCACTGCACTGCATCCCAATGGTGCCAGTGCACTCTCTGGACTCACTGCAGTGCATCCCCAGTGGTGCCAGTGCACTCTCTGGACTCACTGCACTGCATCCCCAGTGGTGCCAGTGCACTCTCTGGACTCACTGCACTGCATCCCCAGTGGTGCCAGTGCACTCTCTGGACTCACTGCAGTCCATCCCCAGTGGTGCCAGTGCACTCTCTGGACTCACTGCACTGCATCCACAGTGGTGCCAGTGCACTCGCTTTACTCACTGCACTGCATCCCCAGTGTTGCCAGTGCACTCTCTGGACTCACTGCACTGCATCCCCAGTGGTGCCAGTGCACTCTCTGGACTCACTGCACTGCATCCCCAATGGTGACAGTGCACTCTCTGCACTCACTGCAGTGCATCCCCAGTGGTGCCAGTGCACTCTCTGGACTCACTGCACTGCATCCCCAGTGGTGCCAGTGCACTCTCTGGACTTGCCGGGGTGCATCCCCAGTGGTGCCAGTGCACTCTCTGGACTCACTGCAGTGCATTACCAGTGGTGCCAGTGCACTCTCTGGACTCACTGCATTCCCAGTGGTGCCAGTGCACTCTCTGGACTCACTGCACTGCATCCCCAGTGGTGCCTGTGAAGTCTCTGGACTCACTGCAGTGCATCCCCAATGGTGCCAGTGCACTCTTTGGACTCACTGCACTGCATCCCCAGTGGTGCCACTGTACTCTCTGGACTCACTACACTGCATCCCCAGTGGTGCCAGTGCCCTCTGTGGACTCAGTGCACTGCATCCCCAGTGGTGCCAGTGCACTCTCTGGACTCACTGCACTGCATCCCCAGTGTTGCCTGTTAAGTCTCTGGTCTCACTGCACTGCATCCCCAGTGGTGCCAGTGCACTCTCTGGACTCACTGCACTACATCCCCATTGCTGACAGTGCCCTCTCTGGACTCAGTGCACTGCATCCCCAGTGGTGCCAGTTCACTCTCTGGACTAAATGCACTGCATCCCCAGTGGTGCCAGTGGCTCTCTGGACTCATTGCACTGCATCACCAGTGGTGCCAGTGCACTCTCTGGACTCACTGTAGTGCATCCACAGTGGCGCCAGTGTACTCTCTTAACTCACTGCACTGCATCACCAGTGGTGCCAGTGCACTCTCTGGACTCACTGCACTGCATCCCCAATGGTGCCACTGCACTCTCTGGACTCACTGCACTGCATCCCCAGTGGTGCCAGTGCACTCTCTGGACTCACTGCACTGCATCCCCAATGGTGCCACTGCACTCTCTGGACTCACTGCAGTGCATCCCCAGTGGTGCCAGTGCACTCTCTGGACTCACTGCAGTGCATTTCCAGTGGTGCCAGTGTAGTCTCTGGACTCACTGCACTGCATCCCCAGTTGTGCCAGTGCACTCTCTGGACTCACTGAACTGCATCCCCAAGGTGCCAGTGCACTCTCTGGACTCACTGCACTGCATCCCCAGTGGTGCCACTGCACTCTCTGGACTCACTGCACTGCATCCCCCGTGGTGACAGTGCACTCTCTGGACTCACTGCACTGCATCCCCCGTGGTGCCAGTGCACTCTCTGGACTCACTGCACTGCATCCCCAGTGGTGCCACTGCACTCTCTGAAAACACCGGGGTGCAACCGCAGCGGTGCCAGTGCACTCTCTGCACTCACGGCACTGCATCCCCAGTGGTGCCAGTGCACTCTCTGGACTCACTGCAGTGTATCCCCTGTGGTGCCAGTGCACTCTGTGGACTCAGTGCACTGCATCCCAGTGGTGCCAGTGCACTCTCTGGACTCACTGCACTGCATCCCCAGTGGTGCCAGTGCACTCTCTGGACTCACTGCAGTGCATCCCCAGTGGTGCCAGTGCACTCTCTGGACTCACTGCACTGCATCCCCAGTGGTGCCAGTGCACTCTCTGGACTTCTGCACTGCATCCCCAGTGGTGCCAGTGCACTCTCTGGACTCACTGCACTGCATACCCAGTGGTGCCAGTGCACTCTCTGGACTCACTGCAGTGCATCCCCAGTGGTGCCAGTGCACTCTCTGGACTCACTGCACTGCATCCCCAGTGGTGCCAGTGCACTCTCTGGACTTGCCGGGGTGCATCCCCAGTGGTGCCAGTGCACTCTCTGGACTCACTGCAGTGCATCCCCAGTGGTGCCAGTGCACTCTCTGGACTCACTGCATTCCCAGTGGTGCCAGGGCACTCTCTGGACTCACTGCACTGCATCCCCAGTGGTGCCACTGTACTCTCTTTACTCACTGCACTGCATCCCCAGTGGTGCCAGTGCACTCTCTGGACTCACTGTACTGCATCCCCAGTGGTGCCAGTGCACTCTCTGGACTCACTGCACTGCATCCCCAGTGGTGCCAGTGCACTCTCTGGACTCACTGCACTGCATCCCCAGTGGTGCCATTGCACTCTCTGGACTCACTGCAGTGCATCCCCAGTGGTGCCAGTGCACTCTCTGCACTCACTGCAGTGCATCCCCAGTGGTGCCAGTGCACTCTCTGGACTCACTGCACTGCATACCCAGTGGTGCCAGTGCACTCTCTGGACTCACTGCAGTGCATCCCCAGTTGTGCCAGTGCACTCTCTGGACTCACTGCAGTGCATCCCCAGTGGTGCCAGTGCACTCTCTGGACTCACTGCACTGCATCCCCAGTGGTGCCAGTGCACTGTCTGGACTCACTGCATTCCCAGTGGTGCCAGGGCACTCTCTGGACTCACTGCACTGCATCCCCAGTGGTGCCTGTGAAGTCTCTGGACTCACTGCAGTGCATCCCCAATGGTGCCAGTGCACTCTTTGGACTCACTGTACTGCATCCCCAGTGGTGCCACTGTACTCTCTGGACTCACTACACTGCATCCCCTGTGGTGCCAGTGCCCTCTGTGGACTCACTGCACTACATCCCCAGTGGTGCCAGTGCACTCTCTGGACTCACTGCACTGCATCCCCAGTGGTGCCAGTGCACTCTCTGGACTCACTGCACTGCATCCCCAGTGGTGCCAGTGCACACTCTGGACTCACTGCAGTGCATCCCCAGTGGTGCTAGTGCACTCTCTGGACTCACTGCACTGCATTCCCTGTGGTGCGAGTGCACTCTCTGGACTCACTGCTCTGCGTTACCATTGGTGCCAGTGCACTCTCTGGACTCACTGCACTGCATCCCCAGTGGTGCCAGTGCACTCTCTGGACTCACTGCAGTCCATCCCCAGTGGTGCCAGTGCAGTCTCTGGACTCACTGCACTGCATCCCCAGTGGTGCCAGTGCACTCTCTGGACTTCTGCACTGCATCCCCAGTGGTGCCAGTGCACTCTCTGGACTCACTGCAGTGCATCCCCAGTGGTGCCAGTGCACTCTCTGCACTCACTGCAGTGCATCCCCAGTGGTGCCAGTGCACTCTCTGGACTCACTGCACTGCATCCCCAGTGGTGCCAGTGCACTCTCTGGACTTGCCGGGGTGCATCCCCAGTGGTGCCAGTGCACTCTCTGGACTCACTGCAGTGCATCCCCAGTGGTGCCAGTGCACTCTCTGTACTCACTGCATTCCCAGTGGTGCCAGGGCACTCTCTGGACTCACTGCACTGCATCCCCAGTGGTGCCACTGTACTCTCTTTACTCACTGCACTGCATCCACAGTGGTGCCAGTGCACTCTCTGGACTCACTGCAGTGCATCCCCAGTGGTGCCAGTGCACTCTCTGGACTCACTGCACTGCATCCCCAGTGGTGCCATTGCACTCTCTGGACTCACTGCAGTGCATCCCCAGTGGTGCCAGTGCACTCTCTGCACTCACTGCAGTGCATCCCCAGTGGTGCCAGTGCACTCTCTGGACTCACTGCACTGCATACCCAGTGGTGCCAGTGCACTCTCTGGACACACTGCAGTGCATCCCCAGTGGTGCCAGTGCACTCTCTGCACTCACTGCAGTGCATCCCCAGTGGTGCCAGTGCACTCTCTGGACTCACTGCACTGCATCCCCAGTGGTGCCAGTGCACTCTCTGGACTTGCCGGGGTGCATCCCCAGTGGTGCCAGTGCACTGTCTGGACTCACTGCATTCCCAGTGGTGCCAGGGCACTCTCTGGACTCACTGCACTGCATCCCCAGTGGTGCCTGTGAAGTCTCTGGACTCACTGCAGTGCATCCCCAATGGTGCCAGTGCACTCTTTGGACTCACTGCACTGCATCCCCAGTGGTGCCACTGTACTCTCTGGACTCACTACACTGCATCCCCTGTGGTGCCAGTGCCCTCTGTGGACTCACTGCACTACATCCCCAGTGGTGCCAGTGCACTCTCTGGACTCACTGCACTGCATCCCCAGTGGTGCCAGTGCACTCTCTGGACTCACTGCACTGCATCCCCAGTGGTGCCAGTGCACACTCTGGACTCACTGCAGTGCATCCCCAGTGGTGCTAGTGCACTCTCTGGACTCACTGCACTGCATCCCCAGTGGTGCCAGTGCACTCTCTGGACTCACTGCACTGCATCCCCAGTGGTGCCAGTGCACTCTCTGGACTCACTGCACTGCATCCCCAGTGGTGACAGTGCACTCTCTGGACTTGCCGGGGTGCATCCCCAGTGGTGCCAGTGCACTCTCTGGAGTCACCGGGGTGCATCCCCAGAGGTGCCAGTGCACTCTCTGGACTCACTGCACTACATCCCCAGTGGTGCCAGTTCACTCTCTGGACTCACTGAACTGAATCCCCAGTGGTGCCAGTGCACTCTCTGGACTCATGTACTGCATCCCCAGTGGTGCCTGTGAAGTCTCTGGACTCACTGCAGTGCATCCCCAGTGGTGCCAGTGCAATCTCAGGACTCAGAGCAGTGCAGCTCCAGTTGGTGCCAGTGCACTCTCTGGACTCACTGCACTGCATCCCCAGTGCTGACAGTGCACTCTCTGGACTCACTGCACTGCATCCCCAGTGGTGCCAGTGTACTCTCTGGACTCAGTGGACTGCATCCCCAGTGGTGCCACTGCACTCTCTGGACTCACTGCAGTGCATCCCCAGTGGTGCCAGTGCACTCTCTGGACTCACTGCAGTGCATTCCCTTTTGTGCCAGTGCACTCTCTGCACTCACTGCACTGCATCCCCAGTGGTGCCAGTGTACTCTCTGGACTCACTGAACTGAATCCCCAGTGGTGCCAGTGCACTCTCTGGACTCACTGCACTGCATCCCCAGTGGTGCCAGTGCACTCTCTGGACTCACTGCAGTGCATTCCCTTTTGTGCCAGTGCACTCTCTGCACTCACTGCACTGCATCCCCTGTGGTGCCAGTGCACTCTCTGGACTCACTGCACTGCATCCCCAGTGGTGCCAGTGCACTCTCTGGACTCACTGCACTGCATCCCATTGGTGCTAGTGCACTCTCTGCACTCACTGCACTGCATCCCCTGTGGTGCCAGTGCACTCTCTGGACTCACTGCACTGCATCCCCAGTGGTGCCTGTGAAGTCTCTGGTCTCACTGCACTGCATCCCCAGTGGTGCCAGTGCACTCTCTGGACTCACTGCACTGCATCCCCATTGCTGACAGTGCCCTCTCTGGACTCAGTGCACTGCATCCCCAGTGGTGCCAGTTCACTCTCTGGACTAAATGCACTGCATCCCCAGTGGTGCCAGTGGCTCTCTGGACTCATTGCACTGCATCACCAGTGGTGCCAGTGCACTCTCTGGACTCACTGCAGTGCATCCACAGTGGTGCCAGTGTACTCTCTGGACTCACTGCACTGCATCACCAGTGGTGCCAGTGCACTCTCTGGACTCACTGCACTGCATCCCCAGTGGTGCCACTGCACTCTCTGGACTCACTGCACTGCATCCCCAGTGGTGCCAGTGCACTCTCTGGACTCACTGCACTGCATCACCAGTGGTGCCAGTGTACTCTGTGGACTCACTGCACTGCATCCCCAGTGGTGCCAGTGCACTCTCTGGACTCACTGAACTGCATCCCCAAGGTGCCAGTGCACTCTCTGGACTCACTGCACTGCATCCCCAGTGGTGCCAGTGCACTCTCTGGACTCACTGCACTGCATACCCAGTGGTGACAGTGCACTCTCTGGACTCACTGCACTGCATCCCCCGTGGTGCCAGTGCACTCTCTGGACTCACTGCACTGCATCCCCAGTGGTGCCACTGCACTCTCTGAAAACACCGGGGTGCAACCGCAGCGGTGCCAGTGCACTCTCTGCACTCACGGCACTGCATCCCCAGTGGTGCCAGTGCACTCTCTGGACTCACTGCAGTGTATCCCCTGTGGTGCCAGTGCACTCTGTGGACTCAGTGCACTGCATCCCCAGTGGTGCCAGTGCACTCTCTGGACTCACTGCAGTGCATCCCCAGTGGTGCCAGTGCACTCTCTGGACTCACTGCACTGCATCCCAATGGTGCCAGTGCACTCTCTGGACTCACTGCAGTGCATCCCCAGTGGTGCCAGTGCACTCTCTGGACTCACTGCACTGCATCCCCAGTGGTGCCAGTGCACTCTCTGGACTCACTGCACTGCATCCCCAGTGGTGCCAGTGCACTCTCTGGACTCACTGCAGTCCATCCCCAGTGGTGCCAGTGCACTCTCTGGACTCACTGCACTGCATCCACAGTGGTGCCAGTGCACTCGCTTTACTCACTGCACTGCATCCCCAGTGTTGCCAGTGCACTCTCTGGACTCACTGCACTGCATCCCCAGTGGTGCCAGTGCACTCTCTGGACTCACTGCACTGCATCCCCAATGGTGACAGTGCACTCTCTGCACTCACTGCAGTGCATCCCCAGTGGTGCCAGTGCACTCTCTGGACTCACTGCACTGCATCCCCAGTGGTGCCAGTGCACTCTCTGGACTTGCCGGGGTGCATCCCCAGTGGTGCCAGTGCACTCTCTGGACTCACTGCAGTGCATTACCAGTGGTGCCAGTGCACTCTCTGGACTCACTGCATTCCCAGTGGTGCCAGTGCACTCTCTGGACTCACTGCACTGCATCCCCAGTGGTGCCTGTGAAGTCTCTGGACTCACTGCAGTGCATCCCCAATGGTGCCAGTGCACTCTTTGGACTCACTGCACTGCATCCCCAGTGGTGCCACTGTACTCTCTGGACTCACTACACTGCATCCCCAGTGGTGCCAGTGCCCTCTGTGGACTCAGTGCACTGCATCCCCAGTGGTGCCAGTGCACTCTCTGGACTCACTGCACTGCATCCCCAGTGTTGCCTGTTAAGTCTCTGGTCTCACTGCACTGCATCCCCAGTGGTGCCAGTGCACTCTCTGGACTCACTGCACTACATCCCCATTGCTGACAGTGCCCTCTCTGGACTCAGTGCACTGCATCCCCAGTGGTGCCAGTTCACTCTCTGGACTAAATGCACTGCATCCCCAGTGGTGCCAGTGGCTCTCTGGACTCATTGCACTGCATCACCAGTGGTGCCAGTGCACTCTCTGGACTCACTGTAGTGCATCCACAGTGGCGCCAGTGTACTCTCTTAACTCACTGCACTGCATCACCAGTGGTGCCAGTGCACTCTCTGGACTCACTGCACTGCATCCCCAATGGTGCCACTGCACTCTCTGGACTCACTGCACTGCATCCCCAGTGGTGCCAGTGCACTCTCTGGACTCACTGCACTGCATCCCCAATGGTGCCACTGCACTCTCTGGACTCACTGCAGTGCATCCCCAGTGGTGCCAGTGCACTCTCTGGACTCACTGCAGTGCATTTCCAGTGGTGCCAGTGTAGTCTCTGGACTCACTGCACTGCATCCCCAGTTGTGCCAGTGCACTCTCTGGACTCACTGAACTGCATCCCCAAGGTGCCAGTGCACTCTCTGGACTCACTGCACTGCATCCCCAGTGGTGCCACTGCACTCTCTGGACTCACTGCACTGCATCCCCCGTGGTGACAGTGCACTCTCTGGACTCACTGCACTGCATCCCCCGTGGTGCCAGTGCACTCTCTGGACTCACTGCACTGCATCCCCAGTGGTGCCACTGCACTCTCTGAAAACACCGGGGTGCAACCGCAGCGGTGCCAGTGCACTCTCTGCACTCACGGCACTGCATCCCCAGTGGTGCCAGTGCACTCTCTGGACTCACTGCAGTGTATCCCCTGTGGTGCCAGTGCACTCTGTGGACTCAGTGCACTGCATCCCAGTGGTGCCAGTGCACTCTCTGGACTCACTGCACTGCATCCCCAGTGGTGCCAGTGCACTCTCTGGACTCACTGCAGTGCATCCCCAGTGGTGCCAGTGCACTCTCTGGACTCACTGCACTGCATCCCCAGTGGTGCCAGTGCACTCTCTGGACTTCTGCACTGCATCCCCAGTGGTGCCAGTGCACTCTCTGGACTCACTGCACTGCATACCCAGTGGTGCCAGTGCACTCTCTGGACTCACTGCAGTGCATCCCCAGTGGTGCCAGTGCACTCTCTGGACTCACTGCACTGCATCCCCAGTGGTGCCAGTGCACTCTCTGGACTTGCCGGGGTGCATCCCCAGTGGTGCCAGTGCACTCTCTGGACTCACTGCAGTGCATCCCCAGTGGTGCCAGTGCACTCTCTGGACTCACTGCATTCCCAGTGGTGCCAGGGCACTCTCTGGACTCACTGCACTGCATCCCCAGTGGTGCCACTGTACTCTCTTTACTCACTGCACTGCATCCCCAGTGGTGCCAGTGCACTCTCTGGACTCACTGTACTGCATCCCCAGTGGTGCCAGTGCACTCTCTGGACTCACTGCACTGCATCCCCAGTGGTGCCAGTGCACTCTCTGGACTCACTGCACTGCATCCCCAGTGGTGCCATTGCACTCTCTGGACTCACTGCAGTGCATCCCCAGTGGTGCCAGTGCACTCTCTGCACTCACTGCAGTGCATCCCCAGTGGTGCCAGTGCACTCTCTGGACTCACTGCACTGCATACCCAGTGGTGCCAGTGCACTCTCTGGACTCACTGCAGTGCATCCCCAGTTGTGCCAGTGCACTCTCTGGACTCACTGCAGTGCATCCCCAGTGGTGCCAGTGCACTCTCTGGACTCACTGCACTGCATCCCCAGTGGTGCCAGTGCACTGTCTGGACTCACTGCATTCCCAGTGGTGCCAGGGCACTCTCTGGACTCACTGCACTGCATCCCCAGTGGTGCCTGTGAAGTCTCTGGACTCACTGCAGTGCATCCCCAATGGTGCCAGTGCACTCTTTGGACTCACTGTACTGCATCCCCAGTGGTGCCACTGTACTCTCTGGACTCACTACACTGCATCCCCTGTGGTGCCAGTGCCCTCTGTGGACTCACTGCACTACATCCCCAGTGGTGCCAGTGCACTCTCTGGACTCACTGCACTGCATCCCCAGTGGTGCCAGTGCACTCTCTGGACTCACTGCACTGCATCCCCAGTGGTGCCAGTGCACACTCTGGACTCACTGCAGTGCATCCCCAGTGGTGCTAGTGCACTCTCTGGACTCACTGCACTGCATTCCCTGTGGTGCGAGTGCACTCTCTGGACTCACTGCTCTGCGTTACCATTGGTGCCAGTGCACTCTCTGGACTCACTGCACTGCATCCCCAGTGGTGCCAGTGCACTCTCTGGACTCACTGCAGTCCATCCCCAGTGGTGCCAGTGCAGTCTCTGGACTCACTGCACTGCATCCCCAGTGGTGCCAGTGCACTCTCTGGACTTCTGCACTGCATCCCCAGTGGTGCCAGTGCACTCTCTGGACTCACTGCAGTGCATCCCCAGTGGTGCCAGTGCACTCTCTGCACTCACTGCAGTGCATCCCCAGTGGTGCCAGTGCACTCTCTGGACTCACTGCACTGCATCCCCAGTGGTGCCAGTGCACTCTCTGGACTTGCCGGGGTGCATCCCCAGTGGTGCCAGTGCACTCTCTGGACTCACTGCAGTGCATCCCCAGTGGTGCCAGTGCACTCTCTGTACTCACTGCATTCCCAGTGGTGCCAGGGCACTCTCTGGACTCACTGCACTGCATCCCCAGTGGTGCCACTGTACTCTCTTTACTCACTGCACTGCATCCACAGTGGTGCCAGTGCACTCTCTGGACTCACTGCAGTGCATCCCCAGTGGTGCCAGTGCACTCTCTGGACTCACTGCACTGCATCCCCAGTGGTGCCATTGCACTCTCTGGACTCACTGCAGTGCATCCCCAGTGGTGCCAGTGCACTCTCTGCACTCACTGCAGTGCATCCCCAGTGGTGCCAGTGCACTCTCTGGACTCACTGCACTGCATACCCAGTGGTGCCAGTGCACTCTCTGGACACACTGCAGTGCATCCCCAGTGGTGCCAGTGCACTCTCTGCACTCACTGCAGTGCATCCCCAGTGGTGCCAGTGCACTCTCTGGACTCACTGCACTGCATCCCCAGTGGTGCCAGTGCACTCTCTGGACTTGCCGGGGTGCATCCCCAGTGGTGCCAGTGCACTCTCTGGACTCACTGCAGTGCATCCCCAGTGGTGCCAGTGCACTGTCTGGACTCACTGCATTCCCAGTGGTGCCAGGGCACTCTCTGGACTCACTGCACTGCATCCCCAGTGGTGCCTGTGAAGTCTCTGGACTCACTGCACTGCATCCCCAGTGGTGCCACTGTACTCTCTTTACTCACTGCACTGCATCCCCAGTGGTGCCAGTGCACTCTCTGGACTCACTGTACTGCATCCCCAGTGGTGCCAGTGCACTCTCTGGACTCACTGCACTACATCCCCAGTGGTGCCAGTGCACTCTCTGGACTCACTGCACTGCATCCCCAGTGGTGCCAGTGCACTCTCTGGACTCACTGCAGTGCATCCCCAGTGGTGCCAGTGCACTCTCTGCACTCACTGCAGTGCATCCCCAGTGGTGCCAGTGCACTCTCTGGACTCACTGCACTGCATCCCCAGTGGTGCCAGTGCACTCTCTGGACTTGCCGGGGTGCATCCCCAGTGGTGCCAGTGCACTCTCTGGACTCACTGCAGTGCATCCCCAGTGGTGCCAGTGCACTCTCTGTACTCACTGCATTCCCAGTGGTGCCAGGGCACTCTCTGGACTCACTGCACTGCATCCCCAGTGGTGCCACTGTACTCTCTTTACTCACTGCACTGCATCCCCAGTGGTGCCAGTGCACTCTCTGGACTCACTGTACTGAATCCCCAGTGGTGCCAGTGCACTCTCTGGACTCACTGCACTGCATCCCCAGTGGTGCCAGTGCACTCTCTGGACTCACTGCACTGCATCCCCAGTGGTGCCATTGCACTCTCTGGACTCACTGCAGTGCATCCCCAGTGGTGCCAGTGCACTCTCTGCACTCACTGCAGTGCATCCCCAGTGGTGCCAGTGCACTCTCTGGACTCACTGCACTGCATACCCAGTGGTGCCAGTGCACTCTCTGGACTCACTGCAGTGCATCCCCAGTGGTGCCAGTGCACTCTCTGCACTCACTGCAGTGCATCCCCAGTGGTGCCAGTGCACTCTCTGGACTCACTGCACTGCATCCCCAGTGGTGCCAGTGCACTCTCTGGACTTGCCGGGGTGCATCCCCAGTGGTGCCAGTGCACTCTCTGGACTCACTGCAGTGCATCCCCAGTGGTGCCAGTGCACTGTCTGGACTCACTGCATACCCAGTGGTGCCAGGGCACTCTCTGGACTCACTGCACTGCATCCCCAGTGGTGCCTGTGAAGTCTCTGGACTCACTGCACTGCATCCCCAGTGGTGCCACTGTACTCTCTTTACTCACTGCACTGCATCCCCAGTGGTGCCAGTGCACTCTCTGGACTCACTGTACTGCATCCCCAGTGGTGCCAGTGCACTCTCTGGACTCACTGCACTACATCCCCAGTGGTGCCAGTGCACTCTCTGGACTCACTGCACTGCATCCCCAGTGGTGCCAGTGCACTCTCTGGACTCACTGCACTGCATCCCCAGTGGTGCCATTGCACTCTCTGGACTCACTGCACTGCATCCCCAGTGGTGCCAGTGCACTCTCTGCACTCACTGCAGTGCATCCCCAGTGGTGCCAGTGCACTCTCTGGACTCACTGCACTGCATACCCAGTGGTGCCAGTGCACTCTCTGGACTCACTGCAGTGCATCCCCAGTGGTGCCAGTGCACTCTCTGGACTCACTGCAGTGCATCCCCTGTGGTGCCAGTGCACTCTCTCGACTCACTGCTCTGCGTTGCCATTGGTGCCAGTGCACTCTCTGGACTCATTGCAGTTCATCCCCAGTGGTGCCAATGCACTCTCTGGACTCACGGCAGTGCATCCCCAGTGGTGCCAGTGCACTCTCTGGACTCACTGCACTGCATCCCCAGTGGTGCCAGTGCACTCTCAGGAGTCACTGCGCTGCATCCCCAGTGGTTCCAGTGCACTCTCTGGACTGACTGCACTGCAACTCCAGTGGTGCCAGTGCACTCTCTGGAGTCACTGCACTGCATCACCAGTGGTGCCAATGCACTCTCTGGACTCACTGCACTGCATCCCAGGTGGTGCCAGTGCACTCTCTGGACTCACTGCAGTGCATCGCCAGTGGTGCCAGTGCACTCTCTGGACTCACTGCAGTGCATCCCCAGTGGTGCCAGTGCCCTCTCTGGACTCACTGCACTGCATCCCCAGTGGTGCCAGTGCATTCTCTGTGTTAGTGTTGGGGAGAATCGAATGGATGTAATGTCTCTTACGTAATGGGACCTACAGTATAATTAAGCATTGCCAAATGTACTTACATTATCAATTAATCTATGTATACTGGATACTTAGGGAGTACATTGAACAATCAAAAGAGTCATTGAAGGGGAACCTTTGGAGGGAACAGGTACAACCTGACCTTGGATAAGGGCCTGGAAATGATGAAATGAGTTGAAGCAGAACCAAGAAGCGGAGGGAGCATGCATCGAGTAAGAAAGGTGAAAAGTTTAGCGGAGAGGAAGACTTCTTACTTCATCTGGACGACCACCTGGACAACCACCAGAGTGCGCCACGCATGTGCAAAGGGGAGGGGAGCTAATTAGAATGAAAAGCGAGGCTGCTGTTGCAACCTGTAATGAATATGTATACCTGACGCAATATTGTATGTATAAATAACGGCTGGGAAGTAACGGGACTTGAAGCCAGATTTGGGCACCTGCCCCGGCTTCCAGCGCTGAATAAAGCACCTTCATATAATCACTTGGTGATTATGTGGTTGCTAGGCTAACATCTGGACTCACTGCAGTGCATCCCCAGTGGTGCCAGTGCACTCTCTGGACTCACTGCAGTGCATCCCCAGTGGTGCCAGTGCACTCTCTGGACTCACTGCAGTGCATCCCCAGTGGTGCCAGTGCACTCTCTGGACTCAGTGCAGTGCATCCCCAGTGGTGCCAGTGCCCTCTGTGGACTCACTGCACTGCATCCCCAGTGGTGCCAGTGCACTCTCTGGACACACCGCACTGCATCCCCAGTGGTGCCAGTGCACTCTCTGAGCTCACTGCACTGCATCCCCAGTGGTGCCAGTGCACTCTCTGGACTCACTGCACTGCATCCCCAGTGGTGCCAGTGCACTCTCTTTACTCACTGCACTGCATCCCCATTGGTGCCAGTGCACTCTCTGGACTCACTGTACTGCATCCCCAGTGGTGCCAGTGCACTCTCTGACTCACTGCACTGCATCCCCAGTGGTGCCAGTGCACTCTCTGGATTCACGGCAGTGCATCCCCAGTGGTTCCAGTGCACTCTCTGGACTCACTGCAGTGCATCTCCAGAGGTGCCAGTGCACTCTCTGGACTCACTGCACTGCATCCCCAGTGGTGCCAGTGCACTCTCTGGACTCACTGCAGTGCATCCCCAGTGGTGCCAGTGCACTCTCTGGACTCACTGCATTCCCAGTGGTGCCAGTGCACTCTCTGGACTCACTGCACTGCATCCCCAGTGGTGCCTGTGAAGTCTCTGGACTCACTGCAGTGCATCCCCAGTGGTGCCAGTGCACTCTCTGGACTCACTGCACTGCATCCCCAGTGGTGCCAGTGCACTCTCTGGACTCACTGCAGTCCATCCCCAGTGGTGCCAGTGCACTCTCTGGACTCACTGCACTGCATCCCCAGTGGTGCCAGTGCACTCTCTGGACTTCTGCACTGCATCCCCAGTGGTGCCAGTGCACTCTCTGGACTCACTGCACTGCATACCCAGTGGTGCCAGTGCACTCTCTGGACTCACTGCAGTGCATCCCCAGTGGTGCCAGTGCACTCTCTGCACTCACTGCAGTGCATCCCCAGTGGTGCCAGTGCACTCTCTGGACTCACTGCACTGCATCCCCAGTGGTGCCAGTGCACTCTCTGGACTTGCCGGGGTGCATCCCCAGTGGTGCCAGTGCACTCTCTGGACTCACTGCAGTGCATCCCCAGTGGTGCCAGTGCACTCTCTGGACTCACTGCATTCCCAGTGGTGCCAGGGCACTCTCTGGACTCACTGCACTGCATCCCCAGTGGTGCCACTGTACTCTCTTTACTCACTGCACTGCATCCCCAGTGGTGCCAGTGCACTCTCTGGACTCACTGTACTGCATCCCCAGTGGTGCCAGTGCACTCTCTGGACTCACTGCACTGCATCTCCAGTGGTGCCAGTGCACTCTCTGGACTCACTGCACTGCATCCCCAGTGGTGCCATTGCACTCTCTGGACTCACTGCAGTGCATCCCCAGTGGTGCCAGTGCACTCTCTGCACTCACTGCAGTGCATCCCCAGTGGTGCCAGTGCACTCTCTGGACTCACTGCACTGCATACCCAGTGGTGCCAGTGCACTCTCTGGACTCACTGCAGTGCATCCCCAGTGGTGCCAGTGCACTCTCTGGACTCACTGCACTGCATCCCCAGTGGTGCCAGTGCACTCTCTGGACTCACTGCACTGCATCCCCAGTGGTGCCAGTGCACTCTCTGGACTTGCCGGGGTGCATCCCCAGTGGTGCCAGTGCACTCTCTGGACTCACTGCACTGCATCCCCAGTGGTGCCAGTGCACTCTCTGCACTCACTGCATTCCCAGTGGTGCCAGGGCACTCTCTGGACTCACTGCACTGCATCCCCAGTGGTGCCACTGTACTCTCTGGACTCACTACACTGCATCCCCTGTGGTGCCAGTGCCCTCTGTGGACTCACTGCACTACATCCCCAGTGGTGCCAGTGCACTCTCTGGACTCACTGCACTGCATCCCCAGTGGTGCCAGTGCACACTCTGGACTCACTGCACTGCATCCCCAGTGGTGCCAGTGCACACTCTGGACTCACTGCAGTGCATCCCCAGTGGTGCTAGTGCACTCTCTGGACTCACTGCACTGCATCCCCTGTGGTGCGAGTGCACTCTCTCGACTCACTGCTCTGCGTTACCATTGGTGCCAGTGCACTCTCTGGACTCACTGCACTGCATCCCCAGTGGTGCCAGTGCACTCTCTGGACTCACTGCAGTGCATCCCCAGTGGTGCCAGTGCACTCTCTGGACTCACTGCACTGCATCCCCAGTGGTGCCAGTGCACTCTCTGGACTTCTGCACTGCATCCCCAGTGGTGCCAGTGCACTCTCTGGACTCACTGCACTGCATACCCAGTGGTGCCAGTGCACTCTCTGGACTCACTGCAGTGCATCCCCAGTGGTGCCAGTGCACTCTCTGCACTCACTGCAGTGCATCCCCAGTGGTGCCAGTGCACTCTCTGGACTCACTGCACTGCATCCCCAGTGGTGCCACTGCACTCTCTGGACTTGCCGGGGTGCATCCCCAGTGGTGCCAGTGCACTCTCTGGACTCACTGCAGTGCATCCCCAGTGGTGCCAGTGCACTCTCTGGACTCACTGCATTCCCAGTGGTGCCAGGGCACTCTCTGGACTCACTGCACTGCATCCCCAGTGGTGCCACTGTACTCTCTTTACTCACTGCACTGCATCCCCAGTGGTGCCAGTGCACTCTCTGGACTCACTGTACTGCATCCCCAGTGGTGCCAGTGCACTCTCTGGACTCACTGCACTGCATCCCCAGTGGTGCCAGTGCACTCTCTGGACTCACTGCACTGCATCCCCAGTGGTGCCATTGCACTATCTGGACTCACTGCAGTGCATCCCCAGTGGTGCCAGTGCACTCTCTGCACTCACTGCAGTGCATCCCCAGTGGTGCCAGTGCACTCTCTGGACTCACTGCACTGCATCCCCAGTGGTGCCAGTGCACTCTCTGGACTCACTGCAGTGCATCCCCAGTGGTGCCAGTGCACTCTCTGCACTCACTGCAGTGCATCCCCAGTGGTGCCAGTGCACTCTCTGGACTCACTGCACTGCATCCCCAGTGGTGCCAGTGCACTCTCTGGACTTGCCGGGGTGCATCCCCAGTGGTGCCAGTGCACTCTCTGGACTCACTGCAGTGCATCCCCAGTGGTGCCAGTGCACTGTCTGGACTCACTGCATTCCCAATGGTGCCAGGGCACTCTCTGGACTAAATGCACTGCATCCCCAGTGGTGCCTGTGAAGTCTCTGGACTCACTGCAGTGCATCCCCAATGGTGCCAGTGCACTCTTTGGACTCACTTCACTGCATCCCCAGTGGTGCCACTGTACTCTCTGGACTCACTACACTGCATCCCCTGTGGTGCCAGTGCCCTCTGTGGACTCACTGCACTACATCCCCAGTGGTGCCAGTGCACTCTCTGGACTCACTGCACTGCATCCCCAGTGGTGCCAGTGCACTCTCTGGACTCACTGCACTGCATCCCCAGTGGTGCCAGTGCACACTCTGGACTCACTGCAGTGCATCCCCAGTGGTGCTAGTGCACTCTCTGGACTCACTGCACTGCATCCCCTGTGGTGCGAGTGCACTCTCTCGACTCACTGCTCTGCGTTACCATTGGTGCCAGTGCACTGTCTGGACTAATTGCAGTGCATCCCCAGTGGTGCCAATGCACTCTCTGGACTCACGGCACTGCATCCCCAGTGGTGCCAGTGCACTCTCTGGACTCACTGCACTGCATCCTTAGTGGTGCCTGTGAAGTCTCTGGACTCTCTGCAGTGCATCCCCAGTGGTGCCAGTGCAATCTCAGGACTCACAGCAGTGCAGCTCCAGTTGGTGCCAGTGCACTCTCTGGACTCACTGCAGTGCATCCCCAGTGGTGCCAGTGCACTCTCTGGACTCACTGCACTGCATCCCCAGTGGTGCCAGTGTACTCTCTGGACTCAGTGGACTGCATCCCCAGTGGTGCCACTGCACTCTCTGGACTCACTGCAGTGCATCCCCAGTGGTGCCAGTGCACTCTCTGGACTCACTGCACTGCATCCCCAGTGGTGCCAGTGCACTCTCTGGACTCACTGCAGTGCATTCCCTCTTGTGCCAGTGCACTCTCTGCACTCACTGCACTGCATCCCCAGTGGTGCCAGTGCACTCTCTGGACTCACTGCACTGCATCCCCAGTGGTGCCAGT
The DNA here is from genome assembly GCF_964034855.1 of Anser brachyrhynchus. Classification (NCBI taxonomy): domain Eukaryota; kingdom Metazoa; phylum Chordata; class Aves; order Anseriformes; family Anatidae; genus Anser; species Anser brachyrhynchus. Next base: position 863,057 of record NW_027663732.1, read on the forward strand.
GCACTCTCTGGACTCACTGCACTGCATCCCCAGTGGTGCCAGTGTACTCTCTGGACTCAGTGGACTGCATCACCAGTGGTGCCACTGCACTCTCTGGACTCACTGCAGTGCATCCCCAGTGGTGCCAGTGCACTCTCTGGACTCACTGCAATGCATTCCCTTTTGTGCCAGTGCACTCTCTGCACTCACTGCACTGCATCCCCAGTGGTGCCAGTGTACTCTCTGGACTCACTGAACTGAATCCCCAGTGGTGCCAGTGCACTCTCTGGACTCACTGCACTGCATCCCCAGTGGTGCCAGTGCACTCTCTGGACTCACTGCAGTGCATTCCCTTTTGTGCCAGTGCACTCTCTGGACTCACTGCACTGCATCCCCTGTGGTGCCAGTGTACTCTCTGGACTCACTGCACTGCATCCCCAGTGGTGCCTGTGAAGTCTCTGGTCTCACTGCACTGCATCCCCAGTGGTGCCAGTGCACTCTCTGGACTCACTGCACTGCATCCCCATTGCTGACAGTGCCCTCTCTGGACTCACTGCACTGCATCCCCAGTGGTGCCAGTTCACTCTCTGGACTAAATGCACTGCATCCCCAGTGGTGCCAGTGGCTCTCTGGACTCATTGCACTGCATCACCAGTGGTGCCAGTGCACTCTCTGGACTCACTGCAGTGCATCCAGAGTGGCGCCAGTGTACTCTCTTAACTCACTGCACTGCATCACCAGTGGTGCCAGTGCACTCTCTGGACTCACTGCACTGCATCCCCAATGGTGCCACTGCACTCTCTGGACTCACTGCACTGCATCCCCAGTGGTGCCAGTGCACTCTCTGGACTCACTGCACTGCATCACCAGTGGTGCCAGTGTACTCTGTGGACTCACTGCACTGCATCCCCAGTGGTGCCAGTGCACTCTCTGGACTCACTGAACTGCATCCCCAAGGTGCCAGTGCACTCTCTGGACTCACTGCACTGCATCCCCAGTGGTGCCAGTGCACTCTCTGGACTCACTGCACTGCATCCCCAGTGGTGACAGTGCACTCTCTGGACTCACTGCACTGCATCCCCCGTGGTGCCAGTGCACTCTCTGGACTCACTGCACTGCATCCCCAGTGGTGCCACTGCACTCTCTGAAAACACCAGGGTGCAACCGCAGCGGTGCCAGTGCACTCTCTGCACTCACGGCACTGCATCCCCAGTGGTGCCAGTGCACTCTCTGGACTCACTGCAGTGTATCCCCTGTGGTGCCAGTGCACTCTGTGGACTCAGTGCACTGCATCACCAGTCATGCCAGTGCACTCTCTGGACTCACTGCAGTGCATCCCCAGTGGTGCCAGTGCACTCTCTGGACTCACTGCACTGCATCCCAATGGTGCCAGTGCACTCTCTGCACTCACTGCACTGCATCCCCAGTGGTGCCAGTGCACTCTCTGGACTCACTGCACTGCATCCCCAGTGGTGCCAGTGCACTCTCTGGACTCACTGCACTGCATCCCCAGTGGTGCCAGTGCACTCTCTGGACTCACTGCAGTCCATCCCCAGTGGTGCCAGTGCACTCTCTGGACTCACTGCACTGCATCCACAGTGGTGCCAGTGCACTCGCTTTACTCACTGCACTGCATCCCCAGTGTTGCCAGTGCACTCTCTGGACTCACTGCACTGCATCCCCAGTGGTGCCAGTGCACTCTCTGGACTCACTGCACTGCATCCCCAGTGGTGACAGTGCACTCTCTGGACTCACTGCAGTGCATCCCCAGTGGTGCCAGTGCACTCTCTGGACTCACTGCACTGCATCCCCAGTGGTGCCAGTGCACTCTCTGGACTTGCCGGGGTGCATCCCCAGTGGTGCCAGTGCACTCTCTGGACTCACTGCATTCCCAGTGGTGCCAGTGCACTCTCTGGACTCACTGCACTGCATCCCCAGTGGTGCCTGTGAAGTCTCTGGACTCACTGCAGTGCATCCCCAATGGTGCCAGTGCACTCTTTGGACTCACTGCACTGCATCCCCAGTGGTGCCACTGTACTCTCTGGACTCACTACACTGCATCCCCAGTGGTGCCAGTGCCCTCTGTGGACTCAGTGCACTGCATCCCCAGTGGTGCCAGTGCACTCTCTGGACTCACTGCACTGCATCCCCATTGCTGACAGTGCCCTCTCTGGACTCAGTGCACTGCATCCCCAGTGGTGCCAGTTCACTCTCTGGACTAAATGCACTGCATCCCCAGTGGTGCCAGTGGCTCTCTGGACTCATTGCACTGCATCACCAGTGGTGCCAGTGCACTCTCTGGACTCACTGTAGTGCATCCACAGTGGCGCCAGTGTACTCTCTTAACTCACTGCACTGCATCACCAATGGTGCCAGTGCACTCTCTGGACTCACTGCACTGCATCCCCAATGGTGCCACTGCACTCTCTGGACTCACTGCACTGCATCCCCAGTGGTGCCAGTGCACTCTCTGGACTCACTGCACTGCATCCCCAATGGTGCCACTGCACTCTCTGGACTCACTGCAGTGCATCCCCAGTGGTGCCAGTGCACTCTCTGGACTCACTGCAGTGCATTTCCAGTGGTGCCAGTGTAGTCTCTGGACTCACTGCACTGCATCAACAGTGGTGCCAGTGCACTCTCTGGACTCAATGAACTGCATCCCCAAGGTGCCAGTGCACTCTCTGGACTCACTGCACTGCATCCCCAGTGGTGCCAGTGCACTCTCTGGACTCACTGCACTGCATCCCCAGTGGTGACAGTGCACTCTCTGGACTCACTGCACTGCATCCCCCGTGGTGCCAGTGCACTCTCTGGACTCACTGCACTGCATCCCCAGTGGTGCCACTGCACTCTCTGAAAACACCGGGGTGCAACCGCAGCGGTGCCAGTGCTCTCTCTGCACTCACGGCACTGCATCCCCAGTGGTGCCAGTGCACTCTCTGGACTCACTGCAGTGTATCCCCTGTGGTGCCAGTGCACTCTGTGGACTCAGTGCACTGCATCCCAGTGGTGCCAGTGCACTCTCTGGACTCACTGCACTGCATCCCCAGTGGTGCCAGTGCACTCTCTTTACTCACTGCAGTGCATCCCCAGTGGTGCCAGTGCACTCTCTGGACTCACGGCACTGCATCCCCAGTGGTGCCAGTGCACTCTCTGGACTCAATGGACTGCATCCTTAGTGGTGCCTGTGAAGTCTCTGGACTCTCTGCAGTGCATCCCCAGTGGTGCCAGTGCAATCTCAGGACTCACAGCAGTGCAGCTCCAGTTGGTGCCAGTGCACTCTCTGGACTCACTGCACTGCATCCCCAGTGCTGACAGTAACTCTCTGGACTCACTGCAGTCCATCCCCAGTGGTGCCAGTGTACTCTCTGGACTCAGTGGACTGCATCCCCAGTGGTGCCACTGCACTCTCTGGACTCACTGCAGTGCATCCCCAGTGGTGCCAGTGCACTCTCTGGACTCACTGCACTGCATCACCAGTGGTGCCATTGCACTCTCTGGACTCACTGCAGTGCATCCACAGTGGCGCCAGTGTACTCTCTTAACTCACTGCAGTGCATCACCAGTGGTGCCAGTGCACTCTCTGAAAACACCGGGGTGCAACCGCAGCGGTGCCACTGCACTCTCTGGACTCACTGCACTGCATCCCCAGTGGTGCCAGTGCACTCTCTGGACTCACTGCACTGCATCCCCAGTGGTGCCAGTGCACTCTGTGGACTCACTTCACTGCATCCACAGTGGTGCCAGTGCACTCTCTGGACTCACTGAACTGCATCCCCAAGGTGCCAGTGCACTCTCTGGACTCACTGCACTGCATCCCCAGTGGTGCCAGTGCACTCTCTGGACTCACTGCACTGCATCCCCCGTGGTGCCAGTGCACTCTCTGGACTCACTGCACTGCATCCCCAGTGGTGCCACTGCACTCTCTGAAAACACTGGGGTGCAACCGCAGTGGTGCCAGTGCACTCTCTGCACTCACGGCACTGCATCCCCAGTGGTGCCAGTGCACTCTCTGGACTCACTGCAGTGTATCCCCTGTGGTGCCAGTGCACTCTGTGGACTCAGTGCACTGCATCCCAGTGGTGCCAGTGCACTCTCTGGACTCACTGCAGTGCATCCCCAGTGGAGCCAGTGCACTCTCTGGACTCACTGCACTGCATCCCAATGGTGCCAGTGAACTCTCTGGACTCACTGCAGTGCATCCCCAGTGGTGCCAGTGCACTCTCTGGACTCACTGCAGTGCATCCCCAGTGGTGCCAGTGCACTCTCTGGACTCACTGCACTGCATCCCCAGTGGTGCCAGTGCACTCTCTGCACTCACTGCACTGCATCCCCTGTGGTGCCAGTGCACTCTCTGGACTCACTGCACTGCATCCCCAGTGGTGCCTGTGAAGTCTCTGGTCTCACTGCACTGCATCCCCAGTGGTGCCAGTGCACTCTCTGGACTCACTGCACTGCATCCCCATTGCTGACAGTGCCCTCTCTGGACTCAGTGCACTGCATCCCCAGTGGTGCCAGTTCACTCTCTGGACTAAATGCACTGCATCCCCAGTGGTGCCAGTGGCTCTCTGGACTCATTGCACTGCATCACCAGTGGTGCCAGTGCACTCTCTGGACTCACTGCAGTGCATCCACAGTGGTGCCAGTGTACTCTCTTAACTCACTGCACTGCATCACCAGTGGTGCCAGTGCACTCTCTGGACTCACTGCACTGCATCCCCAATGGTGCCACTGCACTCTCTGGACTCACTGCACTGCATCCCCAGTGGTGCCAGTTCACTCTCTGGACTAAATGCACTGCATCCCCAGTGGTGCCAGTGGCTCTCTGGACTCATTGCACTGCATCACCAGTGGTGCCAGTGCACTCTCTGGACTCACTGCAGTGCATCCACAGTGGTGCCAGTGTACTCTCTTAACTCACTGCACTGCATCACCAGTGGTGCCAGTGCACTCTCTGGACTCACTGCACTGCATCCCCAATGGTGCCACTGCACTCTCTGGACTCACTGCACTGCATCCCCAGTGGTGCCAGTGCACTCTCTGGACTCACTGCACTGCATCACCAGTGGTGCCAGTGTACTCTGTGGACTCACTGCACTGCATCCCCAGTGGTGCCAGTGCACTCTCTGGACTCACTGCACTGCATCCCCAGTGGTGCCAGTGCACTCTCTGGACTCACTGCACTGCATACCCAGTGGTGACAGTGCACTCTCTGGACTCACTGCACTGCATCCCCCGTGGTGCCAGTGCACTCTCTGGACTCACTGCACTGCATCCCCAGTGGTGCCACTGCACTCTCTGAAAACACCGGGGTGCAACCGCAGCGGTGCCAGTGCACTCTCTGCACTCACGGCACTGCATCCCCAGTGGTGCCAGTGCACTCTCTGGACTCACTGCAGTGTATCCCCTGTGGTGCCAGTGCACTCTGTGGACTCAGTGCACTGCATCCCCAGTGGTGCCAGTGCACTCTCTGGACTCACTGCAGTGCATCCCCAGTGGTGCCAGTGCACTCTCTGGACTCACTGCACTGCATCCCAATGGTGCCAGTGCACTCTCTGGACTCACTGCAGTGCATCCCCAGTGGTGCCAGTGCACTCTCTGGACTCACTGCAGTGCATCCCCAGTGGTGCCAGTGCACTCTCTGGACTCACTGCACTGCATCCACAGTGGTGCCAGTGCACTCTCTGGACTCACTGCAGTCCATCCCCAGTGGTGCCAGTGCACTCTCTGGACTCACTGCACTGCATCCACAGTGGTGCCAGTGCACTCGCTTTACTCACTGCACTGCATCCCCAGTGTTGCCAGTGCACTCTCTGGACTCACTGCACTGCATCCCCAGTGGTGCCAGTGCACTCTCTGGACTCACTGCACTGCATCCCCAGTGCTTACAGTGCACTCTCTGCACTCACTGCAGTGCATCCCCAGTGGTGCCAGTGCACTCTCTGGACTCACTGCACTGCATCCCCAGTGGTGCCAGTGCACTCTCTGGACTTGCCGGGGTGCATCCCCAGTGGTGCCAGTGCACTCTCTGGACTCACTGCAGTGCATCCCCAGTGGTGCCAGTGCACTCTCTGGACTCACTGCATTCCCAGTGGTGCCAGTGCACTCTCTGGACTCACTGCACTGCATCCCCAGTGGTGCCTGTGAAGTCTCTGGACTCACTGCAGTGCATCCCCAATGGTGCCAGTGCACTCTCTGCACTCACTGCACTGCATCCCCAGTGGTGCCACTGTACTCTCTGGACTCACTACACTGCATCCCCAGTGGTGCCAGTGCCCTCTGTGGACTCAGTGCACTGCATCCCCAGTGGTGCCAGTGCACTCTCTGGACTCACTGCACTGCATCCCCAGTGGTGCCTGTTAAGTCTCTGGTCTCACTGCACTGCATCCCCAGTGGTGCCAGTGCACTCTCTGGACTCACTGCACTGCATCCCCATTGCTGACAGTGCCCTCTCTGGACTCAGTGCACTGCATCCCCAGTGGTGCCAGTTCACCCTCTGGACTAAATGCACTGCATCACCAGTGGTGCCAGTGGCTCTCTGGACTCATTGCACTGCATCCCCAGTGGTGCCAGTGCACTCTCTGGACTCACTGCAGTGCATCCCCAGTGGTGCCAGTGCACTCTCTGGACTCACTGCACTGCATCCCCAGTGGTGCCAGTGCACTCTCTGGACTTGCCGGGGTGCATCCCCAGTGGTGCCAGTGCACTCTCTGGACTCACTGCAGTGCATCCCCAGTGGTGCCAGTGCACTCTCTGGACTCACTGCATTCCCAGTGGTGCCAGTGCACTCTCTGGACTCACTGAACTGCATCCCCAGTGGTGCCTGTGAAGTCTCTGGACTCACTGCAGTGCATCCCCAGTGGTGCCAGTGCACTCTCTGGACTCACTGCACTGCATCCCCAGTGGTGCCAGTGCACTCTCTGGACTCACAGCAGTCCATCCCCAGTGGTGCCAGTGCACTCTCTGGACTCACTGCACTGCATCCCCAGTGGTGCCAGTGCACTCTCTGGACTTCTGCACTGCATCCCCAGTGGTGCCAGTGCACTCTCTGGACTCACTGCACTGCATACCCAGTGGTGCCAGTGCACTCTCTGGACTCACTGCAGTGCATCCCCAGTGGTGCCAGTGCACTCTCTGCACTCACTGCAGTGCATCCCCAGTGGTGCCAGTGCACTCTCTGGACTCACTGCACTGCATCCCCAGTGGTGCCAGTGCACTCTCTGGACTTGCCGGGGTGCATCCCCAGTGGTGCCAGTGCACTCTCTGGACTCACTGCAGTGCATCCCCAGTGGTGCCAGTGCACTCTCTGGACTCACTGCATTCCCAGTGGTGTCAGGGCACTCTCTGGACTCACTGCACTGCATCCCCAGTGGTGCCACTGTACTCTCTTTACTCACTGCACTGCATCCCCAGTGGTGCCAGTGCACTCTCTGGACTCACTGTACTGCATCCCCAGTGGTGCCAGTGCACTCTCTGGACTCACTGCACTGCATCCCCAGTGGTGCCAGTGCACTCTCAGGACTCACTGCACTGCATCCCCTGTGGTGCCATTGCACTCTCTGGACTCACTGCAGTGCATCCCCAGTGGTGCCAGTGCACTCTCTGCACTCACTGCAGTGCATCCCCAGTGGTGCCAGTGCACTCTCTGGACTCACTGCACTGCATCCCCAGTGGTGCCAGTGCACTCTCTGGACTCACTGCAGTGCATCCCCAGTGGTGCCAGTGCACTCTCTGGACTCACTGCAGTGCATCCCCAGTGGTGCCAGTGCACTCTCTGGACTCACTGCACTGCATCCCCAGTGGTGCCAGTGCACTCTCTGGACTTGCCGGGGTGCATCCCCAGTGGTGCCAGTGCACTCTCTGGACTCACTGCACTGCATCCCCAGTGCTGACAGTGCACTGTCTGGACTCACTGCATTCCCAGTGGTGCCAGGGCACTCTCTGGACTCACTGCACTGCATCCCCAGTGGTGCCAGTGCACTCTCTGGACTCACTGCACTGCATCCCCAATGGTGCCAGTGCACTCTTTGGACTCACTGTACTGCATCCCCAGTGGTGCCACTGTACTCTCTGGACTCACTACACTGCATCCCCTGTGGTGCCAATGCCCTCTGTGGACTCACTGCACTACATCCCCAGTGGTGCCAGTGCACTCTCTGGACTCACTGCACTGCATCCCCAGTGGTGCCAGTGCACTCTCTGGACTCACTGCACTGCATCCCCAGTGGTGCCAGTGCACACTCTGGACTCACTGCAGTGCATTCCCAGTGGTGCTAGTGCACTCTCTGGACTCACTGCACTGCATTCCCTGTGGTGCGAGTGCACTCTCTCGACTCACTGCTCTGCGTTACCATTGGTGCCAGTGCACTCTCTGGACTCACTGCACTGCATCCCCAGTGGTGCCATTGCACTCTCTGGACTCACTGCAGTCCATCCCCAGTGGTGCCAGTGCACTCTCTGGACTCACTGCACTGCATCCCCAGTGGTGCCAGTGCACTCTCTGGACTTCTGCACTGCATCCCCAGTGGTGCCAGTGCACTCTCTGGACTCACTGCAGTGCATCCCCAGTGGTGCCAGTGCACTCTCTGGACTCACTGCAGTGCATCCCCAGTGGTGCCAGTGCACTCTCTGCACTCACTGCAGTGCATCCCCAGTGGTGCCAGTGCACTCTCTGGACTCACTGCACTGCATCCCCAGTGGTGCCAGTGCACTCTCTGGACTTGCCGGGGTGCATCCCCAGTGGTGCCAGTGCACTCTCTGGACTCACTGCAGTGCATCCCCAGTGGTGCCAGTGCACTCTCTGTACTCACTGCATTCCCAGTGGTGCCAGGGCACTCTCTGGACTCACTGCACTGCATCCCCAGTGGTGCCACTGTACTCTCTTTACTCACTGCACTGCATCCCCAGTGGTGCCAGTGCACTCTCTGGACTCACTGTACTGCATCCCCAGTGGTGCCAGTGCACTCTCTGGACTCACTGCACTGCATCCCATGTGGTGGTGCCAGTGCACTCTCTGGACTCACTGCACTGCATCCCCAGTGGTGCCATTGCACTCTCTGGACTCACTGCAGTGCATCCCCAGTGGTGCCAGTGCACTCTCTGCACTCACTGCAGTGCATCCCCAGTGGTGCCAGTGCACTCTCTGGACTCACTGCACTGCATACCCAGTGGTGCCAGTGCACTCTCTGGACTCACTGCAGTGCAACCCCAGTGGTGCCAGTGCACTCTCTGCACTCACTGCAGTGCATCCCCAGTGGTGCCAGTGCACTCTCTGGACTTGCCGGGGTGCATCCCCAGTGGTGCCAGTGCACTGTCTGGACTCACTGCATTCCCAGTGGTGCCAGGGCACTCTCTGGACTCACTGCACTGCATCCCCAGTGGTGCCTGTGAAGTCTCTGGACTCACTGCAGTGCATCCCCAATGGTGCCAGTGCACTCTTTGGACTCACTGCACTGCATCCCCAGTGGTGCCACTGTACTCTCTGGACTCACTACACTGCATCCCCTGTGGTGCCAGTGCCCTCTGTGGACTCACTGCACTACATCCCCAGTGGTGCCAGTGCACTCTCTGGACTCACTGCACTGCATCACCAGTGGTGCCAGTGCACTCTCTGGACTCACTGCACTGCATCCCCAATGGTGCCACTGCACTCTCTGGACTCACTGCACTGTATCCCCAGTGGTGCCACTGTACTCTCTGGACTCACTGCACTGCATCCCCAGTGGTGCCAGTGCACTCTCTGGACTCACTGCACTGCATCCCCAGTGGTGCCAGTGCACTCTCTGGACTCACTGCACTGCATCCCCAGTGGTGACAGTGCACTCTCTGGACTTGCCGGGGTGCATCCCCAGTGGTGCCAGTGCACTCTCTGGAGTCACCGGGGTGCATCCCCAGAGGTGCCAGTGCACTCTCTGGACTCACTGCACTACATCCCCAGTGGTGCCAGTTCACTCTCTGGACTCACTGAACTGAATCCCCAGTGGTGCCAGTGCACTCTCTGGACTCATGTACTGCATCCCCAGTGGTGCCTGTGAAGTCTCTGGACTCACTGCAGTGCATCCCCAGTGGTGCCAGTGCAATCTCAGGACTCAGAGCAGTGCAGCTCCAGTTGGTGCCAGTGCACTCTCTGGACTCACTGCACTGCATCCCCAGTGCTGACAGTGCACTCTCTGGACTCACTGCACTGCATCCCCAGTGGTGCCAGTGTACTCTCTGGACTCAGTGGACTGCATCCCCAGTGGTGCCACTGCACTCTCTGGACTCACTGCAGTGCATTCCCAGTGGTGCCAGTGCACTCTCTGGACTCACTGCAGTGCATTCCCTTTTGTGCCAGTGCACTCTCTGCACTCACTGCACTGCATCCCCAGTGGTGCCAGTGTACTCTCTGGACTCACTGAACTGAATCCCCAGTGGTGCCAGTGCACTCTCTGCACTCACTGCACTGCATCCCCAGTGGTGCCAGTGCACTCTCTGGACTCACTGCAGTGCATTCCCTTTTGTGCCAGTGCACTCTCTGCACTCACTGGACTGCATCCCCTGTGGTGCCAGTGCACTCTCTGGACTCACTGCACTGCATCCCCAGTGGTGCCTGTGAAGTCTCTGGTCTCACTGCACTGCATCCCCAGTGGTGCCAGTGCACTCTCTGGACTCACTGCACTGCATCCCCATTGCTGACAGTGCCCTCTCTGGACTCAGTGCACTGCATCCCCAGTGGTGCCAGTTCACTCTCTGGACTAAATGCACTGCATCCCCAGTGGTGCCAGTGGCTCTCTGGACTCATTGCACTGCATCACCAGTGGTGCCAGTGCACTCTCTGGACTCACTGCAGTGCATCCACAGTGGTGCCAGTGTACTCTCTGGACTCACTGCACTGCATCACCAGTGGTGCCAGTGCACTCTCTGGACTCACTGCACTGCATCCCCAATGGTGCCACTGCACTCTCTGGACTCACTGCACTGTATCCCCAGTGGTGCCAGTGCACTCTCTGGACTCACTGCACTGCATCACCAGTGGTGCCAGTGTACTCTGTGGACTCACTGCACTGCATCCCCAGTGGTGTCAGTGCACTCTCTGGACTCACTGAACTGCATCCCCAAGGTGCCAGTGCACTCTCTGGACTCACTGCACTGCATCCCCAGTGGTGCCAGTGCACTCTCTGGACTCACTGCACTGCATACCCAGTGGTGACAGTGCACTCTCTGGACTCACTGCACTGCATCCCCCGTGGTGCCAGTGCACTCTCTGGACTCACTGCACTGCATCCCCAGTGGTGCCACTGCACTCTCTGAAAACACCGGGGTGCAACCGCAGCGGTGCCAGTGCACTCTCTGCACTCACGGCACTGCATCCCCAGTGGTGACAGTGCACTCTCTGCACTCACTGCAGTGCATCCCCAGTGGTGCCAGTGCACTCTCTGGACTCACTGCACTGCATCCCCAGTGGTGCCAGTGCACTCTCTGGACTTGCCGGGGTGCATCCCCAGTGGTGCCAGTGCACTCTCTGGACTCACTGCAGTGCATCCCCAGTGGTGCCAGTGCACTCTCTGGACTCACTGCATTCCCAGTGGTGCCAGTGCACTCTCTGGACTCACTGCACTGCATCCCCAGTGGTGCCTGTGAAGTCTCTGGACTCACTGCAGTGCATCCCCAATGGTGCCAGTGCACTCTTTGGACTCACTGCACTGCATCCCCAGTGGTGCCACTGTACTCTCTGGACTCACTACACTGCATCCCCAGTGGTGCCAGTGCCCTCTGTGGACTCAGTGCACTGCATCCCCAGTGGTGCCAGTGCACTCTCTGGACTCACTGCACTGCATCCCCAGTGGTGCCTGTTAAGTCTCTGGTCTCACTGCACTGCATCCCCAGTGGTGCCAGTGCACTCTCTGGACTCACTGCACTGCATCCCCATTGCTGACAGTGCCCTCTCCGGACTCAGTGCACTGCATCCCCAGTGGTGCCAGTTCACTCTCTGGACTAAATGCACTGCATCCCCAGTGGTGCCAGTGGCTCTCTGGACTCATTGCACTGCATCACCAGTGGTGCCAGTGCACTCTCTGGACTCACTGTAGTGCATCCACAGTGGCGCCAGTGTACTCTCTTAACTCACTGCACTGCATCACCAGTGGTGCCAGTGCACTCTCTGGACTCACTGCACTGCATCCCCAATGGTGCCACTGCACTCTCTGGACTCACTGCACTGCATCCCCAGTGGTGCCAGTGCACTCTCTGGACTCACTGCACTGCATCCCCAATGGTGCCACTGCACTCTCTGGACTCACTGCAGTGCATCCCCAGTGGTGCCAGTGCACTCTCTGGACTCACTGCAGTGCATTTCCAGTGGTGCCAGTGTAGTCTCTGGACTCACTGCACTGCATCCCCAGTTGTGCCAGTGCACTCTCTGGACTCACTGAACTGCATCCCCAAGGTGCCAGTGCACTCTCTGGACTCACTGCAGTGCATCCCCAGTGGTGCCAGTGCACTCTCTGGACTCACTGCACTGCATCCCCAGTGGTGACAGTGCACTCTCTGGACTCACTGCACTGCATCCCCCGTGGTGCCAGTGCACTCTCTGGACTCACTGCACTGCATCCCCAGTGGTGCCACTGCACTCTCTGAAAACACCGGGGTGCAACCGCAGCGGTGCCAGTGCACTCTCTGCACTCACGGCACTGCATCCCCAGTGGTGCCAGTGCACTCTCTGGACTCACTGCAGTGTATCCCCTGTGGTGCCAGTGCACTCTGTGGACTCAGTGCACTGCATCCCAGTGGTGCCAGTGCACTCTCTGGACTCACTGCACTGCATCCCCAGTGGTGCCAGTGCACTCTCTGGACTCACTGCAGTGCATCCCCAGTGGTGCCAGTGCACTCTCTGGACTCACTGCACTGCATCCCCAGTGGTGCCAGTGCACTCTCTGCACTCACTGCAGTGCATCCCCAGTGGTGCCAGTGCACTCTCTGCACTCACTGCAGTGCATCCCCAGTGGTGCCAGTGCACTCTCTGGACTCACTGCACTGCATCCCCAGTGGTGCCAGTGCACTCTCTGGACTTGCCGGGGTGCATCCCCAGTGGTGCCAGTGCACTCTCTGGACTCACTGCAGTGCATCCCCAGTGGTGCCAGTGCACTCTCTGGACTCACTGCATTCCCAGTGGTGCCAGGGCACTCTCTGGACTCACTGCACTGCATCCCCAGTGGTGCCACTGTACTCTCTTTACTCACTGCACTGCATCCCCAGTGGTGCCAGTGCACTCTCTGGACTCACTGTACTGCATCCCCAGTGGTGCCAGTGCACTCTCTGGACTCACTGCACTGCATCCCCAGTGGTGCCAGTGCACTCTCTGGACTCACTGCACTGCATCCCCAGTGGTGCCATTGCACTCTCTGGACTCACTGCAGTGCATCCCCAGTGGTGCCAGTGCACTCTCTGCACTCACTGCAGTGCATCCCCAGTGGTGCCAGTGCACTCTCTGGACTCACTGCAGTGCATCCCCAGTGGTGCCAGGGCACTCTCTGGACTCACTGCACTGCATCCCCAGTGATGCCTGTGAAGTCTCTGGACTCACTGCAATGCATCCCCAATGGTGCCAGTGCACTCTTTGGACTCACTGCACTGCATCCACAGTGGTGCCACTGTACTCTCTGGACTCACTACACTGCATCCCCTGTGGTGCCAGTGCCCTCTGTGGACTCACTGCACTACATCCCCAGTGGTGCCAGTGCACTCTCTGGACTCACTGCACTGCATCCCCAGTGGTGCCAGTGCACTCTCTGGACTCACTGCACTGCATCCCCAGTGGTGCCAGTGCACACTCTGGACTCACTGCAGTGCATCCCCAGTGGTGCTAGTGCACTCTCTGGACTCACTGCACTGCATTCCCTGTGGTGCGAGTGCACTCTCTCGACTCACTGCTCTGCGTTACCATTGGTGCCAGTGCACTCTCTGGACTCACTGCACTGCATCCCCAGTGGTGCCAGTGCACTCTCTGGACTCACTGCAGTCCATCCCCAGTGGTGCCAGTGCAGTCTCTGGACTCACTGCACTGCATCCCCAGTGGTGCCAGTGCACTCTCTGGACTTCTGCACTGCATCCCCAGTGGTGCCAGTGCACTCTCTGCACTCACTGCAGTGCATCCCCAGTGGTGCCAGTGCACTCTCTGCACTCACTGCAGTGCATCCCCAGTGGTGCCAGTGCACTCTCTGGACTCACTGCACTGCATCCCCAGTGGTGCCAGTGCACTCTCTGGACTTGCCGGGGTGCATCCCCAGTGGTGCCAGTGCACTCTCTGGACTCACTGCACTGCATCCCCAGTGGTGCCACTGTACTCTCTTTACTCACTGCACTGCATCCCCAGTGGTGCCAGTGCACTCTCTGGACTCACTGTACTGCATCCCCAGTGGTGCCAGTGCACTCTCTGGACTCACTGCACTGCATCTCCAGTGGTGCCAGTGCACTCTCTGGACTCACTGCACTGCATCCCCAGTGGTGCCATTGCACTCTCTGGACTCACTGCACTGCATCCCCAGTGGTGCCAGTGCACTCTCTGCACTCACTGCAGTGCATCCCCAGTGGTGCCAGTGCACTCTCTGGACTCACTGCACTGCATACCCAGTGGTGCCATTGCACTCTCTGGACTCACTGCAGTGCATCCCCAGTGGTGCCAGTGCACTCTCTGCACTCACTGCAGTGCATCCCCAGTGGTGCCAGTGCACTCTCTGGACTCACTGCACTGCATCCCCAGTGGTGCCAGTGCACTCTCTGGACTTGCCGGGGTGCATCCCCAGTGGTGCCAGTGCACTCTCTGGACTCACTGCAGTGCATCCCCAGTGGTGCCAGTGCACTGTCTGGACTCACTGCATTCCCAGTGGTGCCAGGGCACTCTCTGGACTCACTGCACTGCATCCCCAGTGGTGCCTGTGAAGTCTCTGGACTCACTGCACTGCATCCCCAGTGGTGCCACTGTACTCTCTTTACTCACTGCACTGCATCCCCAGTGGTGCCAGTGCACTCTCTGGACTCACTGTACTGCATCCCCAGTGGTGCCAGTGCACTCTCTGGACTCACTGCACTACATCCCCAGTGGTGCCAGTGCACTCTCTGGACTCACTGCACTGCATCCCCAGTGGTGCCAGTGCACTCTCTGGACTCACTGCACTGCATCCCCAGTGGTGCCAGTGCACTCTCTGGACTCACTGCAGTGCATCCCCAGTGGTGCCAGTGCACTCTCTGCACTCACTGCAGTGCATCCCCAGTGGTGCCAGTGCACTCTCTATGGACTCACTGCACTGCATACCCAGTGGTGCCAGTGCACTCTCTGGACTCACTGCAGTGCATCCCCAGTGGTGCCAGTGCACTCTCTGCACTCACTGCAGTGCATCCCCAGTGGTGCCAGTGCACTCTCTGGACTCACTGCACTGCATCCCCAGTGGTGCCAGTGCACTCTCTGGACTTGCCGGGGTGCATCCCCAGTGGTGCCAGTGCACTCTCTGGACTCACAGCAGTGCATCCCCAGTGGTGCCAGTGCACTGTCTGGACTCACTGCATTCCCAGTGGTGCCAGGGCACTCTCTGGACTCACTGCACTGCATCCCCAGTGGTGCCTGTGAAGTCTCTGGACTCACTCCACTGCATCCCCAGTGGTGCCACTGTACTCTCTTTACTCACTGCACTGCATCCCCAGTGGTGCCAGTGCACTCTCTGGACTCACTGCACTGCATCCCCAGTGGTGCCAGTGCACTCTCTGGACTCACTGCACTGCATCCCCAGTGGTGCCAGTGCACTCTCTGGACTCACTGCACTGCATCCCCAGTGGTGCCATTGCACTCTCTGGACTCACTGCAGTGCATCCCCAGTGGTGCCAGTGCACTCTCTGCACTCACTGCAGTACATCCCCAGTGGTGCCTGTGAAGTCTCTGGACTCACTGCAGTGCATCCCCAATGGTGCCAGTGCACTCTTTGGACTCACTGCACTGCATCCCCAGTGGTGCCACTGTACTCTCTGGACTCACTACACTGCATTCCCTGTGGTGCCAGTGCCCTCTGTGGACTCACTGCACTACATTCCCAGTGGTGCCAGTGCACTCTCTGGACTCACTGCACTGCATCCCCAGTGGTGCCAGTGCACTCTCTGGACTCACTGCACTGCATCCCCAGTGGTGCCAGTGCACACTCTGGACTCACTGCAGTGCATCCCCAGTGGTGCCAGTGCACTCTCTGGACTCACTGCACTGCATCCCCAGTGGTGCCATTGCACTCTCTGGACTCACTGCAGTGCATCCCCAGTGGTGCCAGTGCACTCTCTGCACTCACTGCAGTGCATCCCCAGTGGTGCCATTGCACTCTCTGGACTCACTGCAGTGCATCCCCAGTGGTGCCAGTGCACTCTCTGGACTCACTGCACTGCATCCCCAGTGGTGACAGTGCACTCTCTGGACTCACTGCACTGCATCCCCAGTGGTGCCAGTGTACTCTCTGGACTCAGTGGACTGCATCCCCAGTGGTGCCACTGCACTCTCTGGACTCACTGCAGTGCATCCCCAGTGGTGCCAGTGCACTCTCTGGACTCACTGCAGTGCATTCCCTTTTGTGCCAGTGCACTCTCTGCACTCACTGCACTGCATCCCCAGTGGTGCCAGTGTACTCTCTGGACTCACTGAACTGAATCCCCAGTGGTGCCAGTGTACTCTCTGGACTCACTGCACTGCATCCCCAGTGGTGCCAGTGCACTCTCTGGACTCACTGCAGTGCATTCCCTTTTGTGCCAGTGCACTCTCTTAACTCACTGCACTGCATCCCCAGTGGTGCCAGTGCACTCTCTGGACTCACTGCACTGCATCCCCAATGGTGCCACTGCACTCTCTGGACTCACTACACTGCATCCCCAGTGGTGCCAGTACACTCTCTGGACTCACTGCAGTGCATTTCCAGTGGTGCCAGTGTAGTCTCTGGACTCACTGCACTGCATCCCCAGTGGTGCCAGTGCACTCTCTGGACTCACTGCAGTGCATCCCCAAGGTGCCAGTGCACTCTCTGGACTCACTGCACTGCATCCCCAGTGGTGCCAGTGCACTCTCTGGACTCACTGCACTGCATCCCCAGTGGTGACAGTGCACTCTCTGGACTCACTGCACTGCATCCCCCGTGGTGCCAGTGCACTCTCTGGACTCACTGCACTGCATCCCCGGTGGTGCCACTGCACTCTCTAAAAACACCGGGGTGCAACCGCAGCGGTGCCAGTGCACTCTATGCACTCACGGCACTGCATCCCCAGTGGTGCCAGTGCACTCTCTGGACTCACTGCAGTGTATCCCCTGTGGTGCCAGTGCACTCTGTGGACTCAGTGCACTGCATCCCAGTGGTGCCAGTGCACTCTCTGCACTCACTGCAGTGCATCCCCAGTGGTGCCAGTGCACTCTCTGGACTCACTGCACTGCATCCCCAGTGGTGCCAGTGCACTCTCTGGACTCACTGCAGTGCATCCCCAGTGGTGCCAGTGCACTCTCTGGACTCACTGCAGTGCATCCCCAGTGGTGCCAGTGCACTCTCTGGACTCACTGCACTGCATCCCCAGTGGTGCCAGTGCACTCTCTGGACTCACTGCAGTCCATCCCCAGTGGTGCCAGTGCACTCTCTGGACTCACTGCACTGCATCCACAGTGGTGCCAGTGCACTCTCTTTACTCACTGCACTGCATCCCCAGTGGTGCCAGTGCACTCTCTGGACTCACTGTACTGCATCCCCAGTGGTGCCAGTGCACTCTCTGGACTCACTGCACTGCATCCCCAGTGGTGCCAGTGCACTCTCTGGACTCACTGCACTGCATACCCAGTGGTGCCAGTGCACTCTCTGGACTCACTGCAGTGCATCCCCAGTGGTGCCAGTGCACTCTCTGCACTCACTGCACTGCATCACCAGTGGTGACAGTGCACTCTCTGGACTCACTGCACTGCATCCCCAGTGGTGCCAGTGCACTCTCTGGACTTGCCGGGGTGCATCCCCAGTGGTGCCAGTGCACTCTCTGGACTCACTGCAGTGCATCCCCAGTGGTGCCAGTGAACTCTCTGGACTCACTGCATTTCCAGTGGTGCCAGGGCACTCTCTGGACTCACTGCACTGCATCCCCAGTGGTGCCACTGTACTCTCTTTACTCACTACACTGCATCCCCAGTGGTGCCAGTGCACTCTATGGACTCACTGTACTGCATCCCCAGTGGTGCCAGTGCACTCTCTGGACTCACTGCAGTGCATCACCAGTGGTGCCAGTGCACTCTCTGGACTCACTGCAGTGCATCCCCAGTGGTGCCAGTGCACTCTCTGCACTCACTGCAGTGCATCCCCAGTGGTGCCAGTGCACTCTCTGGACTCACTGCACTGCATCCCCAGTGGTGCCAGTGCACTCTCTGGACTCACTGTACTGCATCCCCAGTGGTGCCAGTGCACTCTCTGGACTCACTGCAGTGCATCCCCAGTGGTGCCAGTGCACTCTCTGGACTCACTGCATTCCCAGTGGTGCCAGGGCACTCTCTGGACTCACTGCACTGCATCCCCAGTGGTGCCTGTGAAGTCTCTGGACTCACTGCAGTGCATCCCCAATGGTGCCAGTGCACTCTCTGGACTCACTGCACTGCATCCCCAGTGGTGACAGTGCACTCTCTGGACTCACTACACTGCATCCCCTGTGGTGCCAGTACCCTCTGTGGACTCACTGCACTACATCATCAGTGGTGCCAGTGCACTCTCTGGACTCACTGCACTGCATCCCCAGTGGTGACAGTGCACTCTCTGGACTCACTGCACTGCATCCCCAGTGGTGCCAGTGCACACTCTGGACTCACTGCAGTGCATCCCCAGTGGTGCTAGTGCACTCTCTGGACTCACTGCACTGCATCCCCTGTGGTGCCAGTGCACTCTCTCGACTCACTGCTCTGCGTTGCCATTGGTGCCAGTGCACTCTCTGGACTCATTGCAGTTCATCCCCAGTGGTGCCAATGCACTCTCTGGACTCACGGCACTGCATCCCCTGTGGTGCCAGTGCACTCTCTGGACTCACTGCACTGCATCCCCAGTGGTGCCAGTGCACTCTCAGGAGTCACTGCGCTGCATCCCCAGTGGTTCCAGTGCACTCTCTGGACTCACTGCACTGCAACTCTAGTGGTGCCAGTGCACTCTCTGGAGTCACTGCACTGCATCACCAGTGGTGCCAATGCACTCTCTGGACTCACTGCACTGCATCCCAGGTGGTGCCAGTGCACTCTCTGGACTCACTGCAGTGCATCGCCAGTGGTGCCAGTGCACTCTCTGGACTCACTGCAGTGCATCCCCAGTGGTGCCAGTGCCCTCTCTGGACTCACTGCACTGCATCCCCAGTGGTGCCAGTGCATTCTCTGTGTTAGTGTTGGGGAGAATCGAATGGATGTAATGTCTCTTACGTAATGGGACCTACAGTATAATTAAGCATAGCCAAATGTACTTACATTATCAATTAATCTATGTATACTGGATACTTAGGGAGTACATTGAACAATCAAAAGAGTCATTGAAGGGGAACCTTTGGAGGGAACAGGTACAACCTGACCTTGGATAAGGGCCTGGAAATGATGAAATGAGTTGAAGCAGAACCAAGAAGCGGAGGGAGCATGCATCGAGTAAGAAAGGTGAAAAGTTTAGCGGAGAGGAAGACTTCTTACTTCATCTGGACGACCACCTGGACAACCACCAGAGTGCGCCACGCATGTGCAAAGGGGAGGGGAGCTAATTAGAATGAAAAGCGAGGCTGCTGTTGCAACCTGTAATGAATATGTATACCTGACGCAATATTGTATGTATAAATAACGGCTGGGAAGTAACGGGACTTGAAGCCAGATTTGGGCACCTGCCCCGGCTTCCAGCGCTGAATAAAGCACCTTCATATAATCACTTGGTGATTATGTGGTTGCTAGGCTAACATCTGGACTCACTGCAGTGCATCCCCAGTGGTGCCAGTGCACTCTCTGGACTCACTGCAGTGCATCCCCAGTGGTGCCAGTGCACTCTCTGCACTCACTGCAGTGCATCCCCAGTGGTGCCAGTGCACTCTCTGGACTCAGTGCAGTGCATCCCCAGTGGTGCCAGTGCCCTCTGTGGACTCACTGCACTGCATCCCCAGTGGTGCCAGTGCACTCTCTGGACACACCGCACTGCATCCCCAGTGGTGCCAGTGCACTCTCTGAGCTCACTGCACTGCATCCCCAGTGGTGCCAGTGCACTCTCTTTACTCACTGCACTGCATCCCCATTGGTGCCAGTGCACTCTCTGGACTCACTGTACTGCATCCCCAGTGGTGCCAGTGCACTCTCTGACTCACTGCACTGCATCCCCAGTGGTGCCAGTGCACTCTCTGGATTCACGGCAGTGCATCCCCAGTGGTTCCAGTGCACTCTCTGGACTCACTGCAGTGCATCTCCAGAGGTGCCAGTGCACTCTCTGGACTCACTGCACTGCATCCCCAGTGGTGCCAGTGCACTCTCTGGACTTGCCGGGGTGCATCCCCAGTGGTGCCAGTGCACTCTCTGGACTCACTGCAGTGCATCCCCAGTGGTGCCAGTGCACTCTCTGGACTCACTGCATTCCCAGTGGTGCCAGTGCACTCTCTAGACTCACTGCACTGCATCCCCAGTGGTGCCTGTGAAGTCTCTGGACTCACTGCAGTGCATCCCCAGTGGTGCCAGTGCACTCTCTGGACTCACTGCACTGCATCCCCAGTGGTGCCAGTGCACTCTCTGGACTCACTGCAGTCCATCCCCAGTGGTGCCAGTGCACTCTCTGGACTCACTGCACTGCATCCCCAGTGGTGCCAGTGCACTCTCTGGACTTCTGCACTGCATCCCCAGTGGTGCCAGTGCACTCTCTGGACTCACTGCACTGCATACCCAGTGGTGCCAGTGCACTCTCTGGACTCACTGCAGTGCATCCCCAGTGGTGCCAGTGCACTCTCTGCACTCACTGCAGTGCATCCCCAGTGGTGCCAGTGCACTCTCTGGACTCACTGCACTGCATCCCCAGTGGTGCCAGTGCACTCTCTGGACTTGCCGGGGTGCATCCCCAGTGGTGCCAGTGCACTCTCTGGACTCACTGCAGTGCATCCCCAGTGGTGCCAGTGCACTCTCTGGACTCACTGCATTCCCAGTGGTGCCAGGGCACTCTCTGGACTCACTGCACTGCATCCCCAGTGGTGCCACTGTACTCTCTTTACTCACTGCACTGCATCCCCAGTGGTGCCAGTGCACTCTCTGGACTCACTGTACTGCATCCCCAGTGGTGCCAGTGCACTCTCTGGACTCACTGCACTGCATCCCCAGTGGTGCCAGTGCACTCTCTGGACTCACTGCACTGCATCCCCAGTGGTGCCATTGCACTCTCTGGACTCACTGCACTGCATCCCCAGTGGTGCCAGTGCACTCTCTGCACTCACTGCAGTGCATCCCCAGTGGTGCCAGTGCACTCTCTGGACTCACTGCACTGCATACCCAGTGGTGCCAGTGCACTCTCTGGACTCACTGCAGTGCATCCCCAGTGGTGCCAGTGCACTCTCTGGACTCACTGCAGTGCATCCCCAGTGGTGCCAGTGCACTCTCTGGACTCACTGCACTGCATCCCCAGTGGTGCCAGTGCACTCTCTGGACTTGCCGGGGTGCATCCCCAGTGGTGCCAGTGCACTCTCTGGACTCACTGCAGTGCATCCCCAGTGGTGCCAGTGCACTCTCTGGACTCACTGCATTCCCAGTGGTGCCAGGGCACTCTCTGGACTCACTGCACTGCATCCCCAGTGGTGCCACTGTACTCTCTGGACTCACTACACTGCATCCCCTGTGGTGCCAGTGCCCTCTGTGGACTCACTGCACTACATCCCCAGTGGTGCCAGTGCACTCTCTGGACTCACTGCACTGCATCCCCAGTGGTGCCAGTGCACACTCTGGACTCACTGCACTGCATCCCCAGTGGTGCCAGTGCACACTCTGGACTCACTGCAGTGCATCCCCAGTGGTGCTAGTGCACTCTCTGGACTCACTGCACTGCATCCCCTGTGGTGCGAGTGCACTCTCTCGACTCACTGCTCTGCGTTACCATTGGTGCCAGTGCACTCTCTGGACTCACTGCACTGCATCCCCAGTGGTGCCAGTGTACTCTCTGGACTCACTGCAGTCCATCCCCAGTGGTGCCAGTGCACTCTCTGGACTCACTGCACTGCATCCCCAGTGGTGCCAGTGCACTCTCTGGACTTCTGCACTGCATCCCCAGTGGTGCCAGTGCACTCTCTGGACTCACTGCACTGCATACCCAGTGGTGCCAGTGCACTCTCTGGACTCACTGCAGTGCATCCCCAGTGGTGCCAGTGCACTCTCTGCACTCACTGCAGTGCATCCCCAGTGGTGCCAGTGCACTCTCTGGACTCACTGCACTGCATACCCAGTGGTGCCACTGCACTCTCTGGACTTGCCGGGGTGCATCCCCAGTGGTGCCAGTGCACTCTCTGGACTCACTGCAGTGCATCCCCAGTGGTGCCAGTGCACTCTCTGGACTCACTGCATTCCCAGTGGTGCAAGGGCACTCTCTGGACTCACTGCACTGCATCCCCAGTGGTGCCACTGTACTCTCTTTACTCACTGCACTGCATCCCCAGTGGTGCCAGTGCACTCTCTGGACTCACTGTACTGCATCCCCAGTGGTGCCAGTGCACTCTCTGGACTCACTGCACTGCATCCCCAGTGGTGCCAGTGCACTCTCTGGACTCACTGCACTGCATCCCCAGTGGTGCCATTGCACTATCTGGACTCACTGCAGTGCATCCCCAGTGGTGCCAGTGCACTCTCTGCACTCACTGCAGTGCATCCCCAGTGGTGCCAGTGCACTCTCTGGACTCACTGCACTGCATCCCCAGTGGTGCCAGTGCACTCTCTGGACTCACTGCAGTGCATCCCCAGTGGTGCCAGTGCACTCTCTGCACTCACTGCAGTGCATCCCCAGTGGTGCCAGTGCACTCTCTGGACTCACTGCACTGCATCCCCAGTGGTGCCAGTGCACTCTCTGGACTTGCCGGGGTGCATCCCCAGTGGTGCCAGTGCACTCTCTGGACTCACTGCAGTGCATCCCCAGTGGTGCCAGTGCACTGTCTGGACTCACTGCATTCCCAGTGGTGCCAGGGCACTCTCTGGACTAAATGCACTGCATCCCCAGTGGTGCCTGTGAAGTCTCTGGACTCACTGCAGTGCATCCCCAATGGTGCCAGTGCACTCTTTGGACTCACTTCACTGCATCCCCAGTGGTGCCACTGTACTCTCTGAACTCACTACACTGCATCCCCTGTGGTGCCAGTGCCCTCTGTGGACTCACCGCACTACATCCCCAGTGGTGCCAGTGCACTCTCTGGACTCACTGCACTGCATCCCCAGTGGTGCCAGTGCACTCTCTGGACTCACTGCACTGCATCCCCAGTGGTGCCAGTGCACACTCTGGACTCACTGCAGTGCATCCCCAGTGGTGCTAGTGCACTCTCTGGACTCACTGCACTGCATCCCCTGTGGTGCGAGTGCACTCTCTCGACTCACTGCTCTGCGTTACCATTGGTGCCAGTGCACTCTCTGGACTAATTGCAGTGCATCCCCAGTGGTGCCAATGCACTCTCTGGACTCACGGCACTGCATCCCCAGTGGTGCCAGTGCACTCTCTGGACTCACTGCACTGCATCCTTAGTGGTGCCTGTGAAGTCTCTGGCTTCTCTGCAGTGCATCCCCAGTGGTGCCAGTGCAATCTCAGGACTCACAGCAGTGCAGCTCCAGTTGGTGCCAGTGCACTCTCTGGACTCACTGCAGTGCATCCCCAGTGGTGCCAGTGCACTCTCTGGACTCACTGCACTGCATCCCCAGTGGTGCCAGTGTACTCTCTGGACTCAGTGGACTGCATCCCCAGTGGTGCCACTGCACTCTCTGGACTCACTGCACTGCATCCCCAGTGGTGCCAGTGCACTCTCTGGACTCACTGCACTGCATCCCCAGTGGTGCCAGTGCACTCTCTGGACTCACTGCAGTGCATTCCCTTTTGTGCCAGTGCACTCTCTGCACTCACTACACTGCATCCCCAGTGGTGCCAGTGCACTCTCTGGACTCACTGCACTGCATCCCCAGTGGTGCCAGTGCACTCTCTGGACTCACTGCACTGCATCCCCAGTGGTGACAGTGCACTCTCTGGACTTGCCGGGGTGCATCCCCAGTGGTGCCAGTGCACTCTCTGGACTCACTGCAGTGCATCCCCAGTGGTGCCAGTGCACTCTCTGGACTCATGTACTGCATCCCCAGTGGTGCCTGTGAAGTCTCTGGACTCACTGCAGTGCATCCCCAGTGGTGCCAGTGCAATCTCAGGACTCAGAGCAGTGCAGCTCCAGTTGGTGCCAGTGCACTCTCTGGACTCACTGCACTGCATCCCCAGTGGTGCCAGTGCACTCTCTGGACTCACTGCACTGCATCCCCAGTGGTGCCAGTGTACTCTCCGGACTCAGTGGACTGCATCCCCAGTGGTGCCACTGCACTCTCTGGACTCACTGCAGTGCATCCCCAGTGGTGCCAGTGCACTCTCTGGACTCACTGCAGTGCATTCCCTTTTGTGCCAGTGCACTCTCTGGACTCACTGCACTGCATCCCCAGTGGTGCCAGTGTACTCTCTGGACTCACTGAACTGAATCCCCAGTGGTGCCAGTGCACTCTCTGGACTCACTGCACTGCATCCCCAGTGGTGCCAGTGCACTCTCTGGATTCACTGCAGTGCATTCCCTTTTGTGCCAGTGCACTCTCTGGACTCACTGCACTGCATCCCCTGTGGTGCCAGTGCACTCTCTGGACTCACTGCACTGCATCCCCAGTGGTGCCTGTGAAGTCTCTGGTCTCACTGCACTGCATCCCCAGTGGTGCCAGTGCACTCTCTGGACTCACTGCACTGCATCCCCATTGCTGACAGTGCCCTCTCTGGACTCACTGCACTGCATCCCCAGTGGTGCCAGTTCACTCTCTGGACTAAATGCACTGCATCCCCAGTGGTGCCAGTGGCTCTCTGGACTCATTGCACTGCATCACCAGTGGTGCCAGTGCACTCTCTGGACTCACTGCAGTGCATCCAGAGTGGCGCCAGTGTACTCTCTTAACTCACTGCACTGCATCACCAGTGGTGCCAGTGCACTGTCTGGACTCACTGCACTGCATCCCCAATGGTGCCACTGCACTCTCTGGACTCACTGCACTGCATCCCCAGTGGTGCCAGTGCACTCTCTGGACTCACTGCACTGCATCACCAGTGGTGCCAGTGTACTCTGTGGACTCACTGCACTGCATCCCCAGTGGTGCCAGTGCACTCTCTGGACTCACTGAACTGCATCCCCAAGGTGCCAGTGCACTCTCTGGACTCACTGCACTGCATCCCCAGTGGTGCCAGTGCACTCTCTGGACTCACTGCACTGCATCCCCAGTGGTGACAGTGCACTCTCTGGACTCACTGCACTGCATCCCCCGTGGTGCCAGTGCACTCTCTGGACTCACTGCACTGCATCCCCAGTGGTGCCACTGCACTCTCTGAAAACACCGGGGTGCAACCGCAGCGGTGCCAGTGCACTCTCTGCACTCACGGCACTGCATCCCCAGTGGTGCCAGTGCACTCTCTGGACTCACTGCAGTGTATCCCCTGTGGTGCCAGTGCACTCTGTGGACTCAGTGCACTGCATCACCAGTCGTGCCAGTGCACTCTCTCGACTCACTGCAGTGCATCCCCAGTGGTGCCAGTGCACTCTCTGGACTCACTGCACTGCATCCCAATGGTGCCAGTGCACTCTCTGCACTCACTGCACTGCATCCCCAGTGGTGCCAGTGCACTCTCTGGACTCACTGCAGTGCATCCCCAGTGGTGCCAGTGCACTCTCTGGACTCACTGCACTGCATCCCCAGTGGTGCCAGTGCACTCTCTGGACTCACTGCAGTCCATCCCCAGTGGTGCCAGTGCACTCTCTGGACTCACTGCACTGCATCCACAGTGGTGCCAGTGCACTCGCTTTACTCACTGCACTGCATCCCCAGTGTTGCCAGTGCACTCTCTGGACTCACTGCACTGCATCCCCAGTGGTGCCAGTGCACTCTCTGGACTCACTGCACTGCATCCCCAGTGGTGACAGTGCACTCTCTGGACTCACTGCACTGCATCCCCAGTGGTGCCAGTGCACTCTCTGGACTCACTGCACTGCATCCCCAGTGGTGCCAGTGCACTCTCTGGACTTGCCGGGGTGCATCCCCAGTGGTGCCAGTGCACTCTCTGGACTCACTGCATTCCCAGTGGTGCCAGTGCACTCTCTGGACTCACTGCACTGCATCCCCAGTGGTGCCTGTGAAGTCTCTGGACTCACTGCAGTGCATCCCCAATGGTGCCAGTGCACTCTTTGGACTCACTGCACTGCATCCCCAGTGGTGCCACTGTACTCTCTGGACTCACTACACTGCATCCCCAGTGGTGCCAGTGCCCTCTGTGGACTCAGTGCACTGCATCCCCAGTGGTGCCAGTGCACTCTCTGGACTCACTGCACTGCATCCCCATTGCTGACAGTGCCCTCTCTGGACTCAGTGCACTGCATCCCCAGTGGTGCCAGTTCACTCTCTGGACTAAATGCACTGCATCCCCAGTGGTGCCAGTGGCTCTCTGGACTCATTGCACTGCATCACCAGTGGTGCCAGTGCACTCTCTGGACTCACTGTAGTGCATCCACAGTGGCGCCAGTGTACTCTCTTAACTCACTTCACTGCATCACCAGTGGTGCCAGTGCACTCTCTGGACTCACTGCACTGCATCCCCAATGGTGCCACTGCACTCTCTGGACTCACTGCACTGCATCCCCAGTGGTGCCAGTGCACTCTCTGGACTCACTGCACTGCATCCCCAATGGTGCCACTGCACTCTCTGGACTCACTGCAGTGCATCCCCAGTGGTGCCAGTGCACTCTCTGGACTCACTGCAGTGCATTTCCAGTGGTGCCAGTGTAGTCTCTGGACTCACTGCACTGCATCAACAGTGGTGCCAGTGCACTCTCTGGACTCAATGAACTGCATCCCCAAGGTGCCAGTACACTCTCTGGACTCACTGCACTGCATCCCCAGTGGTGCCAGTGCACTCTCTGGACTCACTGCACTGCATCCCCAGTGGTGACAGTGCACTCTCTGGACTCACTGCACTGCATCCCCCGTGGTGCCAGTGCACTCTCTGGACTCACTGCACTGCATCCCCAGTGGTGCCACTGCACTCTCTGAAAACACCGGGGTGCAACCGCAGCGGTGCCAGTGCACTCTCTGCACTCACGGCACTGCATCCCCAGTGGTGCCAGTGCACTCTCTGGACTCACTGCAGTGTATCCCCTGTGGTGCCAGTGCACTCTGTGGACTCAGTGCACTGCATCCCAGTGGTGCCAGTGCACTCTCTGGACTCACTGCACTGCATCCCAGTGGTGCCAGTGCACTCTCTGGACTCACTGCAGTGCATCCCCAGTGGTGCCAGTGCACTCTCTGGACTCACTGTACCGCATCCCCAGTGGTGCCAGTGCACTCTCTGGACTCACTGCACTGCATCCCCAGTGGTGCCAAGGCACTCTCTGGACTCACTGCAGTCCATCCCCAGTGGTGCCAGTGCACTCTCTGGACTCACTGCAGTGCATCCCCAATGGTGCCAGTGCACTCTCTGCACTCACTGCAGTGCATCCCCAGTGGTGCCAGTGCACTCTCTGGACTCACGGCACTGCATCCCCAGTGGTGCCAGTGCACTCTCTGGACTCAATGGACTGCATCCTTAGTGGTGCCTGTGAAGTCTCTGGACTCTCTGCAGTGCATCCCCAGTGGTGCCAGTGCAATCTCAGGACTCAGAGCAGTGCAGCTCCAGTTGGTGCCAGTGCACTCTCTGGACTCACTGCACTGCATCCCCAGTGCTGACAGTGCACTCTCTGGACTCACTGCAGTCCATCCCCAGTGGTGCCAGTGTACTCTCTGGACTCAGTGGACTGCATCCCCAGTGGTGCCACTGCACTCTCTGGACTCACTGCAGTGCATCCCCAGTGGTGCCAGTGCACTCTCTGGACTCACTGCACTGCATCACCAGTGGTGCCATTGCACTCTCTGGACTCACTGCAGTGCATCCACAGTGGCGCCAGTGTACTCTCTTAACTCACTGCACTGCATCACCAGTGGTGCCAGTGCACTCTCTGAAAACACCGGGGTGCAACCGCAGCGGTGCCACTGCACTCTCTGGACTCACTGCACTGCATCCCCAGTGGTGCCAGTGCACTCTCTGGACTCACTGCACTGCATCCCCAGTGGTGCCAGTGCACTCTGTGGACTCACTTCACTGCATCCACAGTGGTGCCAGTGCACTCTCTGGACTCACTGAACTGCATCCCCAAGGTGCCAGTGCACTCTCTGGACTCACTGCACTGCATCCCCAGTGGTGCCAGTGCACTCTCTGGACTCACTGCACTGCATCCCCCGTGGTGCCAGTGCACTCTCTGGACTCACTGCACTGCATCCCCAGTGGTGCCACTGCACTCTCTGAAAACACCGGGGTGCAACCGCAGTGGTGCCAGTGCACTCTCTGCACTCACGGCACTGCATCCCCAGTGGTGCCAGTGCACTCTCTGGACTCACTGCAGTGTATCCCCTGTGGTGCCAGTGCACTCTGTGGACTCAGTGCACTGCATCCCAGTGGTGCCAGTGCACTCTCTGGACTCACTGCAGTGCATCCCCAGTGGTGCCAGTGCACTCTCTGGACACACTGCACTGCATCCCAATGGTGCCAGTGCACTCTCTGGACTCACTGCAGTGCATCCCCAGTGGTGCCAGTGCACTCTCTGGACTCACTGCAGTGCATCCCCAGTGGTGCCAGTGCACTCTCTGGACTCACTGCACTGCATCCCCAGTGGTGCCAGTGCACTCTCTGGACTCACTGCAGTCCATCCCCAGTGGTGCCAGTGCACTCTCTGGACTCACTGCACTGCATCCCCCGTGGTGCCAGTGCACTCTCTGGACTCACTGTAGTGCATCCCCAGTGGTGCCAGTGCACTCTCTGGACTCACTGCACTGCATCCCCAGTGGTGCCAGTGCACTCTCTGGACTCACTGCCCTGCATCCCCAGTGGTGCCAGTGCACTCTCTGGACTCACTGCACTGCATCCCCAGTGGTGCCAGTGTACTCTCTGGACTCACTGCACTGCATCCCCAGTGGTGACAGTGCACTCTCTGGACTCACTGCACTGCATCCCCAGTGGTGCCAGTGCACTCTCTGGAATCACTGCACTGCATCCCCAGTGGTGCCAGTGCACTCTCTGGACTTGCCGGGGTGCATCCCCAGTGGTGCCAGTGCACTCTCTGGACTCACTGCAGTGCATCCCCAGTGGTGCCAGTGCACTGTCTGGACTCACTGCATTCCCAGTGGTGCCAGGGCACTCTCTGGACTCACTGCACTGCATCCCCAGTGGTGCCTGTGAAGTCTCTGGACTCACTGCACTGCATCCCCAATGGTGCCAGTGCACTCTTTGGACTCAGTGCACTGCATCACCAGTGGTGCCACTGTACTCTCTGGACTCACTACACTGCATCCCCAGTGGTGCCAGTGCCCTCTCTGGACTCAGTGCACTGCATCCCCAGTGGTGCCAGTTCACTCTCTGGACTAAATGCACTGCATCCCCAGTGGTGCCAGTGCACTCTCTGGACTCATTGCACTGCATCCCAATGGTGCCAGTGCACTCTCTGGACTCACTGCAGTGCATCCCCAGTGGTGCCAGTGCACTCTCTGGACTCACTGCACTGCATCCCCAGTGGTGCCAGTGCACTCTCTGGACTCACTGCACTGCATCCCCAGTGGTGCCAGTGCACTCTCTGGACTCACTGCAGTCCATCCCCAGTGGTGCCAGTGCACTCTCTGGACTCACTGCACTGCATCCACAGTGGTGCCATTGCACTCGCTTTACTCACTGCACTGCATCCCCAGTGTTGCCAGTGCACTCTCTGGACTCACTGCACTGCATCCCCAGTGGTGCCAGTGCACTCTCTGGACTCACTGCACTGCATCCCCAGTGGTGACAGTGCACTCTCTGCACTCACTGCAGTGCATCCCCAGTGGTGCCAGTGCACTCTCTGGACTCACTGCACTGCATCCCCAGTGGTGCCAGTGCACTCTCTGGACTTGCCGGGGTGCATCCCCAGTGGTGCCAGTGCACTCTCTGGACTCACTGCAGTGCATCCCCAGTGGTGCCAGTGCACTCTCTGGACTCACTGCATTCCCAGTGGTGCCAGTGCACTCTCTGGACTCACTGCACTGCATCCCCAGTGGTGCCTGTGAAGTCTCTGGACTCACTGCAGTGCATCCCCAATGGTGCCAGTGCACTCTTTGGACTCACTGCACTGCATCCCCAGTGGTGCCACTGTACTCTCTGGACTCACTACACTGCATCCCCAGTGGTGCCAGTGCCCTCTGTGGACTCAGTGCACTGCATCCCCAGTGGTGCCAGTGCACTCTCTGGACTCACTGCACTGCATCCCCAGTGGTGCCTGTTAAGTCTCTGGTCTCACTGCACTGCATCCCCAGTGGTGCCAGTGCACTCTCTGGACTCACTGCACTGCATCCCCATTGCTGACAGTGCCCTCTCTGGACTCAGTGCACTGCATCCCCAGTGGTGCCAGTTCACTCTCTGGACTAAATGCACTGCATCCCCAGTGGTGCCAGTGGCTCTCTGGACTCATTGCACTGCATCACCAGTGGTGCCAGTGCACTCTCTGGACTCACTGTAGTGCATCCACAGTGGCGCCAGTGTACTCTCTTAACTCACTGCACTGCATCACCAGTGGTGCCAGTGCACTCTCTGGACTCACTGCACTGCATCCCCAATGGTGCCACTGCACTCTCTGGACTCACTGCACTGCATCCCCAGTGGTGCCAGTGCACTCTCTGGACTCACTGCACTGCATCCCCAATGGTGCCACTGCACTCTCTGGACTCACTGCAGTGCATCCCCAGTGGTGCCAGTGCACTCTCTGGACTCACTGCAGTGCATTTCCAGTGGTGCCAGTGTAGTCTCTGGACTCACTGCACTGCATCCCCAGTTGTGCCAGTGCACTCTCTGGACTCACTGAACTGCATCCCCAAGGTGCCAGTGCACTCTCTGGACTCACTGCAGTGCATCCCCAGTGGTGCCAGTGCACTCTCTGGACTCACTGCACTGCATCCCCAGTGGTGACAGTGCACTCTCTGGACTCACTGCACTGCATCCCCCGTGGTGCCAGTGCACTCTCTGGACTCACTGCACTGCATCCCCAGTGGTGCCACTGCACTCTCTGAAAATACCGGGGTGCAACCGCAGCGGTGCCAGTGCACTCTCTGCACTCACTGCAGTGCATCCCCAGTGGTGCCAGTGCACTCTCTGGACTCACTGCACTGCATCCCCAGTGGTGCCAGTGCACTCTCTGGACTTGCCGGGGTGCATCCCCAGTGGTGCCAGTGCACTCTCTGGACTCACTGCAGTGCATCCCCAGTGGTGCCAGTGCACTCTCTGGACTCACTGCATTCCCAGTGGTGCCAGGGCACTCTCTGGACTCACTGCACTGCATCCCCAGTGGTGCCACTGTACTCTCTTTACTCACTGCACTGCATCCCCAGTGGTGCCAGTGCACTCTCTGGACTCACTGTACTGCATCCCCAGTGGTGCCAGTGTACTCTCTGGACTCACTGCACTGCATCCCCAGTGGTGCCAGTGCACTCTCTGGACTCACTGCACTGCATCCCCAGTGGTGCCATTGCACTCTCTGGACTCACTGCAGTGCATCCCCAGTGGTGCCAGTGCACTCTCTGCACTCACTGCAGTGCATCCCCAGTGGTGCCAGTGCACTCTCTGGACTCACTGCACTGCATACCCAGTGGTGCCAGTGCACTCTCTGGACTCACTGCACTGCATCCCCAGTTGTGCCAGTGCACTCTCTGGACTCACTGCAGTGCATCCCCAGTGGTGCCAGTGCACTCTCTGGACTCACTGCACTGCATCCCCAGTGCTGCCAGTGCACTGTCTGGACTCACTGCATTCCCAGTGGTGCCAGGGCACTCTCTGGACTCACTGCACTGCATCCCCAGTGGTGCCTGTGAAGTCTCTGGACTCACTGCAGTGCATCCCCAATGGTGCCAGTGCACTCTTTGGACTCACTGTACTGCATCCACAGTGGTGCCACTGTACTCTCTGGACTCACTACACTGCATCCCCTGTGGTGCCAGTGCCCTCTGTGGACTCACTGCACTACATCCCCAGTGGTGCCAGTGCACTCTCTGGACTCACTGCACTGCATCCCCAGTGGTGCCAGTGCACTCTCTGGACTCACTGCACTGCATCCCCAGTGGTGCCAGTGCACACTCTGGACTCACTGCAGTGCATCCCCAGTGGTGCTAGTGCACTCTCTGGACTCACTGCACTGCATTCCCTGTGGTGCGAGTGCACTCTCTCGACTCACTGCTCTGCGTTACCATTGGTGCCAGTGCACTCTCTGGACTCACTGCACTGCATCCCCAGTGGTGCCAGTGCACTCTCTGGACTCACTGCAGTCCATCCCCAGTGGTGCTAGTGCAGTCTCTGGACTCACTGCACTGCATCCCCAGTGGTGCCAGTGCACTCTCTGGACTTCTGCACTGCATCCCCAGTGGTGCCAGTGCACTCTCTGGACTCACTGCAGTGCATCCCCAGTGGTGCCAGTGCACTCTCTGCACTCACTGCAGTGCATCCCCAGTGGTGCCAGTGCACTCTCTGGACTCACTGCACTGCATCCCCAGTGGTGCCAGTGCACTCTCTGGACTTGCCGGGGTGCATCCCCAGTGGTGCCAGTGCACTCTCTGGACTCACTGCAGTGCATCCCCAGTGGTGCCAGTGCACTCTCTGTACTCACTGCATTCCCAGTGGTGCCAGGGCACTCTCTGGACTCACTGCACTGCATCCCCAGTGGTGCCACTGTACTCTCTTTACTCACTGCACTGCATCCCCAGTGGTGCCAGTGCACTCTCTGGACTCACTGTACTGCATCCCCAGTGGTGCCAGTGCACTCTCTGGACTCACTGCACTGCATCCCCAGTGGTGCCAGTGCACTCTCTGGACTCACTGCACTGCATCCCCAGTGGTGCCATTGCACTCTCTGGACTCACTGCAGTGCATCCCCAGTGGTGCCAGTGCACTCTCTGCACTCACTGCAGTGCATCCCCAGTGGTGCCAGTGCACTCTCTGGACTCACTGCACTGCATACCCAGTGGTGCCAGTGCACTCTCTGGACTCACTGCAGTGCATCCCCAGTGGTGCCAGTGCACTCTCTGCACTCACTGCAGTGCATCCCCAGTGGTGCCAGTGCACTCTCTGGACTCACTGCACTGCATCCCCAGTGGTGCCAGTGCACTCTCTGGACTTGCCGGGGTGCATCCCCAGTGGTGCCAGTGCACTCTCTGGACTCACTGCAGTGCATCCCCAGTGGTGACAGTGCACTGTCTGGACTCACTGCATTCCCAGTGGTGCCAGGGCACTCTCTGGACTCACTGCACTGCATCCCCAGTGGTGCCACTGTACTCTCTTTACTCACTGCACTGCATCCCCAGTGGTGCCAGTGCACTCTCTGGACTCACTGTACTGCATCCCCAGTGGTGCCAGTGCACTCTCTGGACTCACTGCACTACATCCCCAGTGGTGCCAGTGCACTCTCTGGACTCACTGCACTGCATCACCAGTGGTGCCAGTGCACTCTCTGGACTCACTGCACTGCATCCCCAGTGGTGCCAGTGCACTCTCTGGACTCACTGCAGTGCATCCCCAGTGGTGCCAGTGCACTCTCTGCACTCACTGCAGTGCATCCCCAGTGGTGCCAGTGCACTCTCTGGACTCACTGCACTGCATACCCAGTGGTGCCAGTGCACTCTCTGCACTCACTGCAGTGCATCCCCAGTGGTGCCAGTGCACTCTCTGCACTCACTGCAGTGCATCCCCAGTGGTGCCAGTGCACTCTCTGGACTCACTGCACTGCATCCCCAGTGGTGCCAGTGCACTCTCTGGACTTGCCGGGGTGCATCCCCAGTGGTGCCAGTGCACTCTCTGGACTCACTGCAGTGCATCCCCAGTGGTGCCAGTGCACTCTCTGCACTCACTGCATTCCCAGTGGTGCCAGGGCACTCTCTGGACTCACTGCACTGCATCCCCAGTGGTGCCTGTGAAGTCTCTGGACTCACTCCACTGCATCCCCAGTGGTGCCACTGTACTCTCTTTACTCACTGCACTGCATCCCCAGTGGTGCCAGTGCACTCTCTGGACTCACTGCACTGCATCCCCAGTGGTGCCAGTGCACTCTCTGGACTCACTGCACTGCATCCCCAGTGGTGCCAGTGCACTCTCTGGACTCACTGCACTGCATCCCCAGTGGTGCCATTGCACTCTCTGGACTCACTGCAGTGCATCCCCAGTGGTGCCAGTGCACTCTCTGCACTCACTGCAGTACATCCCCAGTGGTGCCTGTGAAGTCTCTGGACTCACTGCAGTGCATCCCCAATGGTGCCAGTGCACTCTTTGGACTCACTGCACTGCATCCCCAGTGGTGCCACTGTACTCTCTGGACTCACTACACTGCATTCCCTGTGGTGCCAGTGCCCTCTGTGGACTCACTGCACTACATCCCCAGTGGTGCCAGTGCACTCTCTGGACTCACTGCACTGCATCCCCAGTGGTGCCAGTGCACTCTCTGGACTCACTGCACTGCATCCCCAGTGGTGCCAGTGCACACTCTGGACTCACTGCAGTGCATCCCCAGTGGTGCCAGTGCACTCTCTGGACTCACTGCACTGCATCCCCAGTGGTGCCATTGCACTCTCTGGACTCACTGCAGTGCATCCCCAGTGGTGCCAGTGCACTCTCTGCACTCACTGCAGTGCATCCCCAGTGGTGCCATTGCACTCTCTGGACTCACTGCAGTGCATCCCCAGTGGTGCCAGTGCACTCTCTGGACTCACTGCACTGCATCCCCAGTGGTGACAGTGCACTCTCTGGACTCACTGCACTGCATCCCCAGTGGTGCCAGTGTACTCTCTGGACTCAGTGGACTGCATCCCCAGTGGTGCCACTGCACTCTCTGGACTCACTGCAGTGCATCCCCAGTGGTGCCAGTGCACTCTCTGGACTCACTGCACTGCATTCCCTTTTGTGCCAGTGCACTCTCTGCACTCACTGCACTGCATCCCCAGTGGTGCCAGTGTACTCTCTGGACTCACTGAACTGAATCCCCAGTGGTGCCAGTGTACTCTCTGGACTCACTGCACTGCATCCCCAGTGGTGCCAGTGCACTCTCTGGACTCACTGCAGTGCATTCCCTTTTGTGCCAGTGCACTCTCTTAACTCACTGCACTGCATCCCCAGTGGTGCCAGTGCACTCTCTGGACTCACTGCACTGCATCCCCAATGGTGCCACTGCACTCTCTGGACTCACTACACTGCATCCCCAGTGATGCCAGTACACTCTCTGGACTCACTGCAGTGCATTTCCAGTGGTGCCAGTGTAGTCTCTGGACTCACTGCACTGCATCCCCAGTGGTGCCAGTGCACTGTCTGGACTCACTGCAGTGCATCCCCAAGGTGCCAGTGCACTCTCTGGACTCACTGCACTGCATCCCCAGTGGTGCCAGTGCACTCTCTGGACTCACTGCACTGCATCCCCAGTGGTGACAGTGCACTCTCTGGACTCACTGCACTGCATCCCCCGTGGTGCCAGTGCACTCTCTGGACTCACTGCACTGCATCCCCGGTGGTGCCACTGCACTCTCTAAAAACACCGGGGTGCAACCGCAGCGGTGCCAGTGCACTCTATGCAGTCACGGCACTGCATCCCCAGTGGTGCCAGTGCACTCTCTGGACTCACTGCAGTGTATCCCCTGTGGTGCCAGTGCACTCTGTGGACTCAGTGCACTGCATCCCAGTGGTGCCAGTGCACTCTCTGGACTCACTGCAGTGCATCCCCAGTGGTGCCAGTGCACTCTCTGGACTCACTGCACTGCATCCCCAGTGGTGCCAGTGCACTCTCTGGACTCACTGCAGTGCATCCCCAGTGGTGCCAGTGCACTCTCTGGACTCACTGCAGTGCATCCCCAGTGGTGCCAGTGCACTCTCTGGACTCACTGCACTGCATCCCCAGTGGTGCCAGTGCACTCTCTGGACTCACTGCAGTCCATCCCCAGTGGTGCCAGTGCACTCTCTGGACTCACTGCACTGCATCCACAGTGGTGCCAGTGCACTCTCTTTACTCACTGCACTGCATCCCCAGTGGTGCCAGTGCACTCTCTGGACTCACTGTACTGCATCCCCAGTGGTGCCAGTGCACTCTCTGGACTCACTGCACTGCATCCCCAGTGGTGCCAGTGCACTCTCTGGACTCACTGCACTGCATACCCAGTGGTGCCAGTGCACTCTCTGGACTCACTGCAGTGCATCCCCAGTGGTGCCAGTGCACTCTCTGCACTCACTGCACTGCATCACCAGTGGTGACAGTGCACTCTCTGGACTCACTGCACTGCATCCCCAGTGGTGCCAGTGCACTCTCTGGACTTGCCGGGGTGCATCCCCAGTGGTGCCAGTGCACTCTCTGGACTCACTGCAGTGCATCCCCAGTGGTGCCAGTGAAATCTCTGGACTCACTGCATTTCCAGTGGTGCCAGGGCACTCTCTGGACTCACTGCACTGCATCCCCAGTGGTGCCACTGTACTCTCTTTACTCACTACACTGCATCCCCAGTGGTGCCAGTGCACTCTATGGACTCACTGTACTGCATCCCCAGTGGTGCCAGTGCACTCTCTGGACTCACTGCTGTGCATCCCCAGTGGTGCCAGTGCACTCTCTGGACTCACTGCAGTGCATCCCCAGTGGTGCCAGTGCACTCTCTGCACTCACTGCAGTGCATCCCCAGTGGTGCCAGTGCACTCTCTGGACTCACTGCACTGCATCCCCAGTGGTGCCAGTGCACTCTCTGGACTCACTGTACTGCATCCCCAGTGGTGCCAGTGCACTCTCTGGACTCACTGCAGTGCATCCCCAGTGGTGCCAGTGCACTCTCTGGACTCACTGCATTCCCAGTGGTGCCAGGGCACTCTCTGGACTCACTGCACTGCATCCCCAGTGGTGCCTGTGAAGTCTCTGGACTCACTGCAGTGTATCCCCAATGGTGCCAGTGCACTCTCTGGACTCACTGCACTGCATCCCCAGTGGTGACAGTGCACTCTCTGGACTCACTACACTGCATCCCCTGTGGTGCCAGTACCCTCTGTGGACTCACTGCACTACATCCCCAGTGGTGCCAGTGCACTCTCTGGACTCACTGCACTGCATCCCCAGTGGTGACAGTGCACTCTCTGGACTCACTGCACTGCATCCCCAGTGGTGCCAGTGCACACTCTGGACTCACTGCAGTGCATCCCCAGTGGTGCTAGTGCACTCTCTGGACTCACTGCACTGCATCCCCTGTGGTGCCAGTGCACTCTCTCGACTCACTGCTCTGCGTTGCCATTGGTGCCAGTGCACTCTCTGGACTCATTGCAGTTCATCCCCAGTGGTGCCAATGCACTCTCTGGACTCACGGCACTGCATCCCCAGTGGTGCCAGTGCACTCTCTGGACTCACTGCACTGCATCCCCAGTGGTGCCAGTGCACTCTCAGGAGTCACTGCGCTGCATCCCCAGTGGTTCCAGTGCACTCTCTGGACTCACTGCACTGCATCACCAGTGGTGCCAATGCACTCTCTGGACTCACTGCACTGCATCCCAGGTGGTGCCAGTGCACTCTCTGGACTCACTGCAGTGCATCGCCAGTGGTGCCAGTGCACTCTCTGGACTCACTGCAGTGCATCCCCAGTGGTGCCAGTGCCCTCTCTGGACTCACTGCACTGCATCCCCAGTGGTGCCAGTGCATTCTCTGTGTTAGTGTTGGGGAGAATCGAATGGATGTAATGTCTCTTACGTAATGGGACCTACAGTATAATTAAGCATTGCCAAATGTACTTACATTATCAATTAATCTATGTATACTGGATACTTAGGGAGTACATTGAACAATCAAAAGAGTCATTGAAGGGGAACCTTTGGAGGGAACAGGTACAACCTGACCTTGGATAAGGGCCTGGAAATGATGAAATGAGTTGAAGCAGAACCAAGAAGCGGAGGGAGCATGCATCGAGTAAGAAAGGTGAAAAGTTTAGCGGAGAGGAAGACTTCTTACTTCATCTGGACGACCACCTGGACAACCACCAGAGTGCGCCACGCATGTGCAAAGGGGAGGGGAGCTAATTAGAATGAAAAGCGAGGCTGCTGTTGCAACCTGTAATGAATATGTATACCTGACGCAATATTGTATGTATAAATAACGGCTGGGAAGTAACGGGACTTGAAGCCAGATTTGGGCACCTGCCCCGGCTTCCAGCGCTGAATAAAGCACCTTCATATAATCACTTGGTGATTATGTGGTTGCTAGGCTAACATCTGGACTCACTGCAGTGCATCCCCAGTGGTGCCAGTGCACTCTCTGGACTCACTGCAG
The DNA here is from genome assembly GCF_964034855.1 of Anser brachyrhynchus. Lineage (NCBI taxonomy): Eukaryota > Metazoa > Chordata > Aves > Anseriformes > Anatidae > Anser > Anser brachyrhynchus. The sequence continues at coordinate 901,655 of NW_027663732.1, forward strand.
TGCATCCCCAGTGGTGCCAGTGCACTCTCTGGACTCACTGCAGTGCATCCCCAGTGGTGCCAGTGCACTCTCTGGACTCAGTGCAGTGCATCCCCAGTGGTGCCAGTGCCCTCTGTGGACTCACTGCACTGCATCCCCAGTGGTGCCAGTGCACTCTCTTTACTCACTGCACTGCATCCCCATTGGTGCCAGTGCACTCTCTGGACTCACTGTACTGCATCCCCAGTGGTGCCAGTGCACTCTCTGACTCACTGCACTGCATCCCCAGTGGTGCCAGTGCACTATCTGGATTCACGGCAGTGCATCCCCAGTGGTTCCAGTGCACTCTCTGGACTCACTGCAGTGCATCTCCAGAGGTGCCAGTGCACTCTCTGGACTCACTGCACTGCATCCCCAGTGGTGCCAGTGCACTCTCTGGACTTGCCGGGGTGCATCCCCAGTGGTGCCAGTGCACTCTCTGGACTCACTGCAGTGCATCCCCAGTGGTGCCAGTGCACTCTCTGGACTCACTGCATTCCCAGTGGTGCCAGTGCACTCTCTGGACTCACTGCACTGCATCCCCAGTGGTGCCTGTGAAGTCTCTGGACTCACTGCAGTGCATCCCCAGTGGTGCCAGTGCACTCTCTGGACTCACTGCACTGCATCCCCAGTGGTGCCAGTGCACTCTCTGGACTCACTGCAGTCCATCCCCAGTGGTGCCAGTGCACTCTCTGGACTCACTGCACTGCATCCCCAGTGGTGCCAGTGCACTCTCTGGACTTCTGCACTGCATCCCCAGTGGTGCCAGTGCACTCTCTGGACTCACTGCACTGCATACCCAGTGGTGCCAGTGCACTCTCTGGACTCACTGCAGTGCATCCCCAGTGGTGCCAGTGCACTCTCTGCACTCACTGCAGTGCATCCCCAGTGGTGCCAGTGCACTCTCTGGACTTGCCGGGGTGCATCCCCAGTGGTGCCAGTGCACTCTCTGGACTCACTGCAGTGCATCCCCAGTGGTGCCAGTGCACTCTCTGGACTCACTGCATTCCCAGTGGTGCCAGGGCACTCTCTGGACTCACTGCACTGCATCCCCAGTGGTGCCACTGTACTCTCTTTACTCACTGCACTGCATCCCCAGTGGTGCCAGTGCACTCTCTGGACTCACTGTACTGCATCCCCAGTGGTGCCAGTGCACTCTCTGGACTCACTGCACTGCATCCCCAGTGGTGCCAGTGCACTCTCTGGACTCACTGCACTGCATCCCCAGTGGTGCCATTGCACTCTCTGGACTCACTGCACTGCATCCCCAGTGGTGCCAGTGCACTCTCTGCACTCACTGCAGTGCATCCCCAGTGGTGCCAGTGCACTCTCTGGACTCACTGCACTGCATACCCAGTGGTGCCAGTGCACTCTCTGGACTCACTGCAGTGCATCCCCAGTGGTGCCAGTGCACTCTCTGGACTCACTGCAGTGCATCCCCAGTGGTGCCAGTGCACTCTCTGGACTCACTGCACTGCATCCCCAGTGGTGCCAGTGCACTCTCTGGACTTGCCGGGGTGCATCCCCAGTGGTGCCAGTGCACTCTCTGGACTCACTGCAGTGCATCCCCAGTGGTGCCAGTGCACTCTCTGGACTCACTGCATTCCCAGTGGTGCCAGGGCACTCTCTGGACTCACTGCACTGCATCCCCAGTGGTGCCACTGTACTCTCTGGACTCACTACACTGCATCCCCTGTGGTGCCAGTGCCCTCTGTGGACTCACTGCACTACATCCCCAGTGGTGCCAGTGCACTCTCTGGACTCACTGCACTGCATCCCCAGTGGTGCCAGTGCACACTCTGGACTCACTGCACTGCATCCCCAGTGGTGCCAGTGCACACTCTGGACTCACTGCAGTGCATCCCCAGTGGTGCTAGTGCACTCTCTGGACTCACTGCACTGCATCCCCTGTGGTGCGAGTGCACTCTCTCGACTCACTGCTCTGCGTTACCATTGGTGCCAGTGCACTCTCTGGACTCACTGCACTGCATCCCCAGTGGTGCCAGTGCACTCTCTGGACTCACTGCAGTCCATCCCCAGTGGTGCCAGTGCACTCTCTGGACTCACTGCACTGCATCCACAGTGGTGCCAGTGCACTCTCTGGACTTCTGCACTGCATCCCCAGTGGTGCCAGTGCACTCTCTGGACTCACTGCACTGCATACCCAGTGGTGCCAGTGCACTCTCTGGACTCACTGCAGTGCATCCCCAGTGGTGCCAGTGCACTCTCTGCACTCACTGCAGTGCATCCCCAGTGGTGCCAGTGCACTCTCTGGACTCACTGCACTGCATCCCCAGTGGTGCCACTGCACTCTCTGGACTTGCCGGGGTGCATCCCCAGTGGTGCCAGTGCACTCTCTGGACTCACTGCAGTGCATCCCCAGTGGTGCCAGTGCACTCTCTGGACTCACTGCATTCCCAGTGGTGCAAGGGCACTCTCTGGACTCACTGCACTGCATCCCCAGTGGTGCCACTGTACTCTCTTTACTCACTGCACTGCATCCCCAGTGGTGCCAGTGCACTCTCTGGACTCACTGTACTGCATCCCCAGTGGTGCCAGTGCACTCTCTGGACTCACTGCACTGCATCCCCAGTGGTGCCAGTGCACTCTCTGGACTCACTGCACTGCATCCCCAGTGGTGCCATTGCACTATCTGGACTCACTGCAGTGCATCCCCAGTGGTGCCAGTGCACTCTCTGCACTCACTGCAGTGCATCCCCAGTGGTGCCAGTGCACTCTCTGGACTCACTGCACTGCATCCCCAGTGGTGCCAGTGCACTCTCTGGACTCACTGCAGTCCATCCCCAGTGGTGCCAGTGCACTCTCTGGACTCACTGCACTGCATCCCCAGTGGTGCCAGTGCACTCTCTGGACTTCTGCACTGCATCCCCAGTGGTGCCAGTGCACTCTCTGGACTCACTGCACTGCATACCCAGTGGTGCCAGTGCACTCTCTGGACTCACTGCAGTGCATCCCCAGTGGTGCCAGTGCACTCTCTGCACTCACTGCAGTGCATCCCCAGTGGTGCCAGTGCACTCTCTGGACTTGCCGGGGTGCATCCCCAGTGGTGCCAGTGCACTCTCTGGACTCACTGCAGTGCATCCCCAGTGGTGCCAGTGCACTCTCTGGACTCACTGCATTCCCAGTGGTGCCAGGGCACTCTCTGGACTCACTGCACTGCATCCCCAGTGGTGCCAGTGCACTCTCTGGACTTGCCGGGGTGCATCCCCAGTGGTGCCAGTGCACTCTCTGGACTCACTGCACTGCATCCCCAGTGGTGCCAGTGCACTCTCTGGACTCACTGCATTCCCAGTGGTGCCAGGGCACTCTCTGGACTCACTGCACTGCATCCCCAGTGGTGCCACTGTACTCTCTTTACTCACTGCACTGCATCCCCAGTGGTGCCAGTGCACTCTCTGGACTCACTGTACTGCATCCCCAGTGGTGCCAGTGCACTCTCTGGACTCACTGCACTGCATCCCCAGTGGTGCCAGTGCACTCTCTGGACTCACTGCACTGCATCCCCAGTGGTGCCATTGCACTCTCTGGACTCACTGCACTGCATCCCCAGTGGTGCCAGTGCACTCTCTGCACTCACTGCAGTGCATCCCCAGTGGTGCCAGTGCACTCTCTGGACTCACTGCACTGCATACCCAGTGGTGCCAGTGCACTCTCTGGACTCACTGCAGTGCATCCCCAGTGGTGCCAGTGCACTCTCTGGACTCACTGCAGTGCATCCGCAGTGGTGCCAGTGCACTCTCTGGACTCACTGCACTGCATCCCCAGTGGTGCCAGTGCACTCTCTGGACTTGCCGGGGTGCATCCCCAGTGGTGCCAGTGCACTCTCTGGACTCACTGCAGTGCATCCCCAGTGGTGCCAGTGCACTCTCTGGACTCACTGCATTCCCAGTGGTGCCAGGGCACTCTCTGGACTCACTGCACTGCATCCCCAGTGGTGCCACTGTACTCTCTGGACTCACTACACTGCATCCCCTGTGGTGCCAGTGCCCTCTGTGGACTCACTGCACTACATCCCCAGTGGTGCCAGTGCACTCTCTGGACTCACTGCACTGCATCCCCAGTGGTGCCAGTGCACACTCTGGACTCACTGCACTGCATCCCCAGTGGTGCCAGTGCACACTCTGGACTCACTGCAGTGCATCCCCAGTGGTGCTAGTGCACTCTCTGGACTCACTGCACTGCATCCCCTGTGGTGCGAGTGCACTCTCTCGACTCACTGCTCTGCGTTACCATTGGTGCCAGTGCACTCTCTGGACTCACTGCACTGCATCCCCAGTGGTGCCAGTGCACTCTCTGGACTCACTGCAGTCCATCCCCAGTGGTGCCAGTGCACTCTCTGGACTCACTGCACTGCATCCACAGTGGTGCCAGTGCACTCTCTGGACTTCTGCACTGCATCCCCAGTGGTGCCAGTGCACTCTCTGGACTCACTGCACTGCATCCCCAGTGGTGCCAGTGCACTCTCTGGACTCACTGCAGTGCATCCCCAGTGGTGCCAGTGCACTCTCTGCACTCACTGCAGTGCATCCCCAGTGGTGCCAGTGCACTCTCTGGACTCACTGCACTGCATCCCCAGTGGTGCCACTGCACTCTCTGGACTTGCCGGGGTGCATCCCCAGTGGTGCCAGTGCACTCTCTGGACTCACTGCAGTGCATCCCCAGTGGTGCCAGTGCACTCTCTGGACTCACTGCATTCCCAGTGGTGCAAGGGCACTCTCTGGACTCACTGCACTGCATCCCCAGTGGTGCCACTGTACTCTCTTTACTCACTGCACTGCATCCCCAGTGGTGCCAGTGCACTCTCTGGACTCACTGTACTGCATCCCCAGTGGTGCCAGTGCACTCTCTGGACTCACTGCACTGCATCCCCAGTGGTGCCAGTGCACTCTCTGGACTCACTGCAGTGCATCCCCAGTGGTGCCAGTGCACTCTCTGCACTCACTGCAGTGCATCCCCAGTGGTGCCAGTGCACTCTCTGGACTCACTGCACTGCATCCCCAGTGGTGCCAGTGCACTCTCTGGACTCACTGCAGTGCATCCCCAGTGGTGCCAGTGCACTCTCTGCACTCACTGCAGTGCATCCCCAGTGGTGCCAGTGCACTCTCTGGACTCACTGCACTGCATCCCCAGTGGTGCCAGTGCACTCTCTGGACTCACTGCACTGCATCCCCAGTGGTGCCAGTGCACTCTCTGGACTTGCCGGGGTGCATCCCCAGTGGTGCCAGTGCACTCTCTGGACTCACTGCAGTGCATCCCCAGTGGTGCCAGTGCACTCTCTGGACTCACTGCATTCCCAGTGGTGCCAGGGCACTCTCTGGACTAAATGCACTGCATCCCCAGTGGTGCCTGTGAAGTCTCTGGACTCACTGCAGTGCATCCCCAATGGTGCCAGTGCACTCTTTGGACTCACTTCACTGCATCCCCAGTGGTGCCACTGTACTCTCTGGACTCACTACACTGCATCCCCTGTGGTGCCAGTGCCCTCTGTGGACTCACCGCACTACATCCCCAGTGGTGCCAGTGCACTCTCTGGACTCACTGCACTGCATCCCCAGTGGTGCCAGTGCACTCTCTGGACTCACTGCACTGCATCCCCAGTGGTGCCAGTGCACACTCTGGACTCACTGCACTGCATCCCCAGTGGTGCCAGTGCACTCTCTGGACTCACTGCACTGCATCCCCAGTGGTGCCATTGCACTCTCTGGACTCACTGCACTGCATCCCCAGTGGTGCCAGTGCACTCTCTGCACTCACTGCAGTGCATCCCCAGTGGTGCCAGTGCACTCTCTGGACTCACTGCACTGCATACCCAGTGGTGCCAGTGCACTCTCTGGACTCACTGCAGTGCATCCCCAGTGGTGCCAGTGCACTCTCTGGACTCACTGCAGTGCATCCCCAGTGGTGCCAGTGCACTCTCTGGACTCACTGCACTGCATCCCCAGTGGTGCCAGTGCACTCTCTGGACTTGCCGGGGTGCATCCCCAGTGGTGCCAGTGCACTCTCTGGACTCACTGCAGTGCATCCCCAGTGGTGCCAGTGCACTCTCTGGACTCACTGCATTCCCAGTGGTGCCAGGGCACTCTCTGGACTCACTGCACTGCATCCCCAGTGGTGCCACTGTACTCTCTGGACTCACTACACTGCATCCCCTGTGGTGCCAGTGCCCTCTGTGGACTCACTGCACTACATCCCCAGTGGTGCCAGTGCACTCTCTGGACTCACTGCACTGCATCCCCAGTGGTGCCAGTGCACACTCTGGACTCACTGCACTGCATCCCCAGTGGTGCCAGTGCACACTCTGGACTCACTGCAGTGCATCCCCAGTGGTGCTAGTGCACTCTCTGGACTCACTGCACTGCATCCCCTGTGGTGCGAGTGCACTCTCTCGACTCACTGCTCTGCGTTACCATTGGTGCCAGTGCACTCTCTGGACTCACTGCACTGCATCCCCAGTGGTGCCAGTGCACTCTCTGGACTCACTGCAGTCCATCCCCAGTGGTGCCAGTGCACTCTCTGGACTCACTGCACTGCATCCACAGTGGTGCCAGTGCACTCTCTGGACTTCTGCACTGCATCCCCAGTGGTGCCAGTGCACTCTCTGGACTCACTGCACTGCATACCCAGTGGTGCCAGTGCACTCTCTGGACTCACTGCAGTGCATCCCCAGTGGTGCCAGTGCACTCTCTGCACTCACTGCAGTGCATCCCCAGTGGTGCCAGTGCACTCTCTGGACTCACTGCACTGCATCCCCAGTGGTGCCACTGCACTCTCTGGACTTGCCGGGGTGCATCCCCAGTGGTGCCAGTGCACTCTCTGGACTCACTGCAGTGCATCCCCAGTGGTGCCAGTGCACTCTCTGGACTCACTGCATTCCCAGTGGTGCAAGGGCACTCTCTGGACTCACTGCACTGCATCCCCAGTGGTGCCACTGTACTCTCTTTACTCACTGCACTGCATCCCCAGTGGTGCCAGTGCACTCTCTGGACTCACTGTACTGCATCCCCAGTGGTGCCAGTGCACTCTCTGGACTCACTGCACTGCATCCCCAGTGGTGCCAGTGCACTCTCTGGACTCACTGCACTGCATCCCCAGTGGTGCCATTGCACTATCTGGACTCACTGCAGTGCATCCCCAGTGGTGCCAGTGCACTCTCTGCACTCACTGCAGTGCATCCCCAGTGGTGCCAGTGCACTCTCTGGACTCACTGCACTGCATCCCCAGTGGTGCCAGTGCACTCTCTGGACTCACTGCAGTCCATCCCCAGTGGTGCCAGTGCACTCTCTGCACTCACTGCAGTGCATCCCCAGTGGTGCCAGTGCACTCTCTGGACTCACTGCACTGCATCCCCAGTGGTGCCAGTGCACTCTCTGGACTTGCCGGGGTGCATCCCCAGTGGTGCCAGTGCACTCTCTGGACTCACTGCAGTGCATCCCCAGTGGTGCCAGTGCACTCTCTGGACTCACTGCATTCCCAGTGGTGCCAGGGCACTCTCTGGACTAAATGCACTGCATCCCCAGTGGTGCCTGTGAAGTCTCTGGACTCACTGCAGTGCATCCCCAATGGTGCCAGTGCACTCTTTGGACTCACTTCACTGCATCCCCAGTGGTGCCACTGTACTCTCTGGACTCACTACACTGCATCCCCTGTGGTGCCAGTGCCCTCTGTGGACTCACCGCACTACATCCCCAGTGGTGCCAGTGCACTCTCTGGACTCACTGCACTGCATCCCCAGTGGTGCCAGTGCACTCTCTGGACTCACTGCACTGCATCCCCAGTGGTGCCAGTGCACACTCTGGACTCACTGCAGTGCATCCCCAGTGGTGCTAGTGCACTCTCTGGACTCACTGCACTGCATCCCCTGTGGTGCGAGTGCACTCTCTCGACTCACTGCTCTGCGTTACCATTGGTGCCAGTGCACTCTCTGGACTAATTGCAGTGCATCCCCAGTGGTGCCAATGCACTCTCTGGACTCACGGCACTGCATCCCCAGTGGTGCCAGTGCACTCTCTGGACTCACTGCACTGCATCCTTAGTGGTGCCTGTGAAGTCTCTGGACTCTCTGCAGTGCATCCCCAGTGGTGCCAGTGCAATCTCAGGACTCACAGCAGTGCAGCTCCAGTTGGTGCCAGTGCACTCTCTGGACTCACTGCAGTGCATCCCCAGTGGTGCCAGTGCACTCTCTGGACTCACTGCACTGCATCCCCAGTGGTGCCAGTGTACTCTCTGGACTCAGTGGACTGCATCCCCAGTGGTGCCACTGCACTCTCTGGACTCACTGCAGTGCATCCCCAGTGGTGCCAGTGCACTCTCTGGACTCACTGCACTGCATCCCCAGTGGTGCCAGTGCACTCTCTGGACTCACTGCAGTGCATTCCCTTTTGTGCCAGTGCACTCTCTGCACTCACTGCACTGCATCCCCAGTGGTGCCAGTGCACTCTCTGGACTCACTGCACTGCATCCCCAGTGGTGCCAGTGCACTCTCTGGACTCACTGCACTGCATCCCCAGTGGTGACAGTGCACTCTCTGGACTTGCCGGGGTGCATCCCCAGTGGTGCCAGTGCACTCTCTGGACTCACTGCAGTGCATCCCCAGTGGTGCCAGTGCACTCTCTGGACTCATGTACTGCATCCCCAGTGGTGCCTGTGAAGTCTCTGGACTCACTGCAGTGCATCCCCAGTGGTGCCAGTGCAATCTCAGGACTCAGAGCAGTGCAGCTCCAGTTGGTGCCAGTGCACTCTCTGGACTCACTGCACTGCATCCCCAGTGGTGCCAGTGCACTCTCTGGACTCACTGCACTGCATCCCCAGTGGTGCCAGTGTACTCTCCGGACTCAGTGGACTGCATCCCCAGTGGTGCCACTGCACTCTCTGGACTCACTGCAGTGCATCCACAGTGGTGCCAGTGTACTCTCTGGACTCACTGCAGTGCATTCCCTTTTGTGCCAGTGCACTCTCTGCACTCACTGCACTGCATCCCCAGTGGTGCCAGTGTACTCTCTGGACTCACTGAACTGAATCCCCAGTGGTGCCAGTGCACTCTCTGGACTCACTGCACTGCATCCCCAGTGGTGCCAGTGCACTCTCTGGACTCACTGCAGTGCATTCCCTTTTGTGCCAGTGCACTCTCTGGACTCACTGCACTGCATCCCCTGTGGTGCCAGTGCACTCTCTGGACTCACTGCACTGCATCCCCAGTGGTGCCTGTGAAGTCTCTGGTCTCACTGCACTGCATCCCCAGTGGTGCCACTGCACTCTCTGGACTCACTGCACTGCATCCCCATTGCTGACAGTGCCCTCTCTGGACTCACTGCAGTGCATCCCCAGTGGTGCCAGTGCACTATCTGGACTAAATGCACTGCATCCCCAGTGGTGCCAGTGGCTCTCTGGACTCATTGCACTGTATCACCAGTGGTGCCAGTGCACTCTCTGGACTCACTGCAGTGCATCCAGAGTGGCGCCAGTGTACTCTCTTAACTCACTGCACTGCATCACCAGTGGTGCCAGTGCACTCTCTGGACTCACTGCACTGCATCCCCAATGGTGCCACTGCACTCTCTGGACTCACTGCACTGCATCCCCAGTGGTGCCAGTGCACTCTCTGGACTCACTGCACTGCATCACCAGTGGTGCCAGTGTACTCTGTGGACTCACTGCACTGCATCCCCAGTGGTGCCAGTGCACTCTCTGGACTCACTGAACTGCATCCCCAAGGTGCCAGTGCACTCTCTGGACTCACTGCACTGCATCCCCAGTGGTGCCAGTGCACTCTCTGGACTCACTGCACTGCATCCCCAGTGGTGACAGTGCACTCTCTGGACTCACTGCACTGCATCCCCCGTGGTGCCAGTGCACTCTCTGGACTCACTGCACTGCATCCCCAGTGGTGCCACTGCACTCTCTGAAAACACCGGGGTGCAACCGCAGCGGTGCCAGTGCACTCTCTGCACTCACGGCACTGCATCCCCAGTGGTGCCAGTGCACTCTCTGGACTCACTGCAGTGTATCCCCTGTGGTGCCAGTGCACTCTGTGGACTCAGTGCACTGCATCACCAGTCGTGCCAGTGCACTCTCTGGACTCACTGCAGTGCATCCCCAGTGGTGCCAGTGCACTCTCTGGACTCACTGCACTGCATCCCAATGGTGCCAGTGCACTCTCTGCACTCACTGCACTGCATCCCCAGTGGTGCCAGTGCACTCTCTGGACTCACTGCAGTGCATCCCCAGTGGTGCCAGTGCACTCTCTGGACTCACTGCACTGCATCCCCAGTGGTGCCAGTGCACTCTCTGGACTCACTGCAGTCCATCCCCAGTGGTGCCAGTGCACTCTCTGGACTCACTGCACTGCATCCACAGTGGTGCCAGTGCACTCGCTTTACTCACTGCACTGCATCCCCAGTGTTGCCAGTGCACTCTCTGGACTCACTGCACTGCATCCCCAGTGGTGCCAGTGCACTCTCTGGACTCACTGCACTGCATCCCCAGTGGTGACAGTGCACTCTCTGGACTCACTGCAGTGCATCCCCAGTGGTGCCAGTGCACTCTCTGGACTCACTGCACTGCATCCCCAGTGGTGCCAGTGCACTCTCTGGACTTGCCGGGGTGCATCCCCAGTGGTGCCAGTGCACTCTCTGGACTCACTGCATTCCCAGTGGTGCCAGTGCACTCTCTGGACTCACTGCACTGCATCCCCAGTGGTGCCTGTGAAGTCTCTGGACTCACTGCAGTGCATCCCCAATGGTGCCAGTGCACTCTTTGGACTCACTGCACTGCATCCCCAGTGGTGCCACTGTACTCTCTGGACTCACTACACTGCATCCCCAGTGGTGCCAGTGCCCTCTGTGGACTCAGTGCACTGCATCCCCAGTGGTGCCAGTGCACTCTCTGGACTCACTGCACTGCATCCCCATTGCTGACAGTGCCCTCTCTGGACTCAGTGCACTGCATCCCCAGTGGTGCCAGTTCACTCTCTGGACTAAATGCACTGCATCCCCAGTGGTGCCAGTGGCTCTCTGGACTCATTGCACTGCATCACCAGTGGTGCCAGTGCACTCTCTGGACTCACTGTAGTGCATCCACAGTGGCGCCAGTGTACTCTCTTAACTCACTGCACTGCATCACCAGTGGTGCCAGTGCACTCTCTGGACTCACTGCACTGCATCCCCAATGGTGCCACTGCACTCTCTGGACTCACTGCACTGCATCCCCAGTGGTGCCAGTGCACTCTCTGGACTCACTGCACTGCATCCCCAATGGTGCCACTGCACTCTCTGGACTCACTGCAGTGCATCCCCAGTGGTGCCAGTGCACTCTCTGGACTCACTGCAGTGCATTTCCAGTGGTGCCAGTGTAGTCTCTGGACTCACTGCACTGCATCAACAGTGGTGCCAGTGCACTCTCTGGACTCAATGAACTGCATCCCCAAGGTGCCAGTGCACTCTCTGGACTCACTGCACTGCATCCCCAGTGGTGCCAGTGCACTCTCTGGACTCACTGCACTGCATACCCAGTGGTGACAGTGCACTCTCTGGACTCACTGCACTGCATCCCCCGTGGTGCCAGTGCACTCTCTGGACTCACTGCACTGCATCCCCAGTGGTGCCACTGCACTCTCTGAAAACACCGGGGTGCAACCGCAGCGGTGCCAGTGCACTCTCTGCACTCACGGCACTGCATCCCCAGTGGTGCCAGTGCACTCTCTGGACTCACTGCAGTGTATCCCCTGTGGTGCCAGTGCACTCTGTGGACTCAGTGCACTGCATCCCAGTGGTGCCAGTGCACTCTCTGGACTCACTGCAGTGCATCCCAGTGGTGCCAGTGCACTCTCTGGACTCACTGCAGTGCATCCCCAGTGGTGCCAGTGCACTCTCTGGACTCACTGTACCGCATCCCCAGTGGTGCCAGTGCACTCTCTGGACTCACTGCACTGCATCCCCAGTGGTGCCAAGGCACTCTCTGGACTCACTGCAGTCCATCCCCAGTGGTGCCAGTGCACTCTCTGGACTCACTGCACTGCATCCCCAGTGGTGCCAGTGCACTCTCTGGACTCACTGCACTGCATCCCCAGTGGTGCCCGTGCACTCTCTGGACTCACTGCAGTGCATCCCCAATGGTGCCAGTGCACTCTCTGCACTCACTGCAGTGCATCCCCAGTGGTGCCAGTGCACTCTCTGGACTCACTGCACTGCATCCCCAGTGGTGCCAGTGCACTCTCTGGACTCAATGGACTGCATCCTTAGTGGTGCCTCAGAAGTCTCTGGACTCTCTGCAGTGCATCCCCAGTGGTGCCAGTGCAATCTCAGGACTCACAGCAGTGCAGCTCCAGTTGGTGCCAGTGCACTCTCTGGACTCACTGCACTGCATCCCCAGTGCTGACAGTGCACTCTCTGGACTCACTGCAGTCCATCCCCAGTGGTGCCAGTGTACTCTCTGGACTCAGTGGACTGCATCCCCAGTGGTGCCACTGCACTCTCTGGACTCACTGCAGTGCATCCCCAGTGGTGCCAGTGCACTCTCTGGACTCACTGCACTGCATCACCAGTGGTGCCATTGCACTCTCTGGACTCACTGCAGTGCATCCACAGTGGCGCCAGTGTACTCTCTTAACTCACTGCACTGCATCACCAGTGGTGCCAGTGCACTCTCTGAAAACACCGGGGTGCAACCGTAGCGGTGCCACTGCACTCTCTGGACTCACTGCACTTCATCCCCAGTGGTGCCAGTGCACTCTCTGGACTCACTGCACTGCATCCCCAGTGGTGCCAGTGCACTCTGTGGACTCACTTCACTGCATCCACAGTGGTGCCAGTGCACTCTCTGGACTCACTGAACTGCATCCCCAAGGTGCCAGTGCACTCTCTGGACTCACTGCACTGCATCCCCAGTGGTGCCAGTGCACTCTCTGGACTCACTGCACTGCATCCCCCGTGGTGCCAGTGCACTCTCTGGACTCACTGCACTGCATCCCCAGTGGTGCCACTGCACTCTCTGAAAACACCGGGGTGCAACCGCAGTGGTGCCAGTGCACTCTGTGCACTCACGGCACTGCATCCCCACTGGTGCCAGTGCACTCTCTGGACTCACTGCAGTGTATCCCCTGTGGTGCCAGTGCACTCTGTGGACTCAGTGCACTGCATCCCAGTGGTGCCAGTGCACTCTCTGGACTCACTGCAGTGCATCCCCAGTGGTGCCAGTGCACTCTCTGGACTCACTGCACTGCATCCCAATGGTGCCAGTGCACTCTCTGGACTCACTGCAGTGCATCCCCAGTGGTGCCAGTGCACTCTCTGGACTCACTGCAGTGCATCCCCAGTGGTGCCAGTGCACTCTCTGGACTCACTGCACTGCATCCCCAGTGGTGCCAGTGCACTCTCTGGACTCACTGCAGTCCATCCCCAGTGGTGCCAGTGCACTCTCTGGACTCACTGCACTGCATCCCCCGTGGTGCCAGTGCACTCTCTGGACTCACTGTAGTGCATCCCCAGTGGTGCCAGTGCACTCTCTGGACTCACTGCCCTGCATCCCCAGTGGTGCCAGTGCACTCTCTGGACTCACTGCACTGCATCCCCAGTGGTGCCAGTGCACTCTCTGGACTCACTGCACTGCATCCCCAGTGGTGACAGTGCACTCTCTGGACTCACTGCACTGCATCCCCAGTGGTGCCAGTGCACTCTCTGGAATCACTGCACTGCATCCCCAGTGGTGCCAGTGCACTCTCTGGACTTGCCGGGGTGCATCCCCAGTGGTGCCAGTGCACTCTCTGGACTCACTGCAGTGCATCCCCAGTGGTGCCAGGGCACTGTCTGGACTCACTGCATTCCCAGTGGTGCCAGGGCACTCTCTGGACTCACTGCACTGCATCCCCAGTGGTGCCTGTGAAGTCTCTGGACTCACTGCACTGCATCCCCAATGGTGCCAGTGCACTCTTTGGACTCAGTGCACTGCATCACCAGTGGTGCCACTGTACTCTCTGGACTCACTACACTGCATCCCCAGTGGTGCCAGTGCCCTCTGTGGACTCAGTGCACTACATCCCCAGTGGTGCCAGAGCACTCTCTGGACTCACTGCAGTGCATCCCCAGTGGTGCCAGTGCACTCTCTGGACTCACTGCACTGCATCCCCAGTGGTGCCTGTGAAGTCTCTGGTCTCACTGCAGTGCATCCCCAGTGGTGCCAGTGCACTCTCTGGACTCACTGCACTGCATCCCCATTGATGACAGTGCCCTCTCTGGACTCAGTGCACTGAATCCCTTGTGGTGCCAGTTCACTCTCTGGACTAAATGCACTGCATCCCCAGTGGTGCCAGTGGCTCTCTGGACTCATTGCACTGCATCACCAGTGGTGCCAGTGCACTCTCTGGACTCACTGCAGTGCATCATAAGTGGCGCCAGTGTACTCTCTTAACTCACTGCACTGCATCACCAAGGTGCCAGTGCACTCTCTGGACTCACTGCACTGCATCCCCAATGGTGCCACTGCACTCTCTGGACTCACTGCACTGCATCCCCAGTGGTGCCAGTGCACTCTCTGGACTCACTGCACTGCATCCCCAGTGGTGCCAGTGCACTCTGTGGACTCACTTCACTGCATCCACAGTGGTGCCAGTGCACTCTCTGGACTCACTGAACTGCATCCCCAAGGTGCCAGTGCACTCTCTGGACTCACTGCACTGCATCCCCAGTGGTGCCAGTGCACTCTCTGGACTCACTGCACTGCATCCCCAGTGCTGACAGTGCACTCTCTGGACTCACTGCACTGCATCCCCCGTGGTGCCAGTGCACTCTCTGGACTCACTGCACTGCATCCCCAGTGGTGCCACTGCACTCTCTGAAAACACCGGGGTGCAACCGCAGCGGTGCCAGTGCACTCTCTGCACTCACGGCACTGCATCCCCAGTGGTGCCAGTGCACTCTCTGGACTCACTGCACTGCATCCCAATGGTGCCAGTGCACTCTCTGGACTCACTGCAGTGCATCCCCAGTGGTGCCAGTGCACTCTCTGGACTCACTGCAGTGCATCCCCAGTGGTGCCATTGCACTATCTGGACTCACTGCACTGCATCCCCATTGATGACAGTGCCCTCTCTGGACTCAGTGCACTGAATCCCTTGTGGTGCCAGTTCACTCTCTGGACTAAATGCACTGCATCCCCAGTGGTGCCAGTGGCTCTCTGGACTCATTGCACTGCATCACCAGTGGTGCCAGTGCACTCTCTGGACTCACTGCAGTGCATCCACAGTGGCGCCAGTGTACTCTCTGGACTCACTGCACTGCATCCCAATGGTGCCAGTGCACTCTCTGGACTCACTGCAGTGCATCCCCAGTGGTGCCAGTGCACTCTCTGGACTCACTGCACTGCATCCCCAATGGTGCCACTGCACTCTCTGGACTCACTACACTGCATCCCCAGTGGTGCCAGTGCACTCTCTGGACTCACTGCAGTGCATTTCCAGTGGTGCCAGTGTAGTCTCTGGACTCACTGCACTGCATCCCCAGTTGTGCCAGTGCACTCTCTGGACTCACTGAACTGCATCCCCAAGGTGCCAGTGCACTCTCTGGACTCACTGCACTGCATCCCCAGTGGTGCCAGTGCACTCTCTGGACTCACTGCACTGCATCCCCAGTGGTGACAGTGCACTCTCTGGACTCACTGCACTGCATCCCCCGTGGTGCCAGTGCACTCTCTTGACTCACTGCACTGCATCCCCGGTGGTGCCACTGCACTCTCTGAAAACACCGGGGTGCAACCGCAGCGGTGCCAGTGCACTCTCTGCACTCACGGCACTGCATCCCCAGTGGTGCCAGTGCACTCTCTGGACTCACTGCAGTGTATCCCCTGTGGTGCCAGTGCACTCTGTGGACTCAGTGCACTGCATCCCAGTGGTGCCAGTGCACTCTCTGGACTCACTGCAGTGCATCCCCAGTGGTGCCAGTGCACTCTCTGGACTCACTGCACTGCATCCCCAGTGGTGCCAGTGCACTCTCTGGACTCACTGCACTGCATCCCCAGTGGTGCCAGTGCACTCTCTGGACTCACTGCAGTGCATCCCCAGTGGTGCCAGTGCACTCTCTGGACTCACTGCAGTCCATCCCCAGTGGTGCCAGTGCACTCTCTGGACTCACTGCACTGCATCCCCAGTGGTGCCAGTGCACTCTCTGGACTCACTGTACTGCATCCCCAGTGGTGCCAGTGCACTCTCTGGACTCACTGCACTGCATCCCCAGTGGTGCCAGTGCACTCTCTGGACTCACTGAACTGCATCCCCAGTGGTGCCAGTGCACTCTCTGGACTCACTGCAGTGCATCCCCAGTGGTGCCAGTGCACTCTCTGGACTCACTGCACTGCATCCCCAGTGGTGCCAGTGCACTCTCTGGACTCACTGCACTGCATCCCCAGTGGTGCCAGTGCACTCTGTGGACTCACTTCACTGCATCCCCAGTGGTGCCAGTGCACTCTCTGGACTCACTGCATTGCATCCGCAGTGGTGCCAGTGCACTCTCTGGACTCACTGCACTGCATCCCCAGTGGTGCCAGTGCACTCTCTGGACTCACTGCACTGCATCCCCAGTGCTGACAGTGCACTCTCTGGACTCACTGCACTGCATCCCCCGTGGTGCCAGTGCACTCTCTGGACTCACTGCACTGCATCCCCAGTGGTGCCACTGCACTCTCTGAAAACACCGGGGTGCAACCGCAGCGGTGCCAGTGCACTCTCTGCACTCACGTTACTGCATCCCCAGTGGTGCCAGTGCACTCTCTGGACTCACTGCACTGCATCCCAATGGTGCCAGTGCACTCTCTGGACTCACTGCAGTGCATCCCCAGTGGTGCCAGTGCACTCTCTGGACTCACTGCAGTGCATCCCCAGTGGTGCCATTGCACTCTCTGGACTCACTGCACTGCATCCCCATTGATGACAGTGCCCTCTCTGGACTCAGTGCACTGAATCCCTTGTGGTGCCAGTTCACTCTCTGGACTAAATGCACTGCATCCCCAGTGGTGCCAGTGGCTCTCTGGACTCATTGCACTGCATCACCAGTGGTGCCAGTGCACTCTCTGGACTCACTGCAGTGCATCCACAGTGGCGCCAGTGTACTCTCTGGACTCACTGCACTGCATCCCAATGGTGCCAGTGCACTCTCTGGACTCACTGCAGTGCATCCCCAGTGGTGCCAGTGCACTCTCTGGACTCACTGCAGTGCATCCCCAGTGGTGCCATTGCACTATCTGGACTCACTGCACTGCATCCCCATTGATGACAGTGCCCTCTCTGGACTCAGTGCACTGAATCCCTTGTGGTGCCAGTTCACTCTCTGGACTAAATGCACTGCATCCCCAGTGGTGCCAGTGGCTCTCTGGACTCATTGCACTGCATCACCAGTGGTGCCAGTGCACTCTCTGGACTCACTGCAGTGCATCCACAGTGGCGCCAGTGTACTCTCTGGACTCACTGCACTGCATCCCAATGGTGCCAGTGCACTCTCTGGACTCACTGCAGTGCATCCCCAGTGGTGCCAGTGCACTCTCTGGACTCACTGCACTGCATCCCCAATGGTGCCACTGCACTCTCTGGACTCACTACACTGCATCCCCAGTGGTGCCAGTGCACTCTCTGGACTCACTGCAGTGCATTTCCAGTGGTGCCAGTGTAGTCTCTGGACTCACTGCACTGCATCCCCAGTTGTGCCAGTGCACTCTCTGGACTCACTGAACTGCATCCCCAAGGTGCCAGTGCACTCTCTGGACTCACTGCACTGCATCCCCAGTGGTGCCAGTGCACTCTCTGGACTCACTGCAGTGCATCCCCAGTGGTGCCAGTGCACTCTCTGGACTCACTGCACTGCATCCCCCGTGGTGCCAGTGCACTCTCTTGACTCACTGCACTGCATCCCCGGTGGTGCCACTGCACTCTCTGAAAACACCGGGGTGCAACCGCAGCGGTGCCAGTGCACTCTCTGCACTCACGGCACTGCATCCCCAGTGGTGCCAGTGCACTCTCTGGACTCACTGCAGTGTATCCCCTGTGGTGCCAGTGCACTCTGTGGACTCAGTGCACTGCATCCCAGTGGTGCCAGTGCACTCTCTGGACTCACTGCAGTGCATCCCCAGTGGTGCCAGTGCACTCTCTGGACTCACTGCACTGCATCCCCAGTGGTGCCAGTGCACTCTCTGGACTCACTGCACTGCATCCCCAGTGGTGCCAGTGCACTCTCTGGACTCACTGCAGTGCATCCCCAGTGGTGCCAGTGCACTCTCTGGACTCACTGCACTGCATCCCCAGTGGTGCCAGTGCACTCTCTGGACTCACTGCAGTCCATCCCCAGTGGTGCCAGTGCACTCTCTGGACTCACTGCACTGCATCCCCAGTGGTGCCAGTGCACTCTCTTTACTCACTGCACTGCATCCCCAGTGGTGCCAGTGCACTCTCTGGACTCACTGTACTGCATCCCCAGTGGTGCCAGTGCACTCTCTGGACTCACTGCACTGCATCCCCAGTGGTGCCAGTGCACTCTCTGGACTCACTGCACTGCATCCCCAGTGGTGCCAGTGCACTCTCTGGACTCACTGCAGTGCATCCCCAGTGGTGCCAGTGCACTCTCTGGACTCACTGCACTGCATCCCCAGTGGTGCCAGTGCACTCTCTGGACTCACTGCACTGCATCCCCAGTGGTGCCAGTGCACTCTGTGGACTCACTTCACTGCATCCACAGTGGTGCCAGTGCACTCTCTGGACTCACTGCATTGCATCCGCAGTGGTGCCAGTGCACTCTCTGGACTCACTGCACTGCATCCCCAGTGGTGCCAGTGCACTCTCTGGACTCACTGCACTGCATCCCCAGTGCTGACAGTGCACTCTCTGGACTCACTGCACTGCATCCCCCGTGGTGCCAGTGCACTCTCTGGACTCACTGCACTGCATCCCCAGTGGTGCCACTGCACTCTCTGAAAACACCGGGGTGCAACCGCAGCGGTGCCAGTGCACTCTCTGCACTCACGTTACTGCATCCCCAGTGGTGCCAGTGCACTCTCTGGACTCACTGCACTGCATCCCAATGGTGCCAGTGCACTCTCTGGACTCACTGCAGTGCATCCCCAGTGGTGCCAGTGCACTCTCTGGACTCACTGCAGTGCATCCCCAGTGGTGCCATTGCACTCTCTGGACTCACTGCACTGCATCCCCATTGATGACAGTGCCCTCTCTGGACTCAGTGCACTGAATCCCTTGTGGTGCCAGTTCACTCTCTGGACTAAATGCACTGCATCCCCAGTGGTGCCAGTGGCTCTCTGGACTCATTGCACTGCATCACCAGTGGTGCCAGTGCACTCTCTGGACTCACTGCAGTGCATCCACAGTGGCGCCAGTGTACTCTCTGGACTCACTGCACTGCATCCCAATGGTGCCAGTGCACTCTCTGGACTCACTGCAGTGCATCCCCAGTGGTGCCAGTGCACTCTCTGGACTCACTGCACTGCATCCCCAATGGTGCCACTGCACTCTCTGGACTCACTACACTGCATCCCCAGTGGTGCCAGTGCACTCTCTGGACTCACTGCAGTGCATTTCCAGTGGTGCCAGTGTAGTCTCTGGACTCACTGCACTGCATCCCCAGTTGTGCCAGTGCACTCTCTGGACTCACTGAACTGCATCCCCAAGGTGCCAGTGCACTCTCTGGACTCACTGCACTGCAACTCCAGTGGTGCCAGTGCACTCTCTGGAGTCACTGCACTGCATCCCCAGTGGTGCCAGTGCACTCTCTGGACTCACTGCACTGCATCCCAGGTGGTGCCAGTGCACTCTCTGGACTCACTGCAGTGCATCGCCAGTGGTGCCAGTGCACTCTCTGGACTCACTGCAGTGTATCCCCAGTGGTGCCAGTGCCCTCTCTGGACTCACTGCACTGCATCCCCAGTGGTGCCAGTGCAGTCTCTGTGTTAGTGTTGGGGAGAATCGAATGGATGTAATGTCTCTTACGTAATGGGACCTACAGTATAATTAAGCATTGCCAAATGTACTTACATTATCAATTAATCTATGTATACTGGATACTTAGGGAGTACATTGAACAATCAAAAGAGTCATTGAAGGGGAACCTTTGGAGGGAACAGGTACAACCTGACCTTGGATAAGGGCCTGGAAATGATGAAATGAGTTGAAGCAGAACCAAGAAGCGGAGGGAGCACGCGTCGAGTAAGAAAGGCGAAAAGTTTAGAGGAGAGGAAGACTCCTTACTTCATCTGGACGACCACCAGAGTGCGCCACGCATGTGCAAAGGGGAGGGGAGCTAATTAGAATGAAAAGCGAGGCTGATGTTGCAACCTGTAATGAATATGTATACCTGACGCAATATTGTATGTATAAATAACGGCTGGGAAGTAACGGGACTTGAAGCCAGATTTGGGCACCTGCCCCGGCTTCCAGCACTGAATAAAGCACCTTCATATAATCACTTGGTGATTATGTGGTTGCTAGGCTAACATCTGGACTCACTGCAGTGCATCCCCAGTGGTGCCAGTCCACTCTCTGGAGTCACTGCAGTGCATCCCCAGTGGTGCCAGTGCACTCTCTGGACTCACTGCACTGCATCCCCAGTGGTGCCAGTGCACTCTCTGGACTCACTGCAGTGCATCCACAGTGGTGCCAGTGCACTCTCTGGACTTGCCGGGGTGCATCGCCAGTGGTGCCAGTGCCCTCTCTGGACTCACTGCACTGCATCCCCAGTGGTGCCAGTGCACTCTCTGGACTCACTGCAGTGCATCCCCAGAGGTGCCAGTGCACTCTCTGGACTCACTGCAGTGCATCCCCAATCGTTCCAGTGCCCTCTCTGGACTCACTGCACTGCATCCCCAGTGGTATCACTGCAACCTCTGGTCTCACTGCAGTGCATCCCCAGTGGTGCCAGTGCACTCTCTGGACTCACTGCAGTGCATCCCCAGTGGTACCAGTGCACTCTCTGGACTCACTGCACTGCATCCCCATTGGTGCCAGTGCACTCTCTGGACTCACTGCACTGCATCCCCAGTGGTGCCAGTGCACTCTCTGGACTCACTGCACTGCATCCCCAGTGGTGACAGTGCACTCTCTGGACTTGCCGGGGTGCATCCCCAGTGGTGCCAGTGCACTCTGGACTCACTGCACTACTTCCCCAATGGTGCCAGTTCACTCTCTGGACTCACTGAACTGAATCCCCAGTAGTGCCAATGTACTCTCTGGACTTACTGTACTGCATCCACATTGGTGCCTGTGAAATCTCTGGACTCACTGCAGTGCATCCCCAGTGGCGCCAGTGCAATCTCAGGACTCACAGCAGTGCAGCTCCAGTTGGTGCCAGTGCACTCTCTGCACTCACTGCACTGCATCCCCAGTGGTGCCAGTGCACTCTCTGGACTCACTGCACTGCATCCCCAGAGGTGCCAGTGCACTCTCTGGACTCACTGCAGTGCATCCCCAGTGGTGCCATTGCACTCTCAGAACTCACTGCACTGCATCCCCAGTGGTGCCAGTGCACTCTCTGGTCTCACTGCAGTGCATCCCCAGTGGTGCCAGTGGCTCTGTGGACTCATTGCACTGCATCACCAGTGGTGCCAGTGCACTCTCTGGACTAAATGCACTGCATCCACAGTGGTGCCAGTGTACTCTCTGGACTCACTGCACTGCAACCCCAGTGGTGCCAGTTCACTCTCTGGACTCACTGCACTGCAACCCCAGTGGTGCCAGTTCACTCTCTGGACTCACTGCACTGCATCCCCAGTGTTGCCAGTGCACTGTCTGGACTGACTGCAGTGCAACCCCAGTGGTGCCAGTGCACTCTGTGGACTCACTGCACTGCATCCCCAGTGGTGCCAGTGCACTCTCTGGACTCACTGCACTGCATCCCCAAGGTGCCAGTGCACTCTCTGGACTCACTGCACTGCATCCCCAGTGGTGCCAGTGCACTCTCTGGACTCACTGCACTGCATCCCCAGTGTTGCCAGTGCACTCTCTGGACTCACTGCACTGCATCCCCAGTGGTGCCAGTGCACTCTCTGGACTCACTGCACTGCATCACCAGTGGTGCCACTGCACTCTCTGAAAACACCGGGGTGCAACCGCAGCGGTGCCAGTGCACTCTCTGCACTCACGGCAGTGCATCCCCAGTGGTGCCAGTGCACTCTCTGGACTCACTGCAGTGTATCCCCTGTGGTGCCAGTGCACTCTGTGGACTCAGTGCACTGCATCCCAGTGGTGCCAGGGCACTCTCTGGACTCACTGCAGTGCATCCCCAGTGGTGCCAGTGCACTCTCTGGACTCACTGCAGTGCATCCCCAGTGGTGCCAGTGCACTCTCTGGACTCACTGCACTGCATCCCCAGTGCTGCCAGTGCACTCTCTTGACTCACTGCACTTCAACTCCAGTGGTGCCAGTGCACTCTCTTTACTCACTGCACTGCATCCCCAGTGGTGCCAGTGCATTCTCTGGACTCACTGCACTGCATCCCAGGTGGTGCCAGTGCACTCTCTGGACTCACTGCAGTGCATCGCCAGTGGTACCAGTGCACTCTCTGGACTCACTGCAGTGCATCCCCAGTGGTGCCACTGTACTCTCTGGACTCACTGCACTGCATCCCCATTGGTGCCAGTGCACTCTCTGGACTCACTGCACTACATCCCCAGTGGTGCCAGTGAACTCTCTGGACTCACTGCAATGCATCCCAGTGGTGCCAGTGCACTCTCTGGACTCACTGCAGTGCATCCCCAGTGGTGCTAGTGCACTCTCTGGACTCACTGCACTGCATCCCCTGTGGTGCCAAGGCACTCTCTGGACTCACTGCTCTGCGTTGCCATTGGTGCCAGTGCACTCTCTGGACTCATTGCAGTGCATCCCCAGTGGTGCCAATGCACTCTCTGGACTCACGGCACTGCATCCCCAGTGGTGCCAGTGCACTCTCTGGACTCACTGCACTGCATCCCCAGTGGTGCCAGTGCACTCTCAGGAGTCACTGCGCTGCATCCCCAGTGGTTCCAGTGCACTCTCTTGACTCACTGCACTTCAACTCTAGTGGTGCCAGTGCACTCTCTGGACTCACTGCAGTGCATCCCCAGTGGTGCCAGTGCACTCTCTGGACTCACTGCAGTGCATCGCCAGTGGTGCCAGTGCCCTCTCTGGACTCACTGCACTGCATCCCCAGTGGTGCCAGTGCAGTCTCTGTGTTAGTGTTGGGGAGAATCGAATGGATGTTTTACTAATGTCTCTTAGGTAATGGGACCTACAGTATAATTAAGCATTGCCAAATGTACTTACATTATCAATTAATCTATGTATACTGGATACTTAGGGAGTACATTGAACAATCAAAAGAGTCATTGAAGGGGAACCTTGGGAGGGAACAGGTACAACCTGACCTTAGATAAGGGCCTGGAAATAATGAAATGAGTTGAAGCAGAACCAAGAAGCGGAGGGAGCATGCGTCGAGTAAGAAAGGTGAAAGGTTTAGCGGAGAGGAAGACTCCTTACTTCATCTGGACGACCACCTGGACGACCACCAGAGTGCGCCACGCATGTGCAAAGGGGAGGGGAGCTAATTAGAATGAAAAGCGAGGCTGCTGTTGCAAGCTGTAAAGAATATGTATACCTGACGCAATATTGTATGTATAAATAACGGCTGGGAAGTAACGGGACTTGAAGCCAGATTTGGGCACCTGCCCCGGCTTCCAGCGCTGAATAAAGCACCTTCATATAATCACTTGGTGATTATGTGGTTGCTAGGCTAACATCTGGACTCACTGCAGTGCATCCCCAGTGGTGCCAGTGCACTCTCTGGAGTCACTGCAGTGCATCCCCAGTTGTGCCAATGCACTCTCTGGACTCACTGCAGTGCATCCCCAGTGGTTCCAGTGCACTCCCTGGACTCAGTGCAGTGCATCCCCAGTGGTGCCAGTGCACTCTCTGGACTCACTGCATTGCATCCCCAGTGGTGCCAGTGCACTCTCTGGACTCACTGCACTGCATCCCCAGTGGTGCCAGTGCACTCTCTGGACTTGCCGGGGTGCATCGCCAGTGGTGCCAGTGCCCTCTCTGGACTCACTGCACTGCATCCCCAGTGGTGCCAGTGCACTCTCTGGACTCACTGCAGTGCATTCCCAGAGGTGCCAGTGCACTCTCTGGACTCACTGCAGTGCATAACCAATCGTTCCAGTGCCCTCTCTGGACTCACTGCACTGCATCCCCAGTGGTGCCACTGCAACCTCTGGTCTCACTGCACTGCATCCCCAGTGGTGCCAGTGCACTCTCTGGACTCACTGCACTGCATCCCCAGTGGTACCAGTGCACTCTCTGGACTCACTGCACTGCATCCCCATTGGTGCCAGTGCACTCTCTGGACTCACTGCACTGCATCCCCAGTAGTGCCAGTGCACTCTCTGGACTCACTGCACTGCATCCCCAGTGGTGACAGTGCACTCTCTGGACTTGCCGGGGTGCATCCCCAGTGGTGCCAGTGCACTCTGGACTCACTGCACTACTTCCCCAATGGTGCCAGTTCACTCTCTGGACTCACTGAACGGAATTCCCAGTAGTGCCAATGTACTCTCTGGACTCACTGTACTGCATCCCCATTGGTGCCTGTGAAATCTCTGGACTCACTGCAGTGCATCGCCAGTGGTACCAGTGCACTCTCTGGACTCACTGCAGTGCATCCCCAGTGGTGCCAGTGCCCTCTCTGGACTCACTGCTCTGCATCCCCAGTGGTGCCAGTGCAGTCTCTGTGTTAGTGTTGGGGAGAATCGAATGGATGTTTTACTAATGTCTCTTAGGTAATGGGACCTACAGTATAATTAAGCATTGCCAAATGTACTTACATTATCAATTAATCTATGTATACTGGATACTTAGGGAGTACATTGAACAATCAAAAGAGTCATTGAAGGGGAACCTTGGGAGGGAACAGGTACAACCTGACCTTAGATAAGGGCCTGGAAATAATGAAATGAGTTGAAGCAGAACCAAGAAGCGGAGGGAGCATGCGTCGAGTAAGAAAGGTGAAAGGTTTAGCGGAGAGGAAGACTCCTTACTTCATCTGGACGACCACCTGGACGACCACCAGAGTGCGCCACGCATGTGCAAAGGGGAGGGGAGCTAATTAGAATGAAAAGCGAGGCTGCTGTTGCAACCTGTAAAGAATATGTATACCTGACGCAATATTGTATGTATAAATAACGGCTGGGAAGTAACGGGACTTGAAGCCAGATTTGGGCACCTGCCCCGGCTTCCAGCGCTGAATAAAGCACCTTCATATAATCACTTGGTGATTATGTGGTTGCTAGGCTAACATCTGGACTCACTGCAGTGCATCCCCAGTGGTGCCAGTGCACTCTCTGGACTCACTGCAGTGCATCCCCAGTGGTGCCAATGCACTCTCTGGACTCACTGCAGTGCATCCCCAGTGGTGCCAGTGCACTCCCTGGACTCAGTGCAGTGCATCCCCAGTGGTGCCAGTGCACTCTCTGGACTCACTGCACTGCATCCCCAGTGGTGCCAGTGCACTCTCTGGACTCACTGCACTGCATCCCCAGTGGTGCCAGTGCACTCTCTGGACTCACTGCAGTGCATCCCCAGTGGTGCCAGTGCACTCTCTGCACTCACTGCACTGCATCACCAGTGGTGACAGTGCACTCTCTGGACTCACTGCACTGCATCCCCAGTGGTGCCAGTGCACTCTCTGGACTTGCCGGGGTGCATCCCCAGTGGTGCCAGTGCACTCTCTGGACTCACTGCAGTGCATCCCCAGTGGTGCCAGTGAACTCTCTGGACTCACTGCATTTCCAGTGGTGCCAGGGCACTCTCTGGACTCACTGCACTGCATCCCCAGTGGTGCCACTGTACTCTCTTTACTCACTACACTGCATCCCCAGTGGTGCCAGTGCACTCTATGGACTCACTGTACTGCATCCCCAGTGGTGCCAGTGCACTCTCTGGACTCACTGCAGTGCATCCCCAGTGGTGCCAGTGCACTCTCTGGACTCACTGCAGTGCATCCCCAGTGGTGCCAGTGCACTCTCTGCACTCACTGCAGTGCATCCCCAGTGGTGCCAGTGCACTCTCTGGACTCACTGCACTGCATCCCCAGTGGTGCCAGTGCACTCTCTGGACTCACTGTACTGCATCCCCAGTGGTGCCAGTGCACTCTCTGGACTCACTGCAGTGCATCCCCAGTGGTGCCAGTGCACTCTCTGGACTCACTGCATTCCCAGTGGTGCCAGGGCACTCTCTGGACTCACTGCACTGCATCCCCAGTGGTGCCTGTGAAGTCTCTGGACTCACTGCAGTGCATCCCCAATGGTGCCAGTGCACTCTCTGGACTCACTGCACTGCATCCCCAGTGGTGACAGTGCACTCTCTGGACTCACTACACTGCATCCCCTGTGGTGCCAGTACCCTCTGTGGACTCACTGCACTACATCCCCAGTGGTGCCAGTGCACTCTCTGGACTCACTGCACTGCATCCCCAGTGGTGACAGTGCACTCTCTGGACTCACTGCACTGCATCCCCAGTGGTGCCAGTGCACACTCTGGACTCACTGCAGTGCATCCCCAGTGGTGCTAGTGCACTCTCTGGACTCACTGCACTGCATCCCCTGTGGTGCCAGTGCACTCTCTCGACTCACTGCTCTGCGTTGCCATTGGTGCCAGTGCACTCTCTGGACTCATTGCAGTTCATCCCCAGTGGTGCCAATGCACTCTCTGGACTCACGGCACTGCATCCCCAGTGGTGCCAGTGCACTCTCTGGACTCACTGCACTGCATCCCCAGTGGTGCCAGTGCACTCTCAGGAGTCACTGCGCTGCATCCCCAGTGGTTCCAGTGCACTCTCTGGACTCACTGCACTGCAACTCTAGTGGTGCCAGTGCACTCTCTGGAGTCACTGCACTGCATCACCAGTGGTGCCAATGCACTCTCTGGACTCACTGCACTGCATCCCAGGTGGTGCCAGTGCACTCTCTGGACTCACTGCAGTGCATCGCCAGTGGTGCCAGTGCACTCTCTGGACTCACTGCAGTGCATCCCCAGTGGTGCCAGTGCCCTCTCTGGACTCACTGCACTGCATCCCCAGTGGTGCCAGTGCATTCTCTGTGTTAGTGTTGGGGAGAATCGAATGGATGTAATGTCTCTTACGTAATGGGACCTACAGTATAATTAAGCATTGCCAAATGTACTTACATTATCAATTAATCTATGTATACTGGATACTTAGGGAGTACATTGAACAATCAAAAGAGTCATTGAAGGGGAACCTTTGGAGGGAACAGGTACAACCTGACCTTGGATAAGGGCCTGGAAATGATGAAATGAGTTGAAGCAGAACCAAGAAGCGGAGGGAGCATGCATCGAGTAAGAAAGGTGAAAAGTTTAGCGGAGAGGAAGACTTCTTACTTCATCTGGACGACCACCTGGACAACCACCAGAGTGCGCCACGCATGTGCAAAGGGGAGGGGAGCTAATTAGAATGAAAAGCGAGGCTGATGTTGCAACCTGTAATGAATATGTATACCTGACGCAATATTGTATGTATAAATAACGGCTGGGAAGTAACGGGACTTGAAGCCAGATTTGGGCACCTGCCCCGGCTTCCAGCGCTGAATAAAGCACCTTCATATAATCACTTGGTGATTATGTGGTTGCTAGGCTAACATCTGGACTCACTGCAGTGCATCCCCAGTGGTGCCAGTGCACTCTCTGGACTCACTGCAGTGCATCCCCAGTGGTGCCAGTGCACTCTCTGGACTCACTGCAGTGCATCCCCAGTGGTGCCAGTGCACTCTCTGGACTCAGTGCAGTGCATCCCCAGTGGTGCCAGTGCCCTCTGTGGACTCACTGCACTGCATCCCCAGTGGTGCCAGTGCACTCTCTGGACACACCGCACTGCATCCCCAGTGGTGCCAGTGCACTCTCTGAGCTCACTGCACTGCATCCCCAGTGGTGCCAGTGCACTCTCTTTACTCACTGCACTGCATCCCCATTGGTGCCAGTGCACTCTCTGGACTCACTGTACTGCATCCCCAGTGGTGCCAGTGCACTCTCTGACTCACTGCACTGCATCCCCAGTGGTGCCAGTGCACTATCTGGATTCACGGCAGTGCATCCCCAGTGGTTCCAGTGCACTCTCTGGACTCACTGCAGTGCATCTCCAGAGGTGCCAGTGCACTCTCTGGACTCACTGCACTGCATCCCCAGTGGTGCCAGTGCACTCTCTGGACTTGCCGGGGTGCATCCCCAGTGGTGCCAGTGCACTCTCTGGACTCACTGCAGTGCATCCCCAGTGGTGCCAGTGCACTCTCTGGACTCACTGCATTCCCAGTGGTGCCAGTGCACTCTCTGGACTCACTGCACTGCATCCCCAGTGGTGCCTGTGAAGTCTCTGGACTCACTGCAGTGCATCCCCAGTGGTGCCAGTGCACTCTCTGGACTCACTGCACTGCATCCCCAGTGGTGCCAGTGCACTCTCTGGACTCACTGCAGTCCATCCCCAGTGGTGCCAGTGCACTCTCTGGACTCACTGCACTGCATCCCCAGTGGTGCCAGTGCACTCTCTGGACTTCTGCACTGCATCCCCAGTGGTGCCAGTGCACTCTCTGGACTCACTGCACTGCATACCCAGTGGTGCCAGTGCACTCTCTGGACTCACTGCAGTGCATCCCCAGTGGTGCCAGTGCACTCTCTGCACTCACTGCAGTGCATCCCCAGTGGTGCCAGTGCACTCTCTGGACTCACTGCACTGCATCCCCAGTGGTGCCAGTGCACTCTCTGGACTTGCCGGGGTGCATCCCCAGTGGTGCCAGTGCACTCTCTGGACTCACTGCAGTGCATCCCCAGTGGTGCCAGTGCACTCTCTGGACTCACTGCATTCCCAGTGGTGCCAGGGCACTCTCTGGACTCACTGCACTGCATCCCCAGTGGTGCCACTGTACTCTCTTTACTCACTGCACTGCATCGCCAGTGGTGCCAGTGCACTCTCTGGACTCACTGTACTGCATCCCCAGTGGTGCCAGTGCACTCTCTGGACTCACTGCACTGCATCCCCAGTGGTGCCAGTGCACTCTCTGGACTCACTGCACTGCATCCCCAGTGGTGCCATTGCACTCTCTGGACTCACTGCACTGCATCCCCAGTGGTGCCAGTGCACTCTCTGCACTCACTGCAGTGCATCCCCAGTGGTGCCAGTGCACTCTCTGGACTCACTGCACTGCATACCCAGTGGTGCCAGTGCACTCTCTGGACTCACTGCAGTGCATCCCCAGTGGTGCCAGTGCACTCTCTGGACTCACTGCAGTGCATCCCCAGTGGTGCCAGTGCACTCTCTGGACTCACTGCACTGCATCCCCAGTGGTGCCAGTGCACTCTCTGGACTTGCCGGGGTGCATCCCCAGTGGTGCCAGTGCACTCTCTGGACTCACTGCAGTGCATCCCCAGTGGTGCCAGTGCACTCTCTGGACTCACTGCATTCCCAGTGGTGCCAGGGCACTCTCTGGACTCACTGCACTGCATCCCCAGTGGTGCCACTGTACTCTCTGGACTCACTACACTGCATCCCCTGTGGTGCCAGTGCCCTCTGTGGACTCACTGCACTACATCCCCAGTGGTGCCAGTGCACTCTCTGGACTCACTGCACTGCATCCCCAGTGGTGCCAGTGCACACTCTGGACTCACTGCACTGCATCCCCAGTGGTGCCAGTGCACACTCTGGACTCACTGCAGTGCATCCCCAGTGGTGCTAGTGCACTCTCTGGACTCACTGCACTGCATCCCCTGTGGTGCGAGTGCACTCTCTCGACTCACTGCTCTGCGTTACCATTGGTGCCAGTGCACTCTCTGGACTCACTGCACTGCATCCCCAGTGGTGCCAGTGCACTCTCTGGACTCACTGCAGTCCATCCCCAGTGGTGCCAGTGCACTCTCTGGACTCACTGCACTGCATCCACAGTGGTGCCAGTGCACTCTCTGGACTTCTGCACTGCATCCCCAGTGGTGCCAGTGCACTCTCTGGACTCACTGCACTGCATACCCAGTGGTGCCAGTGCACTCTCTGGACTCACTGCAGTGCATCCCCAGTGGTGCCAGTGCACTCTCTGCACTCACTGCAGTGCATCCCCAGTGGTGCCAGTGCACTCTCTGGACTCACTGCACTGCATCCCCAGTGGTGCCACTGCACTCTCTGGACTTGCCGGGGTGCATCCCCAGTGGTGCCAGTGCACTCTCTGGACTCACTGCAGTGCATCCCCAGTGGTGCCAGTGCACTCTCTGGACTCACTGCATTCCCAGTGGTGCAAGGGCACTCTCTGGACTCACTGCACTGCATCCCCAGTGGTGCCACTGTACTCTCTTTACTCACTGCACTGCATCCCCAGTGGTGCCAGTGCACTCTCTGGACTCACTGTACTGCATCCCCAGTGGTGCCAGTGCACTCTCTGGACTCACTGCACTGCATCCCCAGTGGTGCCAGTGCACTCTCTGGACTCACTGCACTGCATCCCCAGTGGTGCCATTGCACTATCTGGACTCACTGCAGTGCATCCCCAGTGGTGCCAGTGCACTCTCTGCACTCACTGCAGTGCATCCCCAGTGGTGCCAGTGCACTCTCTGGACTCACTGCACTGCATCCCCAGTGGTGCCAGTGCACTCTCTGGACTCACTGCAGTGCATCCCCAGTGGTGCCAGTGCACTCTCTGCACTCACTGCAGTGCATCCCCAGTGGTGCCAGTGCACTCTCTGGACTCACTGCACTGCATCCCCAGTGGTGCCAGTGCACTCTCTGGACTTGCCGGGGTGCATCCCCAGTGGTGCCAGTGCACTCTCTGGACTCACTGCAGTGCATCCCCAGTGGTGCCAGTGCACTGTCTGGACTCACTGCATTCCCAGTGGTGCCAGGGCACTCTCTGGACTAAATGCACTGCATCCCCAGTGGTGCCTGTGAAGTCTCTGGACTCACTGCAGTGCATCCCCAATGGTGCCAGTGCACTCTTTGGACTCACTTCACTGCATCCCCAGTGGTGCCACTGTACTCTCTGGACTCACTACACTGCATCCCCTGTGGTGCCAGTGCCCTCTGTGGACTCACCGCACTACATCCCCAGTGGTGCCAGTGCACTCTCTGGACTCACTGCACTGCATCCCCAGTGGTGCCAGTGCACTCTCTGGACTCACTGCACTGCATCCCCAGTGGTGCCAGTGCACACTCTGGACTCACTGCAGTGCATCCCCAGTGGTGCTAGTGCACTCTCTGGACTCACTGCACTGCATCCCCTGTGGTGCGAGTGCACTCTCTCGACTCACTGCTCTGCGTTACCATTGGTGCCAGTGCACTCTCTGGACTAATTGCAGTGCATCCCCAGTGGTGCCAATGCACTCTCTGGACTCACGGCACTGCATCCCCAGTGGTGCCAGTGCACTCTCTGGACTCACTGCACTGCATCCTTAGTGGTGCCTGTGAAGTCTCTGGACTCTCTGCAGTGCATCCCCAGTGGTGCCAGTGCAATCTCAGGACTCACAGCAGTGCAGCTCCAGTTGGTGCCAGTGCACTCTCTGGACTCACTGCAGTGCATCCCCAGTGGTGCCAGTGCACTCTCTGGACTCACTGCACTGCATCCCCAGTGGTGCCAGTGTACTCTCTGGACTCAGTGGACTGCATCCCCAGTGGTGCCACTGCACTCTCTGGACTCACTGCAGGTCATCCCCAGTGGTGCCAGTGCACTCTCTGGACTCACTGCACTGCATCCCCAGTGGTGCCAGTGCACTCTCTGGACTCACTGCAGTGCATTCCCTTTTGTGCCAGTGCACTCTCTGCACTCACTGCACTGCATCCCCAGTGGTGCCAGTGCACTCTCTGGACTCTTTGCACTGCATCCCCAGTGGTGCCAGTGCACTCTCTGGACTCACTGCACTGCATCCCCAGTGGTGACAGTGCACTCTCTGGACTTGCCGGGGTGCATCCCCAGTGGTGCCAGTGCACTCTCTGGACTCACTGCAGTGCATCCCCAGTGGTGCCAGTGCACTCTCTGGACTCATGTACTGCATCCCCAGTGGTGCCTGTGAAGTCTCTGGACTCACTGCAGTGCATCCCCAGTGGTGCCAGTGCAATCTCAGGACTCAGAGCAGTGCAGCTCCAGTTGGTGCCAGTGCACTCTCTGGACTCACTGCACTGCATCCCCAGTGGTGCCAGTGCACTCTCTGGACTCACTGCACTGCATCCCCAGTGGTGCCAGTGTACTCTCCGGACTCAGTGGACTGCATCCCCAGTGGTGCCACTGCACTCTCTGGACTCACTGCAGTGCATCCCCAGTGGTGCCAGTGCACTCTCTGGACTCACTGCAGTGCATTCCCTTTTGTGCCAGTGCACTCTCTGCACTCACTGCACTGCATCCCCAGTGGTGCCAGTGTACTCTCTGGACTCACTGAACTGAATCCCCAGTGGTGCCAGTGCACTCTCTGGACTCACTGCACTGCATCCCCAGTGGTGCCAGTGCACTCTCTGGACTCACTGCAGTGCATTCCCTTTTGTGCCAGTGCACTCTCTGGACTCACTGCACTGCATCCCCTGTGGTGCCAGTGCACTCTCTGGACTCACTGCACTGCATCCCCAGTGGTGCCTGTGAAGTCTCTGGTCTCACTGCACTGCATCCCCAGTGGTGCCAGTGCACTCTCTGGACTCACTGCACTGCATCCCCATTGCTGACAGTGCCCTCTCTGGACTCACTGCACTGCATCCCCAGTGGTGCCAGTTCACTCTCTGGACTAAATGCACTGCATCCCCAGTGGTGCCAGTGGCTCTCTGGACTCATTGCACTGCATCACCAGTGGTGCCAGTGCACTCTCTGGACTCACTGCAGTGCATCCAGAGTGGCGCCAGTGTACTCTCTTAACTCACTGCACTGCATCACCAGTGGTGCCAGTGCACTCTCTGGACTCACTGCACTGCATCCCCAATGGTGCCACTGCACTCTCTGGACTCACTGCACTGCATCCCCAGTGGTGCCAGTGCACTCTCTGGACTCACTGCACTGCATCACCAGTGGTGCCAGTGTACTCTGTGGACTCACTGCACTGCATCCCCAGTGGTGCCAGTGCACTCTCTGGACTCACTGAACTGCATCCCCAAGGTGCCAGTGCACTCTCTGGACTCACTGCACTGCATCCCCAGTGGTGCCAGTGCACTCTCTGGACTCACTGCACTGCATCCCCTGTGGTGCGAGTGCACTCTCTCGACTCACTGCTCTGCGTTACCATTGGTGCCAGTGCACTCTCTGGACTCACTGCACTGCATCCCCCGTGGTGCCAGTGCACTCTCTGGACTCACTGCACTGCATCCCCGGTGGTGCCACTGCACTCTCTGAAAACACCGGGGTGCAACCGCAGCGGTGCCAGTGCACTCTCTGCACTCACGGCACTGCATCCCCAGTGGTGCCAGTGCACTCTCTGGACTCACTGCAGTGTATCCCCTGTGGTGCCAGTGCACTCTGTGGACTCAGTGCACTGCATCCCAGTGGTGCCAGTGCACTCTCTGGACTCACTGCAGTGCATCCCCAGTGGTGCCAGTGCACTCTCTGGACTCACTGCACTGCATCCCCAGTGGTGCCAGTGCACTCTCTGGACTCACTGCACTGCATCCCCAGTGGTGCCAGTGCACTCTCTGGACTCACTGCACTGCATCCCCAGTGGTGCCAGTGCACTCTCTGGACTCACTGCACTGCATCCCCAGTGGTGCCAGTGCACTCTCTGGACTCACTGCAGTCCATCCCCAGTGGTGCCAGTGCACTCTCTGGACTCACTGCACTGCATCCACAGTGGTGCCAGTGCACTCTCTTTACTCACTGCACTGCATCCCCAGTGGTGCCAGTGCACTCTCTGGACTCACTGTACTGCATCCCCAGTGGTGCCAGTGCACTCTCTGGACTCACTGCACTGCATCCCCAGTGGTGCCAGTGCACTCTCTGGACTCACTGCAGTGCATCCCCAGTGGTGCCAGTGCACTCTCTGGACTCACTGCACTGCATCCCCAGTGGTGCCAGTGCACTCTCTGGACTCACTGCACTGCATCCCCAGTGGTGCCAGTGCACTCTCTGGACTCACTGCACTGCATCCCCAGTGGTGCCAGTGCACTCTGTGGACTCACTTCACTGCATCCACAGTGGTGCCAGTGCACTCTCTGGACTCACTGCATTGCATCCGCAGTGGTGCCAGTGCACTCTCTGGACTCACTGCACTGCATCCCCAGTGGTGCCAGTGCACTCTCTGGACTCACTGCACTGCATCCCCAGTGCTGACAGTGCACTCTCTGGACTCACTGCACTGCATCCCCCGTGGTGCCAGTGCACTCTCTGGACTCACAGCACTGCATCCCCAGTGGTGCCACTGCACTCTCTGAAAACACCGGGGTGCAACCGCAGCGGTGCCAGTGCACTCTCTGCACTCACGTTACTGCATCCCCAGTGGTGCCAGTGCACTCTCTGGACTCACTGCACTGCATCCCAATGGTGCCAGTGCACTCTCTGGACTCACTGCAGTGCATCCCCAGTGGTGCCAGTGCACTCTCTGGACTCACTGCAGTGCATCCCCAGTGGTGCCATTGCACTCTCTGGACTCACTGCACTGCATCCCCATTGATGACAGTGCCCTCTCTGGACTCAGTGCACTGAATCCCTTGTGGTGCCAGTTCACTCTCTGGACTAAATGCACTGCATCCCCAGTGGTGCCAGTGGCTCTCTGGACTCATTGCACTGCATCACCAGTGGTGCCAGTGCACTCTCTGGACTCACTGCAGTGCATCCACAGTGGCGCCAGTGTACTCTCTGGACTCACTGCACTGCATCCCAATGGTGCCAGTGCACTCTCTGGACTCACTGCAGTGCATCCCCAGTGGTGCCAGTGCACTCTCTGGACTCACTGCACTGCATCCCCAATGGTGCCACTGCACTCTCTGGACTCACTACACTGCATCCCCAGTGGTGCCAGTGCACTCTCTGGACTCACTGCAGTGCATTTCCAGTGGTGCCAGTGTAGTCTCTGGACTCACTGCACTGCATCCCCAGTTGTGCCAGTGCACTCTCTGGACTCACTGAACTGCATCCCCAAGGTGCCAGTGCACTCTCTGGACTCACTGCACTGCAACTCCAGTGGTGCCAGTGCACTCTCTGGAGTCACTGCACTGCATCCCCAGTGGTGCCAGTGCACTCTCTGGACTCACTGCACTGCATCCCCAAGGTGCCAGTGCACTCTCTGGACTCACTGCACTGCATCCCCAGTGGTGCCAGTGCACTCTCTGGACTCACTGCAGTGCATCCCCAGTGGTGCCAGTGCCCTCTCTGGACTCACTGCACTGCATCCCCAGTGGTGCCAGTGCAGTCTCTGTGTTAGTGTTGGGGAGAATCGAATGGATGTAATGTCTCTTACGTAATGGGACCTACAGTATAATTAAGCATTGCCAAATGTACTTACATTATCAATTAATCTATGTATACTGGATACTTAGGGAGTACATTGAACAATCAAAAGAGTCATTGAAGGGGAACCTTTGGAGGGAACAGGTACAACCTGACCTTGGATAAGGGCCTGGAAATGATGAAATGAGTTGAAGCAGAACCAAGAAGCGGAGGGAGCACGCATCGAGTAAGAAAGGCGAAAAGTTTAGCGGAGAGGAAGACTCCTTACTTCATCTGGACGACCACCAGAGTGCGCCACGCATGTGCAAAGGGGAGGGGAGCTAATTAGAATGAAAAGCGAGGCTGATGTTGCAACCTGTAATGAATATGTATACCTGACGCAATATTGTATGTATAAATAACGGCTGGGAAGTAACGGGACTTGAAGCCAGATTTGGGCACCTGCCCCGGCTTCCAGCACTGAATAAAGCACCTTCATATAATCACTTGGTGATTATGTGGTTGCTAGGCTAACATCTGGACTCACTGCAGTGCATCCCCAGTGGTGCCAGTCCACTCTCTGGAGTCACTGCAGTGCATCCCCAGTGGTGCCAGTGCACTCTCTGGACTCACTGCAGTGCATCCCCAGTGGTGCCAGTGCACTCCCTGGACTCACTGCAGTGCATCCCCAGTGGTGCCAGTGCACTCTCTGGACTCACTGCATTGCATCCCCAGTGGTGCCAGTGCACTCACTGGACTCACTGCACTGCATCCCCAGTGGTGCCAGTGCACTCTCTGGACTCACTGCAGTGCATCCACAGTGGTGCCAGTGCACTCTCTGGACTTGCCGGGGTGCATCGCCAGTGGTGCCAGTGCCCTCTCTGGACTCACTGCACTGCATCCCCAGTGGTGCCAGTGCACTCTCTGGACTCACTGCAGTGCATCCCCAGAGGTGCCAGTGCACTCTCTGGACTCACTGCAGTGCATCCCCAATCGTTCCAGTGCCCTCTCTGGACTCACTGCACTGCATCCCCAGTGGTATCACTGCAACCTCTGGTCTCACTGCAGTGCATCCCCAGTGGTGCCAGTGCACTCTCTGGACTCACTGCAGTGCATCCCCAGTGGTACCAGTGCACTCTCTGGACTCACTGCACTGCATCCCCATTGGTGCCAGTGCACTCTCTGGACTCACTGCACTGCATCCCCAGTGGTGCCAGTGCACTCTCTGGACTCACTGCACTGCATCCCCAGTGGTGACAGTGCACTCTCTGGACTTGCCGGGGTGCATCCCCAGTGGTGCCAGTGCACTCTGGACTCACTGCACTACTTCCCCAATGGTGCCAGTTCACTCTCTGGACTCACTGAACTGAATCCCCAGTAGTGCCAATGTACTCTCTGGACTTACTGTACTGCATCCACATTGGTGCCTGTGAAATCTCTGGACTCACTGCAGTGCATCCCCAGTGGCGCCAGTGCAATCTCAGGACTCACAGCAGTGCAGCTCCAGTTGGTGCCAGTGCACTCTCTGCACTCACTGCACTGCATCCCCAGTGGTGCCAGTGCACTCTCTGGACTCACTGCACTGCATCCCCAGAGGTGCCAGTGCACTCTCTGGACTCACTGCAGTGCATCCCCAGTGGTGCCATTGCACTCTCAGAACTCACTGCACTGCATCCCCAGTGGTGCCAGTGCACTCTCTGGTCTCACTGCAGTGCATCCCCAGTGGTGCCAGTGGCTCTGTGGACTCATTGCACTGCATCACCAGTGGTGCCAGTGCACTCTCTGGACTAAATGCACTGCATCCACAGTGGTGCCAGTGTACTCTCTGGACTCACTGCACTGCAACCCCAGTGGTGCCAGTTCACTCTCTGGACTCACTGCACTGCAACCCCAGTGGTGCCAGTTCACTCTCTGGACTCACTGCACTGCATCCCCAGTGTTGCCAGTGCACTCTCTGGACTGACTGCAGTGCAACCCCAGTGGTGCCAGTGCACTCTGTGGACTCACTGCACTGCATCCCCAGTGGTGCCAGTGCACTCTCTGGACT
This sequence comes from Anser brachyrhynchus, assembly GCF_964034855.1. Taxonomy (NCBI): domain Eukaryota; kingdom Metazoa; phylum Chordata; class Aves; order Anseriformes; family Anatidae; genus Anser; species Anser brachyrhynchus. The sequence goes on from NW_027663732.1 coordinate 939,123, forward strand.
CACTGCACTGCATCCCCAAGGTGCCAGTGCACTCTCTGGACTCACTGCACTGCATCCCCAGTGGTGCCAGTGCACTCTCTGGACTCACTGCACTGCATCCCCAGTGTTGCCAGTGCACTCTCTGGACTCACTGCACTGCATCCCCAGTGGTGCCAGTGCACTCTCTGGACTCACTGCACTGCATCACCAGTGGTGCCACTGCACTCTCTGAAAACACCGGGGTGCAACCGCAGCGGTGCCAGTGCACTCTCTGCACTCACGGCAGTGCATCCCCAGTGGTGCCAGTGCACTCTCTGGACTCACTGCAGTGTATCCCCTGTGGTGCCAGTGCACTCTGTGGACTCAGTGCACTGCATCCCAGTGGTGCCAGGGCACTCTCTGGACTCACTGCAGTGCATCCCCAGTGGTGCCAGTGCACTCTCTGGACTCACTGCAGTGCATCCCCAGTGGTGCCAGTGCACTCTCTGGACTCACTGCACTGCATCCCCAGTGCTGCCAGTGCACTCTCTTGACTCACTGCACTTCAACTCCAGTGGTGCCAGTGCACTCTCTGGACTCACTGCACTGCATCCCCACTGGTGCCAGTGCATTCTCTGGACTCACTGCACTGCATCCCAGGTGGTGCCAGTGCACTCTCTGGACTCACTGCAGTGCATCGCCAGTGGTACCAGTGCACTCTCTGGACTCACTGCAGTGCATCCCCAGTGGTGCCACTGTACTCTCTGGACTCACTGCACTGCATCCCCATTGGTGCCAGTGCACTCTCTGGACTCACTGCACTACATCCCCAGTGGTGCCAGTGAACTCTCTGGACTCACTGCAATGCATCCCAGTGGTGCCAGTGCACTCTCTGGACTCACTGCAGTGCATCCCCAGTGGTGCTAGTGCACTCTCTGGACTCACTGCACTGCATCCCCTGTGGTGCCAAGGCACTCTCTGGACTCACTGCTCTGCGTTGCCATTGGTGCCAGTGCACTCTCTGGACTCATTGCAGTGCATCCCCAGTGGTGCCAATGCACTCTCTGGACTCACGGCACTGCATCCCCAGTGGTGCCAGTGCACTCTCTGGACTCACTGCACTGCATCCCCAGTGGTGCCAGTGCACTCTCAGGAGTCACTGCGCTGCATCCCCAGTGGTTCCAGTGCACTCTCTTGACTCACTGCACTTCAACTCTAGTGGTGCCAGTGCACTCTCTGGACTCACTGCAGTGCATCCCCAGTGGTGCCAGTGCACTCTCTGGACTCACTGCAGTGCATAGCCAGTGGTGCCAGTGCACTCTCTGGACTCACTGCAGTGCATCGCCAGTGGTGCTAGTGCCCTCTCTGGACTCACTGCACTGCATCCCCAGTGGTGCCAGTGCAGTCTCTGTGTTAGTGTTGGGGAGAATCGAATGGATGTTTTACTAATGTCTCTTAGGTAATGGGACCTACAGTATAATTAAGCATTGCCAAATGTACTTACATTATCAATTAATCTATGTATACTGGATACTTAGGGAGTACATTGAACAATCAAAAGAGTCATTGAAGGGGAACCTTGGGAGGGAACAGGTACAACCTGACCTTAGATAAGGGCCTGGAAATGATGAAATGAGTTGAAGCAGAACCAAGAAGCGGAGGGAGCACGCATCGAGTAAGAAAGGCGAAAAGTTTAGCGGAGAGGAAGACTCCTTACTTCATCTGGACGACCACCAGAGTGCGCCACGCATGTGCAAAGGGGAGGGGAGCTAATTAGAATGAAAAGCGAGGCTGATGTTGCAACCTGTAATGAATATGTATACCTGACGCAATATTGTATGTATAAATAACGGCTGGGAAGTAACGGGACTTGAAGCCAGATTTGGGCACCTGCCCCGGCTTCCAGCACTGAATAAAGCACCTTCATATAATCACTTGGTGATTATGTGGTTGCTAGGCTAACATCTGGACTCACTGCAGTGCATCCCCAGTGGTGCCAGTCCACTCTCTGGAGTCACTGCAGTGCATCCCCAGTGGTGCCAGTGCACTCTCTGGACTCACTGCAGTGCATCCCCAGTGGTGCCAGTGCACTCCCTGGACTCACTGCAGTGCATCCCCAGTGGTGCCAGTGCACTCTCTGGACTCACTGCATTGCATCCCCAGTGGTGCCAGTGCACTCACTGGACTCACTGCACTGCATCCCCAGTGGTGCCAGTGCACTCTCTGGACTCACTGCAGTGCATCCACAGTGGTGCCAGTGCACTCTCTGGACTTGCCGGGGTGCATCGCCAGTGGTGCCAGTGCCCTCTCTGGACTCACTGCACTGCATCCCCAGTGGTGCCAGTGCACTCTCTGGACTCACTGCAGTGCATCCCCAGAGGTGCCAGTGCACTCTCTGGACTCACTGCAGTGCATCCCCAATCGTTCCAGTGCCCTCTCTGGACTCACTGCACTGCATCCCCAGTGGTATCACTGCAACCTCTGGTCTCACTGCAGTGCATCCCCAGTGGTGCCAGTGCACTCTCTGGACTCACTGCAGTGCATCCCCAGTGGTACCAGTGCACTCTCTGGACTCACTGCACTGCATCCCCATTGGTGCCAGTGCACTCTCTGGACTCACTGCACTGCATCCCCAGTGGTGCCAGTGCACTCTCTGGACTCACTGCACTGCATCCCCAGTGGTGACAGTGCACTCTCTGGACTTGCCGGGGTGCATCCCCAGTGGTGCCAGTGCACTCTGGACTCACTGCACTACTTCCCCAATGGTGCCAGTTCACTCTCTGGACTCACTGAACTGAATCCCCAGTAGTGCCAATGTACTCTCTGGACTTACTGTACTGCATCCACATTGGTGCCTGTGAAATCTCTGGACTCACTGCAGTGCATCCCCAGTGGCGCCAGTGCAATCTCAGGACTCACAGCAGTGCAGCTCCAGTTGGTGCCAGTGCACTCTCTGCACTCACTGCACTGCATCCCCAGTGGTGCCAGTGCACTCTCTGGACTCACTGCACTGCATCCCCAGAGGTGCCAGTGCACTCTCTGGACTCACTGCAGTGCATCCCCAGTGGTGCCATTGCACTCTCAGAACTCACTGCACTGCATCCCCAGTGGTGCCAGTGCACTCTCTGGTCTCACTGCAGTGCATCCCCAGTGGTGCCAGTGGCTCTGTGGACTCATTGCACTGCATCACCAGTGGTGCCAGTGCACTCTCTGGACTAAATGCACTGCATCCACAGTGGTGCCAGTGTACTCTCTGGACTCACTGCACTGCAACCCCAGTGGTGCCAGTTCACTCTCTGGACTCACTGCACTGCAACCCCAGTGGTGCCAGTTCACTCTCTGGACTCACTGCACTGCATCCCCAGTGTTGCCAGTGCACTCTCTGGACTGACTGCAGTGCAACCCCAGTGGTGCCAGTGCACTCTGTGGACTCACTGCACTGCATCCCCAGTGGTGCCAGTGCACTCTCTGGACTCACTGCACTGCATCCCCAAGGTGCCAGTGCACTCTCTGGACTCACTGCACTGCATCCCCAGTGGTGCCAGTGCACTCTCTGGACTCACTGCACTGCATCCCCAGTGTTGCCAGTGCACTCTCTGGACTCACTGCACTGCATCCCCAGTGGTGCCAGTGCACTCTCTGGACTCACTGCACTGCATCACCAGTGGTGCCACTGCACTCTCTGAAAACACCGGGGTGCAACCGCAGCGGTGCCAGTGCACTCTCTGCACTCACGGCAGTGCATCCCCAGTGGTGCCAGTGCACTCTCTGGACTCACTGCAGTGTATCCCCTGTGGTGCCAGTGCACTCTGTGGACTCAGTGCACTGCATCCCAGTGGTGCCAGGGCACTCTCTGGACTCACTGCAGTGCATCCCCAGTGGTGCCAGTGCACTCTCTGGACTCACTGCAGTGCATCCCCAGTGGTGCCAGTGCACTCTCTGGACTCACTGCACTGCATCCCCAGTGCTGCCAGTGCACTCTCTTGACTCACTGCACTTCAACTCCAGTGGTGCCAGTGCACTCTCTGGACTCACTGCACTGCATCCCCACTGGTGCCAGTGCATTCTCTGGACTCACTGCACTGCATCCCAGGTGGTGCCAGTGCACTCTCTGGACTCACTGCAGTGCATCGCCAGTGGTACCAGTGCACTCTCTGGACTCACTGCAGTGCATCCCCAGTGGTGCCACTGTACTCTCTGGACTCACTGCACTGCATCCCCATTGGTGCCAGTGCACTCTCTGGACTCACTGCACTACATCCCCAGTGGTGCCAGTGAACTCTCTGGACTCACTGCAATGCATCCCAGTGGTGCCAGTGCACTCTCTGGACTCACTGCAGTGCATCCCCAGTGGTGCTAGTGCACTCTCTGGACTCACTGCACTGCATCCCCTGTGGTGCCAAGGCACTCTCTGGACTCACTGCTCTGCGTTGCCATTGGTGCCAGTGCACTCTCTGGACTCATTGCAGTGCATCCCCAGTGGTGCCAATGCACTCTCTGGACTCACGGCACTGCATCCCCAGTGGTGCCAGTGCACTCTCTGGACTCACTGCACTGCATCCCCAGTGGTGCCAGTGCACTCTCAGGAGTCACTGCGCTGCATCCCCAGTGGTTCCAGTGCACTCTCTTGACTCACTGCACTTCAACTCTAGTGGTGCCAGTGCACTCTCTGGACTCACTGCAGTGCATCCCCAGTGGTGCCAGTGCACTCTCTGGACTCACTGCAGTGCATCCCCAGTGGTGCCAGTGCACTCTCTGGACTCACTGCAGTGCATCGCCAGTGGTGCTAGTGCCCTCTCTGGACTCACTGCACTGCATCCCCAGTGGTGCCAGTGCAGTCTCTGTGTTAGTGTTGGGGAGAATCGAATGGATGTTTTACTAATGTCTCTTAGGTAATGGGACCTACAGTATAATTAAGCATTGCCAAATGTACTTACATTATCAATTAATCTATGTATACTGGATACTTAGGGAGTACATTGAACAATCAAAAGAGTCATTGAAGGGGAACCTTGGGAGGGAACAGGTACAACCTGACCTTAGATAAGGGCCTGGAAATAATGAAATGAGTTGAAGCAGAACCAAGAAGCGGAGGGAGCATGCGTCGAGTAAGAAAGGTGAAAGGTTTAGCGGAGAGGAAGACTCCTTACTTCATCTGGACGACCACCTGGACGACCACCAGAGTGCGCCACGCATGTGCAAAGGGGAGGGGAGCTAATTAGAATGAAAAGCGAGGCTGCTGTTGCAAGCTGTAAAGAATATGTATACCTGACGCAATATTGTATGTATAAATAACGGCTGGGAAGTAACGGGACTTGAAGCCAGATTTGGGCACCTGCCCCGGCTTCCAGCGCTGAATAAAGCACCTTCATATAATCACTTGGTGATTATGTGGTTGCTAGGCTAACATCTGGACTCACTGCAGTGCATCCCCAGTGGTGCCAGTGCACTCTCTGGAGTCACTGCAGTGCATCCCCAGTTGTGCCAATGCACTCTCTGGACTCACTGCAGTGCATCCCCAGTGGTGCCAGTGCACTCCCTGGACTCAGTGCAGTGCATCCCCAGTGGTGCCAGTGCACTCTCTGGACTCACTGCATTGCATCCCCAGTGGTGCCAGTGCACTCTCTGGACTCACTGCACTGCATCCCCAGTGGTGCCAGTGCACTCTCTGGACTTGCCGGGGTGCATCGCCAGTGGTGCCAGTGCCCTCTCTGGACTCACTGCACTGCATCCCCAGTGGTGCCAGTGCACTCTCTGGACTCACTGCAGTGCATTCCCAGAGGTGCCAGTGCACTCTCTGGACTCACTGCAGTGCATAACCAATCGTTCCAGTGCCCTCTCTGGACTCACTGCACTGCATCCCCAGTGGTGCCAGTGCAACCTCTGGTCTCACTGCACTGCATCCCCAGTGGTGCCAGTGCACTCTCTGGACTCACTGCACTGCATTCCCAGTGGTACCAGTGCACTCTCTGGACTCACTGCACTGCATCCCCATTGGTGCCAGTGCACTCTCTGGACTCACTGCACTGCATCCCCAGTAGTGCCAGTGCACTCTCTGGACTCACTGCACTGCATCCCCAGTGGTGACAGTGCACTCTCTGGACTTGCCGGGGTGCATCCCCAGTGGTGCCAGTGCACTCTGGACTCACTGCACTACTTCCCCAATGGTGCCAGTTCACTCTCTGGACTTACTGAACGGAATCCCCAGTAGTGCCAATGTACTCTCTGGACTCACTGTACTGCATCCCCACTGGTGCCTGTGAAATCTCTGGACTCACGGCAGTGCATCGCCAGTGGTACCAGTGCACTCTCTGGACTCACTGCAGTGCATCCCCAGTGGTGCCAGTGCCCTCTCTGGACTCACTGCTCTGCATCCCCAGTGGTGCCAGTGCAGTCTCTGTGTTAGTGTTGGGGAGAATCGAATGGATGTTTTACTAATGTCTCTTAGGTAATGGGACCTACAGTATAATTAAGCATTGCCAAATGTACTTACTTTATCAATTAATCTATGTATACTGGATACTTAGGGAGTACATTGAACAATCAAAAGAGTCATTGAAGGGGAACCTTGGGAGGGAACAGGTACAACCTGACCTTAGATAAGGGCCTGGAAATAATGAAATGAGTTGAAGCAGAACCAAGAAGCGGAGGGAGCATGCGTCGAGTAAGAAAGGTGAAAGGTTTAGCGGAGAGGAAGACTCCTTACTTCATCTGGACGACCACCTGGACGACCACCAGAGTGCGCCACGCATGTGCAAAGGGGAGGGGAGCTAATTAGAATGAAAAGCGAGGCTGCTGTTGCAACCTGTAAAGAATATGTATACCTGACGCAATATTGTATGTATAAATAACGGCTGGGAAGTAACGGGACTTGAAGCCAGATTTGGGCACCTGCCCCGGCTTCCAGCGCTGAATAAAGCACCTTCATATAATCACTTGGTGATTATGTGGTTGCTAGGCTAACATCTGGACTCACTGCAGTGCATCCCCAGTGGTGCCAGTGCACTCTCTGGACTCACTGCAGTGCATCCCCAGTGGTGCCAATGCACTCTCTGGACTCACTGCAGTGCATCCCCAGTGGTGCCAGTGCACTCCCTGGACTCAGTGCAGTGCATCCCCAGTGGTGCCAGTGCACTCTCTGGACTCACTGCATTGCATCCCCAGTGGTGCCAGTGCACTCTCTGGACTCACTGCACTGCATCCCCAGTGGTGCCAGTGTACTCTCTGGACTTGCCGGGGTGCATCGCCAGTGGTGCCAGTGCCCTCTCTGGACTCACTGCACTGCATCCCCAGTGGTGCCAGTGCACTCTCTGGACTCACTGCAGTTCATTCCCAGAGGTGCCAGTGCACTCTCTGGACTCACTGCAGTGCATAACCAATCGTTCCAGTGCCCTCTCTGGACTCACTGCACTGCATCCCCAGTGGTGCCACTGCAACCTCTGGTCTCACTGCACTGCATCCCCAGTGGTGCCAGTGCACTCTCTGGACTCACTGCAGTGCATCCCCAGTGGTACCAGTGCACTCTCTGGACTCACTGCACTGCATCCCCATTGGTGCCAGTGCACTCTCTGGACTCACTGCACTGCATCCCCAGTAGTGCCAGTGCACTCTCTGGACTCACTGCACTGCATCCCCAGTGGTGACAGTGCACTCTCTGGACTTGCCGGGGTGCATCCCCAGTGGTGCCAGTGCACTCTGGACTCACTGCACTACTTCCCCAATGGTGCCAGTTCACTCTCTGGACTCACTGAACGGAATCCCCAGTAGTGCCAATGTACTCTCTGGACTCACTGTACTGCATCCCCATTGGTGCCTGTGAAATCTCTGGACTCACTGCAGTGCATCCCCAGTGGCGCCAGTGCAATCTCAGGACTCACAGCAGTGCAGCTCCAGTTGGTGCCAGTGCACTCTCTGCACTCACTGCACTGCATCCCCAGTGGTGCCAGTGCACTCTCTGGACTCACTGCACTGCATCCCCAGAGGTGCCAGTGCACTCTCTGGACTCACTGCAGTGCATCCCCAGTGGTGCCAGTGCACTCTCAGGACTCACTGCACTGCATCCCCAGTGGTGCCAGTGCACTCTCTGGTCTCACTGCAGTGCATCCCCAGTGGTGCCAGTGGCTCTGTGGACTCATTGCACTGCATCACCAGTGGTGCCAGTGCACTCTCTGGACTCACTGCAGTGCATCCACAGTGGTGCCAGTGCACTCTCTTAACTCACTTCAGTGCATCCCCAGTGGTGCCAGTGCACTTTCTGGACTCACTGCAGTGCAACCCCAGTGGTGCCAGTGCACTCTCTGGACTCACTGCACTGCATCCCCAGTGTTGCCAGTGCACTCTCTGGACTGACTGCAGTGCAACCCCAGAGGTGCCAGTGCACTCTGTGGACTCACTGCACTGCATCCCCAGTGGTGCCAGTGCACTCTCTGGACTCACTGCACTGCATCCCCAAGGTGCCAGTGCACTCTCTGGACTCACTGCACTGCATCCCCAGTGGTGCCAGTGCACTCTCTGGACTCACTGCACTGCATCCCCAGTGTTGCCAGTGCACTCTCTGGACTCACTGCACTGCATCCCCAGTGGTGCCAGTGCACTCTCTGGCCTCACTGCACTGCATCACCAGTGGTGCCACTGCACTCTCTGAAAACACCGGGGTGCAAACGCAGCGGTGCCAGTGCACTCTCTGCACTCACGGCAGTGCACCCCCAGTGGTGCCAGTGCACTCTCTGGACTCACTGCAGTGTATCCCCTGTGGTGCCAGTGCACTCTGTGGACTCACTGCTGTGCATCCCCAGTGGTGCCAGTGCACTCTCTGGACTCACTGCACTGCATCCCCAGTGGTGCCAGTGCATTCTCTGGACTCACTGCACTGCATCCCAGGTGGTGCCAGTGCACTCTCTGGACTCACTGCAGTGCATCGCCAGTGGTGCCAGTGCACTCTCTGGACTCACTGCAGTGCATCCCCAGTGGTGCCAGTGCCCTCTCTGGACTCACTGCACTGCATCCCCAGTGGTGCCAGTGCAGTCTCTGTGTTAGTGTTGGGGAGAATCGAATGGATGTTTTACTAATGTCTCTTAGGTAATGGGACCTACAGTATAATTAAGCATTGCCAAATGTACTTACATTATCAATTAATCTATGTATACTGGATACTTAGGGAGTACATTGAACAATCAAAAGAGTCATTGAAGGGGAACCTTGGGAGGGAACAGGTACAACCTGACCTTAGATAAGGGCCTGGAAATAATGAAATGAGTTGAAGCAGAACCAAGAAGCGGAGGGAGCATGCGTCGAGTAAGAAAGGTGAAAGGTTTAGCGGAGAGGAAGACTCCTTACTTCATCTGGACGACCACCTGGACGACCACCAGAGTGCGCCACGCATGTGCAAAGGGGAGGGGAGCTAATTAGAATGAAAAGCGAGGCTGCTGTTGCAACCTGTAAAGAATATGTATACCTGACGCAATATTGTATGTATAAATAACGGCTGGGAAGTAACGGGACTTGAAGCCAGATTTGGGCACCTGCCCCGGCTTCCAGCGCTGAATAAAGCACCTTCATATAATCACTTGGTGATTATGTGGTTGCCAGGCTAACATCTGGACTCACTGCAGTGCATCCCCAGTGGTGCCAGTGCACTCTCTGGAGTCACTGCAGTGCATCCCCAGTGGTGCCAATGCACTCTCTGGACTCACTGCAGTGCATCCCCAGTGGTGCCAGTGCACTCCCTGGACTCAGTGCAGTGCATCCCCAGTGGTGCCAGTGCACTCTCTGGACTCACTGCATTGCATCCCCAGTGGTGCCAGTGCACTCTCTGGACTCACTGCACTGCATCCCCAGTGGTGCCAGTGCACTCTCTGGACTCACTGCAGTGCATCGCCAGTGGTGCCAGTGCACTCTCTGGACTTGCCGGGGTGCATCGCCAGTGGTGCCAGTGCCCTCTCTGGACTCACTGCACTGCATCCCCAGTGGTGCCAGTGCACTCTCTGGACTCACTGCAGTGCATCCCCAGAGGTGTCAGTGCACTCTCTGGACTCACTGTAGTGCATCCCCAATCGTTCCAGTGCCCTCTCTGGACTCACTGCACTGCATCCCCAGTGGTGCCACTGCAACCTCTGGTCTCACTGCACTGCATCCCCAGTGGTGCCAGTGCACTCTCTGGACTCACTGCAGTGCATCCCCAGTGGTACCAGTGCACTCTCTGGACTCACTGCACTGCATCCCCATTGGTGCCAGTGCACTCTCTGGACTCACTGCACTGCATCCCCAGTGGTGCCAGTGCACTCTCTGGACTCACTGCACTGCATCCCCAGTGGTGACAGTGCACTCTCTGGACTTGCCGGGGTGCATCCCCAGTGGTGCCAGTGCACTCTGGACTCACTGCACTACTTCCCCAATGGTGCCAGTTCACTCTCTGGACTCACTGAACGGAATCCCCAGTAGTGCCAATGTACTCTCTGGACTCACTGTACTGCATCCCCATTGGTGCCTGTGAAATCTCTGGACTCACTGCAGTGCATCCCCAGTGGCGCCAGTGCAATCTCGGGACTCACAGCAGTGCAGCTCCAGTTGGTGCCAGTCCACTCTCTGCACTCACTGCACTGCATCCCCAGTGGTGCCAGTGCACTCTCTGGACTCACTGCACTGCATCCCCAGTGGTGCCAGTGCACTCTCTGGACTCACTGCAGTGCATCCCCAGTGGTGCCATTGCACTCTCAGGACTCACTGCACTGCTTCCCCAGTGGTGCCAGTGCACTCTCTGGTCTCACTGCAGTGCATCCCCAGTGGTGCCAGTGTACTCTCTTAACTCACTTCACTGCATCCCCAGTGGTGCCAGTGCACTCTCTGGACTCACTGCACTGCAACCCCAGTGGTGCCAGTGCACTCTCTGGACTCACTGCAGTGCATCCCCAGTGGTGCCAGTGCACTCTGTGGACTCACTGCACTGCATCCCCAGTGGTGCCAGTGCACTCTCTGGACTCACTGCACTGCATCCACAGTGGTGCCAGTGTACTCTCTTAACTCACTTCACTGCATCCCCAGTGGTGCCAGTGCACTCTCTGGACTCACTGCACTGCAACCCCAGTGGTGCCAGTGCACTCTCTGGACTCACTGCACTGCATCCCCAGTGTTGCCAGTGCACTCTCTGGACTCACTGCAGTGCAACCCCAGTGGTGCCAGTGCACTCTGTGGACTCACTGCACTGCATCCCCAGTGGTGCCAGTGCACTCTCTGGACTCACTGCACTGCATCCCCAAGGTGCCAGTGCACTCTCTGGACTCACTGCACTGCATCCCCAGTGGTGCCAGTGCACTCTCTGGACTCACTGCACTGCATCCCCAGTGGAGCCACTGCACTCTCTGAAAACACCGGGGTGCAAAGGCAGCGGTGCCAGTGCACTCTCTGCACTCACGGCAGTGCATCCCCAGTGGTGCCAGTGCACTCTCTGGACTCACTGCAGTGTATCCCCTGTGGTGCCAGTGCACTCTGTGGACTCAGTGCACTGCATCCCAGTGGTGCCAGTGCACTCTCTGGAGTCGCAGCACTGCATAAACAGTGGTGCCACTGCACTCCCTGGAGTCACTGCACTGCATCCCCAGTGCTGCCAGTGCACTCTCTGGACTCACTGCAGTGCATCCCCAGTGGTGCCAGTGCACTCTCTGGACTCACTGCACTTCAACTCCAGTGGTGCCAGTGCACTCTCTAGACTCACTGCACTGCATCCCCAGTGGTGCCAGTGCATTCTCTGGACTCACTGCACTGCATCCCAGGTGGTGCCAGTGCACTCTCTGGACTCACTGCAGTGCATCGCCAGTGGTACCAGTGCACTCTCTGGACTCACTGCAGTGCATCCCCAGTGGTGCCAGTGCCCTCTCTGGACTCACTGCTCTGCATCCCCAGTGGTGCCAGTGCAGTCTCTGTGTTAGTGTTGGGGAGAATCGAATGGATGTTTTACTAATGTCTCTTAGGTAATGGGACCTACAGTATAATTAAGCATTGCCAAATGTACTTACTTTATCAATTAATCTATGTATACTGGATACTTAGGGAGTACATTGAACAATCAAAAGAGTCATTGAAGGGGAACCTTGGGAGGGAACAGGTACAACCTGACCTTAGATAAGGGCCTGGAAATAATGAAATGAGTTGAAGCAGAACCAAGAAGCGGAGGGAGCATGCGTCGAGTAAGAAAGGTGAAAGGTTTAGCGGAGAGGAAGACTCCTTACTTCATCTGGACGACCACCTGGACGACCACCAGAGTGCGCCACGCATGTGCAAAGGGGAGGGGAGCTAATTAGAATGAAAAGCGAGGCTGCTGTTGCAACCTGTAAAGAATATGTATACCTGACGCAATATTGTATGTATAAATAACGGCTGGGAAGTAACGGGACTTGAAGCCAGATTTGGGCACCTGCCCCGGCTTCCAGCGCTGAATAAAGCACCTTCATATAATCACTTGGTGATTATGTGGTTGCTAGGCTAACATCTGGACTCACTGCAGTGCATCCCCAGTGGTGCCAGTGCACTCTCTGGAGTCACTGCAGTGCATCCCCAGTGGTGCCAATGTACTCTCTGGACTCACTGCAGTGCATCCCCAGTGGTGCCAGTGCACTCCCTGGACTCAGTGCAGTGCATCCCCAGTGGTGCCAGTGCACTCTCTGGACTCACTGCACTGCATCCCCAGTGGTGCCAGTGCACTCTCTGGACTTGCCGGGGTGCATCGCCAGTGGTGCCTGTGCCCTCTCTGGACTCACTGCACTGCATCCCCAGTGGTGCCAGTGCACTCTCTGGACTCACTGCAGTGCATCCCCAGAGGTGCCAGTGCACTCTCTGGACTCACTGCACTGCATCCCCAGTGGTGCCACTGCAACCTCTGGTCTCACTGCACTGCATCCCCAGTGGTGCCAGTGCACTCTCTGGACTCACTGCAGTGCATCCCCAGTGTTGACAGTGCACTCTCTGGACTTGCCGGCGTGCATCCCCAGTGGTGCCAGTGCACTCTGGACTCACTGCACTACTTCCCCAATGGTGACAGTTCACTCTCTGGACTCACTGAACTGAATCCCCAGTAGTGCCAATGTACTCTCTGGACTCACTGTACTGCATCCCCATTGGTGTCTGTGAAATCTCTGGACTCACTGCAGTGCATCCCCAGTGGTGCCAGTGGCTCTGTGGAGTCATTGCACTGCATCACCAGTGGTGCCAGTGCACTCTCTGGACTCACTGCAGTGCATCCACAGTGGTGCCAGTGTACTCTCTTAACTCACTTCACTGCATCTCCAGTGGTGCCAGTGCACTCTCTGGACTCACTGCACTGCATCCCCAGTGTTGCCAGTGCAGTCTCTGGACTGACTGCAGTGCAACCCCAGTGGTAGCCAGTGCACTCCGTGGACTCACTGCACTGCATCCCCAGTGGTGCCAGTGCACTCTCTGGACTCACTGCACTGCATCCCCAAGGTGCCAGTGCACTCTCTGGACTCACTGCACTGCATCCCCAGTGGTGCCAGAGCACTCTCTGGACTCACTGCACTGCATCCCCAGTGTTGCCAGTGCACTCTCTGGACTCACTGCACTGCATCCCCAGTGGTGCCAGTGCACTCTCTGGACTCACTGCACTGCATCCCCAGTGGAGCCACTGCACTCTCTGAAAACACCGGGGTGCAAACGCAGCGGTGCCAGTGCACTCTCTGCACTCACGGCAGTGCATCCCCAGTGGTGCCAGTGCACTCTCTGGACTCACTGCAGTGCATCCCCATTGGTGCCAGTGCAGTCTCTGTGTTGGTGTTGGGGAGAATCGAATGGATGTTTTACTAATGTCTCTTAGGTAATGGGACCTACAGTATAATTAAGCATTGCGAAATGTACTTACATTATCAATTAATCTATGTATACTGGATACTTAGGGAGTACATTGAACAATCAAAAGAGTCATTGAAGGGGAACCTTGGGAGGGAACAGGTACAACCTGACCTTAGATAAGGGCCTGGAAATAATGAAATGAGTTGAAGCAGAACCAAGAAGCGGAGGGAGCATGCGTCGAGTAAGAAAGGTGAAAGGTTTAGCGGAGAGGAAGACTCCTTACTTCATCTGGACGACCACCTGGACGACCACCAGAGTGCGCCACGCATGTGCAAAGGGGAGGGGAGCTAATTAGAATGAAAAGCGAGGCTGCTGTTGCAACCTGTAAAGAATATGTATACCTGACGCAATATTGTATGTATAAATAACGGCTGGGAAGTAACGGGACTTGAAGCCAGATTTAGACACCTGCCCCGGCTTCCAGCGCTGAATAAAGCACCTTCATATAATCACTTGGTGATTATGTGGTTGCTAGGCTAACATCTGGACTCACTGCAGTGCATCCCCAGTGGTGCCAGTGCACTCTCTGGAGTCACTGCAGTGCATCCCCAGTGGTGCCAATGCACTCTCTGGACTCACTGCAGTACATCCCCAGTGGTGCCAGTGCACTCCCTGGACTCAGTGCAGTGCATCCCCAGTGGTGCCAGTGAACTCTCTGGACTCACTGCATTGCATCCCCAGTGGTGCCAGTGCACTCTCTGGACTCACTGCACTGCATCCCCAGTGGTGCCAGTGCACTCTCTGGACTCACTGCAGTGCATCCACAGTGGTGCCAGTGCACTCTCTGGACTTGCCGGGGTGCATCCCCAGTGGTGCCAGTGCCCTCTCTGGACTCACTGCACTGCATCCCCAGTGGTGCCAGTGCACTCTCTGGACTCACTGCAGTGCATCCCCAGAGGTGCCAGTGCACTCTCTGGACTCACTGCAGTGCATCCCCAATCGTACCAGTGCCCTCTCTGGACTCACTGCACTGCATCCCCAGTGGTGCCAGTGCACTCTCTGGACTCACTGCACTGCATCCCCAGTGGTGCCAGTGCACTCTCTGGACTCACTGCAGTGCAGCCCAAGTGGTACCAGTGCACTCTCTGGACTCACTGCAGTGCATCCCCATTGGTGCCAGTGCACTCTCTGGACTCACTGCACTGCATCCCCAGTGGTGACAGTGCACTCTCTGGACTTGCCGGGGTGCATCCCCAGTGGTGACAGTGCACTCTGGACTCACTGCACTACTTCCCCAATGGTGCCAGTTCACTCTCTGGACTCACTGAACTGAATCCCCAGTAGTGCCAGTGTACTCTCTGGACTCACTGTACTGCATCCCCATTGGTGCTTGTGAAATCTCTGGACTCACTGCAGTGCATCCCCCGTGGTGCCAGTGTAATCTCAGGACTCACAGCAGTGCATCCCCAGAGGTGCCAGTGCACTCTCTGGACTCACTGCAGTGCATCCCCTGTGGTGCCAGTGTACTCTCTGGACTCACTGTACTGCATCCCCATTGGTGCCAGTGCAGTCTCTGCACTCACTGCACTGCATCCCCAGTGGTGCCAGTGCACTCTCTGGACTCACTGCACTGCATCCCCAGAGGTGCCAGTGCACTCTCTGGACTCACTGCAGTGCATCCCCTGTGGTGCCATTGCACTCTCAGGACTCACTGCACTGCATCCCCAGTGGTGCCAGTGCACTCTCTGGTCTCACTGCAGTGCATCCCCAGTGGTGCCAGTGGCTCTGTGGACTCATTGCACTGCATCACCAGTGGTGCCAGTGCACTCTCTGGACTCACTGCAGTGCATCCACAGTGGTGCCAGTGTAGTCTCTTAACTCACTTCACTGCATCCCCAGTGGTGCCACTGCACTCTCTGTCAACACCGGGGTGCAACCGCAGCGGTGCCAGTTTACTCTCTGCACTCACTGCAGTGCGTCCCCAGTGGTGCCAGTGCAATCTCTGGACTCACTGCACTGCATCCCAGTGGTGCCAGTGCACTCTCTGAGCTCACTGCACTGCATCCCCAGTGGTGCCAGTTGACTCTCTGGACTCACTGCACTGCTCCAGCCGCGGCATCCGCTCCAGCCGCCTCAGCCGGATCCAGCCGCGGTAGCCCCTCCAGCCGCGGCAGACGCTCTAGACGCTCCAGCCGCCGCAGTCGCTCCAGCCGCGGCAGCCGCTCCAGCCTCGGCAGCCGCGACAGGCGCTCCAGCCGCGGCAGCCGCTAAAGCCGCTACCGAGTGGAGCGGCTGCCACGGCTGGAGCGGCTGCCGCGTCTGCCGCGGCTGGAGCGGCTGCCGCGGATGGAGCGGCTGCCGCGGATGGAGCGGCTGCCGCGGCTGGACCGGCTGCCGCGGCTGCCGCGGCTGGAGCGGCTGGAGCGGCTGCCGAGGCTGGAGTGGCTACCGCGGCTGGAGCGGTTGCCGCGGCTCGAGCAGTACAGTGAGTCCAGAGAGTGCACTGTCACCTTTGGGGATGCACTGCATTGTCTGCAGAGAGTGCCCTGGCACCACTGGGGATGCAGTGCAGTGAGTCCAGAGAGTGCAATGGCACCACTGCGGATGGACTGCAGTGAGTCCAGAGAGTGCACTGGCACCACTTGGGATGCACTGCAGTGAGTCCAGAGAGTGCACTGGCTATAGCGGAGATGCAGTGCAGTGAGTAAAGAGAATGCACTGGCACCATTGGGGTTGCACTGCAGTGAGTCCAGAGAGTGCACTGGCACCTTGGGGATGCAGTGCAGTGAGTCCAGAGAGTGCACTGGCACCACTGGGGATTCAGTGCAGTGAGTCCAGAGAGTGCACCGGCACCACTGGGGATGCAGTGCAGTGAGCTCAGAGAGTGCACTGGCACAACTGGGATGCAGTGCAGTGAGTCCAGAGATTGCACTGGCACCACTGGGGATGCACTGCAGTGAGTCCAGAGAGTAAACTGGCACCGCTGTGGTTGCACCCCGGTGTTTTCAGAGAGTGCAGTGGCACCACTGGGGATGCAGTGCAGTGAGTCCAGAGAGTGCACTGTCACCACTGGGGATGCACTGCAGTGAGTCCAGAGAGTGCACTGGCACCACTGGGGATGCAGTGCAGTGTGTCCACAGAGAGCACTGGCTCCACTGGGGATGCACTTCAGTGAGTCCAGAGAGTGCACTGGCACCACTGGGGATGCAGTGCAGTGAGTCCAGAGAGTGCAGTGGCACCATTGGGGATGCAGTGCAGTGAGTCCAGAGAGTGCACTGGCACCACTGGGAATGCAGTGCACTGAGTCCAGAGAGGGCACTGTCATCAATGGGGATGCAGTGCAATGAGTCCAGAGAGCCACTGGCACTTCTGGGGATGCACTGCACTGAGTCCAGAGAGTGCACTGGAACACTGGGGATGCAGTGCAGTGAGTCCAGAGAGTGCACTGGCTCCACTAGGGATGCAGTGCAGGGAGTAAAGAGACTGCACTGGCACCACTGGGGTTGCACTACAGTGAGTCCAGAGAGTGCACTGGCACCACTGGGGATGCAGCACAGTGACTACAGAGAGTGCACTGGCACCACTGGGGATGCACTGCTGTGAGTCCAGAGAGTGCACTGGCACTATAGGGGATCTCACTGCCGTGAGAATGTATCTGAATCCCCGGTAGTGCCAGTGCACTCTCTGGACTCACTGAACTGCATCCCCAGTGGTTCCAGTGCACTCTCTGGAGTAACTGCAGTGCATCCCCTGTGGTGCCAGTGCACTCTCTGGACTCACTGTACTGCATCCCCAGTGGTGCCAGTTGACTCTCTGGACTCACTGCACTGCTCCAGCCGCGGCATCCGCTCCAGCCGCCTCAGCCGCTCCAGGCGCGATAGCCCCTCCAGCCGCGGCAGACGCTCTAGACGCTCCAGCCGCCGCAGTCGCTCCAGCCGCGGCAGCCGCTCCAGCCTCGGCAGCCGCGACAGGCGCTCCAGCCGCGGCAGCCGCTAAAGCCGCTACCGAGTGGAGCGGCTGCCACGGCTGGAGCGGCTGCCGCGTCTGCCGCGGCTGGAGCGGCTGCCGCGGCTGGAGCGGCGGCCGCGGCTGGAGCGCCTGCCGCGTTTGGAGCGGCTGCCGCGGCTGGAGCGGCTGGAGCGGCTGCCGCGTATGCCGCGGATGGAGCGGCTGCCGCAGCTGGACCGGCTGACGCGGCTGCCGCGGCTGGAGCGGCTGGAGCGGCTGCCGAGGCTGGAGTAGCTACCGCGTCTGGAGCGGTTGCCGCGGCTCGAGCAGTACAGTGAGTCCAGAGAGTGCACTGTCACCTTTGGGGATGCACTGCATTGTCTGCAGAGAGTGCCCTGGCACCACTGGGGATGCACTGCAGTGAGTCCAGAGAGTGCACTGGCACCACTGGGGATGCACTGCAGTGACTCGAAAGAGTGCACTGGCACCACTGCGGATGCACTGCAGTGAGTCCAGAGAGTGCACTGGCAATAGTGGAGATGCATTCCAGTGAGTAAAGAGAATGCACTGGCACCATTGGGGTTGCACTGCAGTGAGTCCAGAGAGTGCACTGGCACCACTGGGGATGCAGTGCAGTGAGTGCAGAGAGTGCACTGGCACCTTGGGGTTGCACTGCAGTGAGTCCAGAGAGTGCAGTGGCACCACTGGGGATGCAGTGCAGTGAGTGCAGAGAGTGCACTGGCACCTTGGGGATGCAGTGCAGTGAGTCAAGAGAGTGCAATGACACCACTGGGGATGCAGTGCAGTGAGTCCAGAAAGTGCACTGGCACCACTGGGGTTGCAGTGCAGTGAGCTAAGAGAGTGCACTGGCACCACTGGGGATGCAGTGCAGTGAGTCCAGAGATTGCACTGGCACCACTGGGGATGCACTGCAGTGAGTGCAGAGAGTGCACTGGCACCGATGCGGTTGCACCCCGGTGTTTTCAGAGAGTGCAGTGGCACCACTGGGGATGCAGTGCAGTGAGTCCAGAGAGTGCACTGTCACCACTGGGGATGCACTGCAGTGAGTCCAGAGAGTGCAATGTCACCACTGGGGATGCACTGCAGTGAGTCCAGAGAGTGCACTGGCACCACTGGGGATGCAGTGTAGTGAGTCCACAGAGAGCACTGTCTCC